>NW_026622974.1:12572967-12874717 GCF_023065955.2 Ursus arctos | reverse complement strand
CTGCCCCCAGCTTCGCAGACAACCACTGTCCTGATTTCTTTTGCCATCGATTGGCTTTTCCTATTTCAGAAATTCATACAAATGGAATCATACAGTATGTATCCTTTTGTCTCTGTCATCTTTTACTCAATATAATGATACTGAGGCCCAACCAGGTATCCGAAGTTTTTTAGTTTTTGATTTTGTTTTTTCTTTTTTTTAAAATAATATTTATTTTGTTATATTAGTCACCATACAGTACATCCCCAGTTCTCGATGCAATGTTCCATGATTCATTACTTGCATATAACACCCAGTGCACCATGTAATATGTGCCCTCCTTAATACCCATCACCGGCCTATCCCAATCTAGTTTTTGTTTTTCATTGCTGAGTAGTATTCCATCATATGGACATACCGATTTTATTTCTTCATTCTCCTGCTGATGGACATTTGGGTTGTTTCTAGTTTATTCCTCTTCTAGTTGTCGAGGCTGAGGCTGGGAAAAGAAAAAATAAGGTAAAATATTTTGAAATCTGATTTTCTTCCTGGAGTATTCAGGGTTAAGAGTAAAACTACTATGAATATCTAGGCACAAGCTTATTCTGTGTCCAGTGTTTCCATTTCTTCTAGAAGTGTATTTGCTGAGTCATAGGGCAGATACATGTTGGACTTACGAGTAACTGCCAAACTGATTTTCAAAGTGGCTGTACAATTTTATGTTCCCACTAGTAATACATAAGAGTTCTATTGCTCCATATTCTTCCCAACATTTGGTGCTATCAGTAGTGGTATCTTGTCATGGCTTTCATTTGCATTTTCTCGATGATTACGGATGTTGAACAATTTTTTCATGTTTATTGGCACATCTTCCTTTGTGAAGTGACTGTTCCAGTCTTTTTGCCCACTTTACTTGTTTTTACCTTAAAAATTGTGTGACCTCAACCCCCAGATATAACCATCATTAACATTTCGGACTTTTTTCTATGCATTTACTTATTTCCACAAAAATATTCTTTACCAAAAATGGGTGCATATTTATAAACTCTTCTGAAACCTGTTTTTTTCATTTACAAATTGGTCATGAGCATCTGTCCCTGTGAATAAATATGCTTGTATGCCATCATTTTTTTCCAATGAATGTTCATTGCAGCTTTATGCACAATAGCCCAAACAAGAAACAACTTTTTACTTGGTGAGTGTATAAACAAAATATAGTCTATCTATGCAGTGGAATACTACTCAGCAATAAAAAGGAATGGACCACAGATAAATGCAACCTACAGGCAAAATCATTATGCTGGATGAAAGCAGCCAGGCATGAAAGTGTAAATATAAACTGCAGGGAGAATGCAAATATAGTGACTAAAAAAACCTGGAGCTGAGGGATGGACTGCCAAGAGGCAAGATGAAACTTTTGAGAGCGGTGAAAATATTCTCTATATTGATTGTAGCTGTAGTTTCAGTGGTATATGGATGCATCAGAATTCACCAAATTCTACATTTTAAATGGAAGCCTATTGCAGGCAAATTATAGCTCAGTAAAATTGATTTCGACCAAAAGCGTTGTTGAGGAGATGCATTATAGGATACAAGCTAGGCACTGAAGAAAGTGGGGCAAGCATGGCCAACACAATTAGAGAAGAATTAAGTAGTAAAAAGTCTGAATGGATAGGAAGTTGAGATAAAGTACATAGCAGAGTTTAGGTTACAGAAAAAAATAGTTTTAAGTTGAATTAAGGCTCTTAATTAAACCTCATTAAACTGGTTTACGCTGAAAGAACAATTCATTGTCTCATAGCATACAAAAAAAAAAATGAGCAACTGGAATTGGAGACTCAGTTAAAGCCAGGACTTAATCTTTAGCTCCATGATTTCTGATACCACTCTACTGGGAGGGTAGGGGAGAGATTTGGAGTACCTCATTATAACCTCATGAGGATGGAGATTTAAGCTCCCTGCTTGGCCTTGCTGGTGAGGATGGGGGTGGGGTTGCAGTTTTATCTAGAGTATTGGCTGGAGTAGAGTTATTGTCCAACAGTTTTCTGTCTTCCTAGGCTGTCCCCTTTGGTCCTTTGACTAGAGCCAGCTGGTTTTTCTGGGGGTTGGAGGGTACACACTTGCGCACTCATTGGCATTTTTAGGCTGCTGACTTCTCCACTATTTAGTCTGGGATATATGAGACAAAAAGAAAACCCAGGAACTCACCACCTTGTTCCTCAGTTCCTGAGGTCTACCGCTGGTCTGTCTTCTCTCCATCTTTCAGCTTTGTTTTATGTAGAATGTCGAGTTTTTAGCTGTACTTAGGAGGAGTAAGGGAAAAAATGTGACTACTCCATTTTTCTGGAAGCATAAGTCTTTTTGACTACTTTTTAAAAATTGAGTTGTTCATCTTTTTGTTTTTAAGTAATAGGAGTTGTTCATATGTTCTAGATAGAGGTCCTTTGTTAGATATATGTGTTGTGAATATTTTCTTCCATGTGTAGCTTGCTTATTCAGTGTCTTAACAAAGACTTTTAATGAACAGTTTACAATTTTGATTAAATCCATTTTTTCAATTTGTTTCTCTTGTGATTAGCGTTTTGCGGGTCCTTGACAAAGAAATATTTACTGATCTCTAAGTTGCAAAAATATCCCCTGTGTGTTTTTCTAGAAGCTTTATGATTTCAGCTTTTACATTAAGAGCTATGATCCATCTCAAATTAATTTTAGTGTTTGGTGTGAATATAAGTTCAATTGATTTTTTTCCTGCACACACAGACGATTGTTTATGCACCATTTGATGAAAGTATCTCCTTTCCCCATTTAGTTTCTTTGGTGCCTTGGTGAAAAATCAATATATGTGGGCCTACTTTTATACTATATTCTAATCCAGTGATCTGTTTGTCTGTCTTTATGCTTGTACCACATTGTCTTGATTACCATAGCACTGTAACAATCTTGAAATCAGGTAGTACAAGTACTCCAGGTTTTTTTTTTTTTCTGTTTGGATTTACTTTATCTCTGTTAGGCTCTTCATATTTCTATAAAAATTTCATAGTCCATTTGTCAATTTTGACAAAACAGTCTTCTGGGATTCTGACTGGGTTTGTATTTAATCTTTAGATCAATTCTTGGAGAATTGACATCTTAACAAGAAATAGTATGTCTTTCTGTTTGTCTCCTTTTTTTTTTTAAAGATTTTATTTATTTGACAGAGACAGCCAGCGAGAGAGGGAACACAGGCAGGGGGAGTGTGAGAGGGAGAAGCAGGCTTCCTGTGGAGCAGGGAACCCGATGCGGGGCTTGATCCCAGGACCCTGGGATCATGACCTGAGCCGAAGGCAGACGCTTAATGGCTGAGCCACCCAGGCACCCCTGTCTGTCTCCTTTGATTCTCTTAGCAATATTTTAAAGTTTTCAGGGTATCTTCCATATATTTTATTATGTGCATACCTAAACTTTTTGGGCTTTTAGTGTTATTTTAAATGGTATTATTCTAAGTTTACTTTTTCAAATATTCATTTGCTAATATATAGAAATACAACTGAGTTTTGTATCTTGGCCTTGTACCCTGAAATCATCCTAAATTCACTTAATAGCTGTAGTGGCTTTTGTTAAGTTGCTTAAGATTTTCTATATACACGATCATATCATCTGCAAATGACAGTTTTTCTTATTCCTTTACAGTTTAATGCCTATTATTTCTTTTTCTTATCTTTATTACACTGTTGAAGACCTCTGGCAAAGGTATTTCAGACCTCTACTAGGAGTGGTGAGAGTGGACATACTTGCCCTGATCTTCATCTTAGGGGGAAAATGTTTTAATTTTTCTCCCATTAAGTATGTTGCTAGCTGTAGATTTTTTAATAGATGTCCTTTATCAGGTTGAGGAAGTTTCCTTTTATTTTGTGTTGAATTTTGTTGAATGCTTTTCCTGAATCTGTAGAGATGATTGTATGATTTTCCTTTTTTATTCTTTAAATTACATCAATTTGTATTCAAATATTAGACTAACATTGCATTCCTGGAATAAATCCCATTCAGTCATGACGATTACTCTTTTTCTATGTTGCTAGGCTCAATCTGCTAAAATTTCATGAAGGACTTTTACATCTATGACAGTATTGGTCAATGGTTTTCCTTTTTGTAATGTCTTTTTTTAGCTTTGATATCAGAATAACTCTGGTCTAATAAAACAGATGTAAGTGTTCCCTCTCCTCTATTTTCTAAAAGGAATTGTATAGGATTAGTACTGTTTCTTCCTTAAATGTTTGAGATAATTCATCAGTGAAGTCTTTTTTGTGTGTATGTAACTTATTTTATTTCTTTCAGGAATTAAAGTCCTCCATGACTATTGTTCAGTATCTGAAAACAGCTATTTAAAAATTTTTTATCTAGTTCTGTGGGGGTTTATAGTGGTAGGGCTTTGTGGTACCAATTACTTCATCACGCTAGAATAGAATGTCTAGTAAGAAGTTTGTTTTAATTGATGCTGTTATTAAGATAATTCTAAATTCAATAGATTCAAAATTACCCCAATATTGAACGTACCTCAGTAGGTTGTATTAATCGCATTTCTGTTGAATTTACCCCAAATTAAGTATTAATATAATCTGTATAATTCAATATTAGCAAAGACTAATACACCGAACAACAGACATGTACTCATCAGCTAGTCAATAATTAACATTATTTTTGCTCACTTCAATTTTGATATGCTTTCTTGTATGGGATAAAAAATAATAAAGTTACAGGTAGAGTTATTTTGCATTATTCTAATATGATCCATGAGCATGTTTTGCATTTCATCCATATGCTTAATAATAGATGAAAAGTTTGAAAACCATTATTTAGAGATATGTTTCAGAAAGATTATTGCTTAAATGCGGAAAACTTTTCTAATAAAATAAATGTAAATGTGTATATGATTCTAGTATTTTAGCAGAAACAAGGTGTTTCCCAGTAGAATATCTGAGAACCTTGCTGTTATATCTGCACTTTCTGCATGGCTCTGTCCCGCTGATTCTCATCATGGGATTAAACAATGTGGAAAGCAGTCATTTTCCAAAATGATACATAATACCCAGGTTAAAATCCATTAAGAATCATGCTGGAAACCTAATCCTTTGCTTATCAGGCCAGCTCCAGCCTAAATCTACTTTCTGAGACAATCAGTTACTTCAACTTCCTTTTGAAAATTAAGTAGGAATAGTAAACAAATGATAAAGTAAAATTAAAAACCACTGGGCAGTTGTGGTTCTAGCCTTCACTTAGCTAAAATCATTTAGCCTATCCGGAGTTAAAGCACCCAACCCTTGTGCACCACCCAGGATCTGAAGCCTGTATCCCACTCCTGGGTCCAAAGGAAGAAGTCCTCAGAGCTAAAGATTATCGTGGCTATTCTGCTGTGAAGTTTGAAGCAGGAGTAGATGAAAAACAACACAACCAAAAGCTTTCTGGCTTTTAGATTGTTATATTGACACTGTAATTAAGGGTAATGTCACATCCTTTGGAAAATCTTAAATGATATTACAATGCAGAGAACATGTAAGAACATGCTGTTTAGCACTGCAGAAAACTTTTTTAAAAAGCACATTATAACATAATGAAACAATATGTTCCTTTGTCGATAACACTAATGAGTAATTCTAGCACTGGTGAATTTTAGCAGTCATTACTCTAGACCTTTTCCCACCACTGTCCTCATCAAAATTAACCATTAGAACAATGACGGGAGTGGGAGGCAGATCAAAAAATCTTGGTACTCTCTGCCAAAAAAATTATAATAAAAAAGATTGATGGTTTATTTTTTGTAGTGGTCTACAAGTCCCAGGTGCTTCAAAATTACCAGGAGCCTTTAAAAATTCAAAGGCCCAGGCCCCATCCCCTCAGATTAGAATTTGATTGATCTGTCTCTATGGATTTACCTATTCTGGCCATTTCATAAAAAGGGAATCATACAATATATGACCCTTTGTGACCCACTGACGTCTTTGACTTAGCATATTGTTGTCTAAGTCATATATACTGTAGCATGAATCAGTACATCATTTCTTTTTATGACTAAATAATATTCCATGGTATGGATATAACACATTTTGTTAATCCATTCATCAGTTGATAGACATTCCTTTCCATTTTGGCTGTTAGGAGTACTGCTACTATGAACATTAATGTGTAAGTCTTTGTGTGGATATATATTTTCAGTTCTCTTGGGTACCTATTTAGGGGTCAAATTATTGAGTCATATGGTAATTCCTTTTTTAAAAAAGATTTTGTTTATTTATGTGGGCGTGGGAAGGAGCAGAGGGAGAGGGACAATGCAGACTCCGTGCTGAGCATAGAGCATGACGGAGGGCTTGATCCTATGACCCTGAGATCAGGGTCATATGTATTCAATGTTTAACTTTTTGAGGAACTGCCAAACTGTTTTCCAAATTTCCAAATTTCCAAATTTTACATTCCCACCAGCAATGTTTGAGGGTTCCAATTTTCCCACTCTGTCTCCAATAACACTTGTTATTATCTTTTTGATTATAACCATCCTAGTGGTTGTGAAGAAATGATATCGTATAGTTTTTTAAAAATATAATTATTATTTTAAAATTTTAATTCTGGTATAGTTAACATACAGCGTTATATTAGTTTCATTCAGGTGTACGACATAGTGATTCAGCAATTCCATATGTTACTCAGTGCTCATCAAGATAACTGTATTCTTTTTTTTTTTTTTTTAAAGATTTTATTTATTTATTTGATAGAGATAGAGACAGCCAGCGAGAGAGGGAACACAAGCCGGGGGAGTGGGAGAGGAAGAAGCAGGCTCATAGCACAGGAGCCTGATGTGGGGCTCGATCCCAGAACGCTGGGATCACGCCCTGAGCCGAAGGCAGACGCTTAACCGCTGTGCCACCCAGGCGCCCCCAAGATAACTGTATTCTTAATGCCTTTCACCAGTTTCATGCATCTGCCCACCCCCACCCCTCTGATAACCATCAATTTGTTCTCCATAGTTAAGAGTTGGTTTCTTGCTGTGTTTCTTTTTTTCTTTGTTTGCTTTGTTTCTTGAATTCCACGTATGAGTGAAATCATATGTTATTTGTCTTTCTTTGACTGACTGATTTCACTCAGCATTATACTCTCTAGTTCTATATATGTCACAGCAAATGTCAAGATTTCATCCTTTTTTATGGCTGACCAATATTGCATTGTATGTACATGCCACTTCTTTATTCATCTATTGATGGACACTTGGACTGCTTCCATAATTTGGCTATTCTAAATAATGTAATTAATATAGGTGTGCACACATTCCTTCAAATTAATGTTTTCATATGCTTTGGGTAAATACCTAGTAGTGCAATTACTGGATCATAGGGTAATTCTATTTTTAATTTTGTTAGGAACCCTCCACGTTGTCTTCCACACTGGCTACACCAGTTTGCATTCCTACTAACAGTGCAAGAGAGTTTCTTTTTCTCCACATCCTCGTCAACACTTGTTGTTTCCTGAGATTTTGATTTTAGCTATTCTGACAGGAATGAGGTGATATTTCATTGTGATTTTGATTTGCATTTCCCTGATGATGAGTGATGTTGAGCATCTTTTCATGTGTCTGTTGGCCATCTGTATATCTTCTTTGGAGAAATGTCTACTCATGTCTTCTCCCCATATTAAATTGGATTATTTATTTTTTTGATGTTGAGTTGTATAAGCTCTTTATAGATACCAGCCCTTTATCAGATATGTCATTTGTAAATATTTTTTCCATTCAGTAGGTTGCCTTTTAGTTTTGTTGGTTGTTTCCTTCACTGGGCAGAAGCTTTTTATTCTGATGTAGTCCCAATAGTTTATTTTTGCTTTTGTTTCCCTTGCCACAGGAGACATATCTAGAAAGATGTTGCTATGACAATGTCAGAGAAATTACTGCCTGTGTTTTCTTTTAGGATTTTTATGGTTTCTGGTCTCACATTTAGGTTCTTAATTCATTTTGAGTATATTTTTTGTGTTTGGTTCAAGAAAGTGGTTCAGTTTCATTCTTTTGCATGTAGCTGTCCGGTTTTCCTAACACCATTTGTTGAAGAGACTGTCTTTTCCCATTGCATATTCTTTCCTCATCATCGAAGATTAATTTACCATATAATTATGGGTTTATTTCTGGGCTTTCTATTTGGTTCTATTGGTCTATGTTTCTATTTTTGTGCCAGTACTGTTTTGATTATGATAGCTTTGTGATATAACTTGAAGTCTGAAATTGTGGAACCTCCAGTTTTGTTTTTCTTTTTGAGATTGCTTTGGCTATTCAAGGTCTTTTGTGGTTCTATACAAATTTTAGGATTTAGTTTTAGTTCTGTGAAAAATGCTGTTGTGTATTTTGATAGAGATTGCATTAAATCTGTAGATTGCTTTGGATAATATAGACATTTTAACAATATTTGGTTTCCAATCCATGGGATATCTTTCCATTTGTTTGTGTTCTCAATATTATTTATCATGTATTATAGTTTTCAGAGTACAGATCTTTTACCTCTTTGTTTAAGTTTATTTCTGGGCATTTTATTACTTTGATGCAATTTTAAATGGGATTGTTTTCTTAGTTTCTCTTTCTGCTGCTTCATTATTAGTGTATAGAAATGTAACAGATTTCTGTACATTGATTTTGTATCCTGTGACCTTGCTGAATTCATTATCAGTTCTAGTAGTTTTTTGGTAGAATCTTCAGGGTTTTCTATATAAAATATCATGTCATCTGCAAATAGTGGTAGTTTTACTTCTTTCTTACCAATTTGGATGACTTTTTATTTCTTTTTCTTGTCTGATTGCTGTGGCTAGGACTTCCAGTAAATTAAAGTGGTGAGAGTGGATATCCTTGTCTTGTTCATGACCTTAAGGGAAAAGCTTTTAGTTCCTCCCCACTGAGTATGATGTTAGCTATGATGTCATACATGGCCTTTATTGTGTTGAGGTTTGTTCCCTCTAACCTACTGTCTTGAGGGTTTTTTTTTTTATCATGAATGCATGTTGTACTTCGTCAAATGCTTTTACTGCATCTATTGAGATGATTGTATGGTTTTTATTCTTTCTCTTGTCATTGTGACATATCATCTTGATTGATTTGCAAATATTGAACCATTCTTGTATCCTGGAAATAAATCCCACTTGATCATGGTGAATGATTTTTTTCAATGTATTGTTGGGTTGGGTTTGCTAGTATTTTGTTGAGGATTTTTACATCTATGTTCATCAGAGATATTGGCCTGTAGTTCTTATTTCCCTCATGACTAATGATGTTGAGCATCTTTTCATGTACTTATTGCTCATTTATATATCTTCTTTGGAGGAATGTCTATTCAAATTCTTTTATTTATTTATTTTTTAAGATTTTATTTATTTATTTGACAGAGACAGCCAGCGAGAGAGGGAACACAAGCAGGGGGAGTGGGAGAGAAAGAAACAGGCTCCTAGCAGAGGAGCCTGATGTAGGGCTTGACCCCAGAACGCCGGGATCATGCCCTGAGCCGAAGGCAGATGCTTAACGACTGTGCCACCCAGGCACCCCTATTCAAATTCTTTTAAATTGGTTTTTTTTTAATTGTTGAGTTGTAAGAGTCTTTATATTTGGATACTGGAGTATAGATAGGTATCAATAGCTAGATATCAATAGTTGTATTGATACATAATATCTGATATATGATTTACGAATAATTTTTTTTCCATTTCATGGGTTGTTTTTCACTTTCTTCTAAACTCTTTGATGCACAAAAGTTTTTCATTTTAGTTAAGTCCAGTTTTACTTTTTTCTTATTACTTGTGCTTTTGGTATCAAATCTAAGAAACCATTGCCTAATCTAAAATCACAAAGATTTACATCTATGTTTTCTTCTATAGTTTTATAATATTGCCTCTTACATCTATGTCTTTGGTGCATTTTGGGTTAATTTTTGCATATAGAATGAAGTAGGAATCCAACTTAATTCTTTTGCATGTGAATATCCAGTCATTCCAACACTGTTCGTTGAAAACTTTGTTCCTTCCCCACCAAATGTCTTGACACCCTGTCAAAAACCAGTTGACCATAGACACATGGATTTATTTCTAGACTCTCAATTCTGTTTCATTTATCTATACATCTATCCTTATGCCAGTATCACACAGTCTTGATTACTGTAGTAAGCTTAAAATCAAGAAGGGTGAGTCCTACGACTTTGTTTTTTGTTTTGTTTTGGTTTTTTGTTTTGTTTTGGTTTTTTGTTTTGTTTTGTTTTAGCTATTCTGGGTCCCTTGCATTTCCATGTGAATTTTAGCATCAGCTTGTCAAATTTCTACCAAAAAGAGACAGCGTGGATTTTGATAGGAATTATATTGAATCTTTATATCACTATGAAGAGTATTGCTAACCTATCAATATTAAGCCTTCTAGTTCATTAACCAGAGATGTTTCCATTAACTTAGGTCTTCTTTAATTGCTTTCAATGATGTTTTATAAAAGTTTTCAGTGTACAGTATTGCAACATTGATATTTTTTACAGTTCTTCAGATAATTATAATGTGCAGCCAGTGTTGAGAATCATTGCTTAATGTCCGTAAGATTGTCCCCCAAATCACAAATCTTAGGTTAGCTGTCCAGGTGTGACCCTGCTAAGAACAGGGAAATGGAGTTTACTTTGACTAAGATGTCCCACTTCTGAGAGATGTCCATTTTTCATGACATTTCATGGGAAAATCTGGTAGTAAATTGTAATTACATCCTAGAAAGAATCCTAGAGTTTCAAAATCTTGAGAGGCCTGAGAATTAATTTGTGTTGGCCCAGAGGGGTGAGAGTCTATTTGATTTTAATGTCTACTAAGAGCGAATGTACGTTGAGCAGCTTTCATCAATAACCCATACCATGTTAACTAACTCTCCCCTCTGAAAATATCCTCACCCACTACCTCTGCTTTCCTATTTATAACTAGACGTTTAACCCCTTGGGCTCTCCATCCCATCTGTACCCAAATTATGATATGTGTAAATTCTGATTATTTTAACTTAAGGCCATTTCTCAGTGGGTCTGAGGAACATCTGTTCACCATTTCTAGTACAAAGACTGGAAATCTTTTGTCGTTTGTTTTTGTTATTGTTGTTTGGTTGGTTTCTTTTGGGCTAGTTTGTTTTTTTCCTTTTGGTTCTTGATTTCTTCCCTTTTCACATGCAACACCTTCAAGGCTTGACAAAATCACTGTGAGATCTAAAGGGAATAAAATGTCCTCTCGTATTAATATCACATTTTGTGACCCCATCCATGGCTAAGTGAGGCTGTGGGTAGCTGGAGATGTTAACTTAGGATGCTATTGTGACAAGTGGTCGGGTTATCTCTGAGGAAACTGTGAAATAAATCACATATCGATCCACTTGTGACATAGTCAGTCCCTGACTGCTCATCTTCCTCTTCCTATCTCTAGACCTCAGGCTCTCTCTGGGTCATGACACTATCTACACCTCTGCAATTCTAGTTTACATGATCTACATGAAGACTGAGGAGCAGTATAGATTTTCTGGAATACCAGTGAAGAAATGATCTCGTCAGATGGGACTGAACTACATAGGCCCAAGGCCCTCATCTTTTTCCCACTTCACAAATGATAGATGCTGCTTACAACTACGCCACTCCTTCATGTTCTGTCCAGACACTGTAAAAAGTCAAAATATTTTATAGCAAAGATAAGAAAATAGTACTAGGACTTTTTTTCTTGATTTAATATTAATGCACCATTTTATCCATCTATTAAATCAGTCATTTGGAATTTCAATAATTATAATAAAGCATGGGAAAACATAGGGCTAGTCTAATTTTTAAACTTTACTTAAAATGCAAGACAAGTTGTTTTTCAGCACATTTCTCCACAGTTATATCAACAGGGCAAGTAAATATTTCAATTGAAGAATAAGCTTAGATAAAACTTGTTTTATCATTTTAATATGCCATCTGTTGAATTTTAAAAATTAGCATTACTATCAATAACATTAATGCAAACATTGCTTTGGTTTGGTAATAATATTTTATCATGTCATTATAATAGAAATGTTTATAGCACCATTCTTGTTTATAAACTACTTATGTATACTTTGTGTATTCTTTGTTTATATTCTTCTATATATCTATCCATGTTTCTCATTTAAAAAATAAGTGAGAAATTTTCTCATGAGAAAATGAGAAAACAGTCCATTGCAATGATTTTCAATTTTCCTACTTATTAGTAGTATGTCATTAATAAGGGCTGATTTGGGCCTTTGGAGAAAATGAAGCAAGCTGTATGACTATCTTTTCCCCGGGGGGAAAAAAAAGCACACTACCAACACCAAAGGCACAATCCATGAAAGAAATAATTGATAATCTGAACTTCATTAAAATTAAAAATATATGCTCTGCAAAAGACAATGTCAAGAGAATGAGAAGACAAGCCACAGACTGGGAAAAAGTATTTGCAAAAGACACATTTGATGAGGTACCATCATTCAAAATATACAAAGACCTCTTAAAGCTCAACAATAAGCAATCAAACAACCTGATTAAATAATGGATCAAAGATCTTAACAGGCACCTCACCAAAGATGTACAGATGGCAAATAAGCATATGAAAAGATATTCCACATTTTATGTCATTAGGGAAATGCAAATTAAAACAGCAATGAAATGCCACTACACATCTATCAGAATGGCCAGATGCAGAACACAGACAACACCAAACCCTGGTGAAGATGTGGGACGGCAGAAACCCTCATTCATTGCTCATGGGAATGCAAAATGGCACACTTACTTTGGAAGACAGTTGGGCAGTTTCTTAGAAAACTAGAAATACTTTTACCGTATGATCTAGCAACCAAGCTCCTTGGTACTTACCCAAAGGAACTGAAAACTTAAATCCAACAACAAACCTGCCTACAGATTTTTTAGCAGCTCTGTTCATAATTGCCAGAACTTGGAAGCAACCAAGATGTCCTTCAGGAGGTGAATGGATTAATAAACTGTAGTATATCCAGACATTTCCTTTTAATGCTAAATGGAATATTATTATTCAGAATTAAAAAGAGATGAGTTATCAAGCTAAGAGAAGACATAGAGGAAGCTTAAATGCATGTTAGTAAGTTAAAAAAAGCAACTCCGAAAGGCCACGTTCTGTTCAATTCCACCCGTATAACATCCCAGGAGAGGCAAAACTTATGGAGAAAGTAAAGTTCAGTAAAGTGGTTGGAGGGGTTGGAGGACGGAGGGACAGATGAACAGGCAGACCACAGAGGATTTTTTAGGGTAGTGAAAAGACTCTGTATGATACTGTAGTAATGGATACATGTCATTATACAAACCCATAGAAAATACAACACCAAGAGTGGACCCTAATATAAACTATGGACTTTGGTTGATTATCATGTGTCAATGTAAGTTCATCAACTATAAAAATGTACCTCTCTGGTGAGGGCTGTTGACAATAAGAGAGGCTATGTGTATGTGGAGTAGGAGGTATGTGGGAAATCTCTGCCCATTCCTCTTAATTTTGCTGTGAACCTACATCTGCTCTAAAATATAAAGTCTTTATAATTAAAAAAAAATTTTTTTAAGCATACTGCCTATGAAGGAAACAATTTTGAATCTGCTCTGATTTTCTTAAGATCCCAAGCTGACACCGTATTTCACTAGCATCAGTAAACCATTAATTGCAACATGCTTCACAGTTAACTGAGGCTAAGTTCCTCCGGTCTAGACTAACAGCCTCCACTTTTTTTTTTTTTTTTTGCATGTATCCCTGCCATTAAAAAAATGTGAGCATGAACACCCTAATATAGGTATGTATATTTATTTAAAAATTATATGCATATAACACTGTGCTTACATATTCTGTACACAGAGAGAATAGAAAGTTTTAAAGGTGACATGCCTGGGTGGCTCAGTCGTTAAGCGTCTGCCTTCGGCTCAGGGCGTGATCCCGGCGTTCTGGGATCGAGCTCCACGTCAGGCTCCTCCGCTGGGAGCTTGCTTCTTCCTCTCCTACTCCCCCTGCTTGTGTTCCCTCTCTCGCTGGCTGTCTCTCTCTCTGTCGAATGAATAAATAAAATCTTTAAAAATAAATAAATAAATATAAATTAAAACTCTAGTATCTTTTTCCTCCAACCATATGGATTGTGTTGCACAGACTTTGGCAAGTTTATTTTTCCCTCCCACTTCTAGAAAAAATAAAGCAGGGAGCTATTTGAGGATCCACCAGGGAGTACAATTTCTCGCCTCCAATTTTTCTGTTTGGTAAGGGACCTTAAAACTACTAAAGAGCAGGTCAGATGTTTGCTTATGCATGTACTCTGTGTTACGTGGGTATTAGAAGGACTTTGGTTTCCCCCCAGAAGCTTCCAGATTGGATTGAGTTTGACCTGTTGTGTGAACTCTGGAAAGAAGGTGAAAATGAGTCATTACATAAGCTTGGGCTTTTTCTTTTTTCCTGCTTTCTTCCCATTGAAGGAGTAACACAGAATTTTATGCAGCTTTCACGGTCTTTTCCTTTCGACAAAACATTGAAATGATGAACCTTTATCAATTGTTTGTAACACAAGGTGTGTCCTGAGATTCTTCATAGAAGTGTCCATTTGACTTTTGATCCTTTCTATGTTTTGTTGTTTTCATTATTTAAGTCTCTAGTATAAATTGTATGGAAGTTGCAGTCAACCATGGGAAAGCTTTCATTTCATCCTCAAAGGGACTGAACCACTGGGAATGTGTATACTTTCCTTGCTTGCTTTTTAAAATAAAGTTTTCCTCTAAATACAAAAGCAACACATGGAATGTTAAAAAATTTTGGAAAATACAAAAAGCAAAAGAACAAAATTAAAATTTCCTATATTCATATTAACTAAAGATAATACCAAGCTAATCTCTTTTTTCCCCAATTAAAGTAATGTTTTTCAAAATTTGGGTCATACTGCATTTCTCATTTCATTTCATCCTTATTAACTAACACGTGACCATTGTGAGTATTTTTTCATGTGAAAAAACTTTCAAAACCTTTATTTTTAATGAGTGCAAACTATTTCATCAAGTGGTTATATTATAATCTAACCATTCCCTTATGATGGATGCTTAGGCTATTTCTAATGTTTTTGTGTGTGCTTTATTTCTTTCCCAACCTTATTAAGCAATCATTGACAAATATAGTTGTATGTATTTAAAGCATTCAAGGTGATAATTTGATATATGTATACATTTTGGCATGATCACCATGATTGAGGTAACTAACACATCCATCCCCTCACATATTTAGCTCTTTTTTTTTTTTTTTTGTGAGAATGCTTAAGATTACTTTCAGCAACCTCCAAGTGTACAATACGGTGTTATTAACCGTAGTCACCACGCTGAGTACTGGATCCTCAGAACTTATTCTTCAGCTGAAAGTTTGTATCCTTTGACCTACATCTCCCCAATTTCTAATTTTTTGATGTCATTTTTACTGTGGCAAGCATCCTCATATGTATATGTTTTATTACATTTCGTGTTATTTGCTTATGACAGATTCCAAGAAGCTCAATTCCTTCCTTAGAAAGAATTTGAGCATTAATAATACTTTTGATAACATTATAAAATGCTTTATAGAAAGCAGCCACTAATTACACACCTATTAATGATGATGGAAGTGGATGTCACACAATGTAATTATGAATACTGAGTATTATCTCTAAAACATTCTCAAGAGAGGTTGACTGGAAAGGGGCATGAGAGAATCTTCTGTAGTTTTGGAAGTGTTCTGTATCTTGATTTGTGTGGTTTCACTCTGTGTGTGTGTGTGTGTGTGTGTGCATGTGAGTCAGAAATCATTGAATATTACCTTTAAAATTTGTGCCCATTACTGTATGTATATTATTTCTCAATATGGTTTTTTTTCTACATTATATGTATGTTTTATATTTGCCAACTTGACAGATGGGAATAGTATATATATTTTTTCATCTTTCCAAGTGCATCATTATGCTTAAAAGAGGGATCACCAAATTCCTTTGCTTGACCATCAGTACATTTTTAATAATGGGATTTTCCACTATGGTCAATGAGTGAAAGCCTTATTTGCATTGTGTCTGTAAATCAACATAAATCTCCTTGGTGGACATTCCTTTGGAAGGTTGTAACTCATTATCTCTTTTCAGTTTATTCATTGCTTTGTTCACATGCTGTTTTAGTATATTTTCCAGATAGCATCTATAAAATATTTTTTAAGAATATTAAAGCTTTGAAACTCCAGGTACAATACCAGGGTTTTTAGTATCTAGAATAGCGTATCTCAGACTTGAATGCATGTATAAACCCACCTTTTTTGTTATTTTTTTTAACATACAGCACAAAATATACCATCTTAGCCATTTTTAAGTGTACTGTTCAGTAGTGTTAGGTATGTGCACATTGTTGTATAGCAGATCTCTAGAACTTTTTAATCTTGCACAACCTTTGGGGCACCTGGGTGGCTCAGTAGGTTAAGTGTCTGCCTTCAGCTCACGTCATGATCCCAGGGTCCTGGGATTGAGTCCTACATTGGGCTCCTCACTCAGTGGGGAGCCTGCTTCTCCCTCTCCCTCTGCCTGCTGCTCCCCTTGCTTGTGCTCTCTCTCTGTTGAATAAATAAATAAAATCTTTAAAAAAAAATCTTGCACAACTTTGTAACTACTGAACGACAGCTTTCCGTGTTTCCCTTCCCCCTGCTCCTGGCAACCATCATTCTTTCTGATTCTGTGAGTTTGACTATTCTAGACACCTCATATAAGTGGAATAGTATGTATTTGTGTATTTGTCTTTTTGAGACTGCCTTATTTCATCTAGCATAGTGTCTCAGGATTCACCCATGTCATTGCATGTGCCAGGACTTCCTTTTTAAGGCGGGATAATATTCCATTACATGTATATACCACATCTGTTGGTGAACACTGGGATTGCTTCCACTTCTAGGGTAATGTGAATAATGCTGTAATAAACATGGGTGTGCAAATATCTCTTTTAGATCCTGCATTCTTTATTTATTTATTTATTTATTTATTTATTTATTTATTTATTTATTTTTGGATATAGACTCAGAAATGGAATTTCTGGATCATTTGGTAATTCTATTTTAATTTTTTTTTTAGTAAATTCCATACTATTTTCCATTGCAACTGCACCATTTCACACACACATCCCCCCAACAGTGCACAAAGATTCCAATAGCTCCACATCCCCACCAACATTTGCTATTTTCTGGTTTTTGATAGTTGCCATCCTAACGGGTATGAGGTGTGGTTTTGATTTGCATTTTTTTTTTAAATGATTAGTGATGTTGAGCGTCTTTTAAATATACTTGTTGGCCATTTGTATATCTTCTTTGGAGAAATGTCTGCTCAACTTTTTTGCTTGTTTTTTAATTGGGTTATTTGTTGTTGTTGTTGTTGTTGTTGTTGAGTTGTAGGTGTTCTTTATATGTAGTGGGTATCAACTCCTCATCAGATATATAATTTGCAAATATTTTCTCCAATTCCATAGGTTGTTTTTTCATTATGTGGTTTGGTTATTTTGTTGTTGTTCGATGTACAGAAGTTTTTAACTTTGATGTTGTCCCATGTGTCTGTTTTTGCTTTTGTTCCCTGTACTTTGGTGTCATATTTAAGAAATCATTGCTAGGGGCGCCTGGGTGGCTCAGTTGGTTAAGCATCTGCCTTCAGCTCAGGTCATGACCCCGGGGGTCCTGGGATCGAGCCCCACATCGGGGTCTCTGCTCAGCAGGAGCCTACTTCTCCCTCTCTCTGCTGGTCCCCCTGCTTTTACTGTCTCTCTCCCTCTCTCTCTCTCTGTCAAATAAATAAAATCTTAAAAAAAAAATCATTGCCGATTCCAATGTCATGAAGTTTTCCCCTATGTTTTCTTCTAGGAGTTTTATAGTTTTAGGTCTTTGATTTATGTCTTTGATTCATTTGGAGTTGATTTTTGTATGTGGTGTAACTTCATTATTTTGAATATAGATATCCAGTTTTCCCGACATTTGTTCGATGTCCTTTCCTCATTGAATCATCTTGGCACTGTTGTCAAAAATTCTTTGACCACATATGTGAGGGCTTGTTTTTGGGCTCTCTATTCTATTCTATTGATCTACATTTCTGTCTTTATGCCAGTACTACATTGATTTGATTACTAAAGCTTTGTAATAAATTTTAAAATCACGAAATATGAGACCTCCAACTTTGTTTCTTTTTTTTTTTTAATCAAGATTGTTTGACTATTACAGATCTCTTGAGATTCTATATGAATTTTAGGATGGATTTTTCTGTTTCTGCAAAATATACCATTGAGATTTTGATAGGAATTGCACTAAACCTGTATATTGCTTTGGACAGTATTGACATGTTAACAATATTAAGTCTTCCAGTCTATGAACGCAGATATCTTTCTAAGCTTTCTCTTTTTTTCTTTTTAAAGATTTTATTTATTTATGTGACAGAGAGACAGCCAGCGAGAGAAGGACACAGCAGGGGAGTGGGAGAGGAAGAAGCAGGCTCCCAGCAGAGGAGCCCAATGTGGGACTCGATCCCGGAACGCCGGGATCACGCCCTGAGCCAAAGGCAGACGCCTAACGACTGCGCCACCCAGGCGCCCCTAAGCTTTAGCTTTTATGAGTAGTTTTTACATATCTTTTACCCTTACGAGGTCATATTAATACTTTTCATTTTTTGTTTATGAACTCTTTATATATTAAGGACATTAATGTTTTCTCATTATTGTGACAAATATTTTCCCCAGCAATATACTATCATTTTATAGAGTATTTTTGGACTATAAATGAAGTCAAACCCTTTTAAAAATACGTTGGACGGGGTGCCTGGGTGGCACAGTCATTAAGCATCTGCCTTCGGCTCAGGGCGTGATCCCGGCGTTGTGGGATTGAGCCCCACATCAGGCTCCTCCGCTGGGAGCCTGCTTCTTCCTCTCCCACTCCGCCTGCTTGTGTTCCCTCTCTCACTGGCTGTCTATCTCTGTCAAATAAGTAAATAAAATCTTTAAAAAAAATACATTGGACAATCATATTTCCCCTTTTTTTGTATTTTCTTTTTTGCAAATTATCTGTATCTTTTTCATTTTAAATTAGGGATTGGCATTTTTTAATAATTTATCTGAAGGAGTTAATTTTATGTTAAAGTAGACACCTATTGGTTTAACTGCTTAATACCTTTATTATGAATTGGCCTCTCCTCTATCCATATAGTTGCAGTGGGGCAGCATGGTTTCATAGTGAACTTCTGACCCCCACCTCCACCCTAGCCACAGTCAATTGGTCCTAGGATAGACATCAGTCCAGACTAAGTTATTCACAGCCTTCCCCAGGAATTTGGAATAAAACCAACAGAGGCAGGTCATCCTGTCTCCCAAGTAGCTGGGCAACCTACAATAAAACTTAGGTGCTTCTGGGGACCATTTGATCACCATGTGCTCTGGGAAACAGAGATGAGGATCTGTGTGAAAAGATAAGTATGAAGTAGAGAATCAGGGAGTAGGGAGTACAATATTAGATCTTGATAAAGTTCTAGTACTGGTTCTAGTAACTGAGATCCAGCTGCCTTCCCACCCTTAGTCAGTTTTCGTCTGAGTTAGCTCAAATGATTCTCTGGCAATTATATTAAAAAGTATTAGTTAAGGGTGCCTGGGTGTCTCAGTCAGTTAAGCATCTGACTTCGGCTCTGGTCATGATCTCAGGGTCCTGGGATGGAGCCCCATGTCGGGCTCCGTGCTCACTGGGGAGCCTGCTTCTCCCTCTCCCTCTGCCTCTTCCCCTGCTCATGCTCTCCCTCTGTCTCAAATAAATAAATAAAATCGTTAAAAAGTACTAGTTAATAAATATATTTATTCAGTTATTTAACAAATAAATACTGAGTACTACCTTCAGGCGCTGTTCTAGGAGCTAGAAATAGACAAGCAGTCAAAGTAGACATAATCCTTGCCCTCACTGAGCTTACATTCAAGAAGCAGGCAGACAGAAAACAGAGAGACAAGTAAATATACAGAATGTCAGTGGGCATTTGTACCATGGAGGAAAATAAAGCAATCCTGTGGGGGAGGGGCAACCCTAATGAAAAAAATGACAGAGAGGTCTAAAGAAAGTGAGGGAGAGAGCCTTGAGACAGAGGGAAGAGCAAGAGCGGAGGCCTGGGAATGGGAGTGTGCCTGATGGGTTCATGGCACAAAATGGCCATATGTGGCTGGAGTAGAGTAATGGAGGGGAAGACCAGAAGGAGGCAAGGTCAGAGAGGTGGCCAGAGGGTCTTGAGGCCGCTGCAAAGACTTTGGCTTCTACTTGGAATGAGATGGAAGTCATTGGAAGGGTTGAAGAGAAAAGTGATCTTCCATGTTGTAAAGGATCACTCTGCCTGAACTTTTTTTGTCATGTATAATGAAGAAGGAAGTGCTTTTCAATTCTGTCTTTATTGAATTTGAATGATGGTATTTTTTGCTATGTAGAAGTGAGACAGTGGGGTTGTTCAGGGTCCACGGGCCACCATTCTTCCTCTGTAATCGTATAACCCAGAAGCCCTGTAAGAGTTGGGTTTTTCTTTTTTTAACATGCTCAAAACATGATCTTCACTTTTATTATCTCTTTCTTTTTTTATGTTTAGTCTGTCCTTCTCTATAAATATCGCTTATATCTGTATCTGTGTTTTCAAGTAAAATCTTATATCTTATAGTTATATGGAAATGTTGAACCCAAAACATTGGAATTAGGGGTGTTTTGTTTTCCTTTTCATATAACCAATTTAAAAAATATATCATCTGTTGAATAATTCTTCCTTTCATCATTGGATTATGATATTTATCTCAAAAACATATACTGATAGATCTCTTTCAGAATTATGTTCTATTCTGCTGTATCAGTTTTTCTTTTCATTCTTGTATCAATACCACAACATTTAAAAAATTGATGTTCTGTGTTATATTTTAATTTTTGTGGAACAAGAAAAATATTGATTTTTCTCATCAGTCTATTCTTTCATGTCCTCAAAGTCCTACAAGAAAACAAAATTCCACTGGATTTTTCAATGGGACTGCCTTAAGCTTGTAAATTAATTCGAGAAGGATTTATCTTTATAATAACCAGTTTTTTCACCCAAGAATATAATCTACGTCTCCATTTATTTCAACTTACTTATGTATATTTCCTAATAAAATTTTGGTCATACAGTTCCTGTATATTCTAGGATGTTTTATACCTTTTTGCTGCAATTGTTAACATAATGTTTTTCATTAGGGTCTTCAATCAATAATTGCTCATATATTGGAAAACAAAGCATAACTCTGGATATTTTACTCAATTTCACTTTAATTTGCGGGGATTTCCTTATTTACTCCTAAGTTTACTCCTTTTTTATTATAATATTTTTTTATTATATTATGTTAGTCACCATACAGTACATCCCTGGTTTTTGATGTAAAGTTCGATGATTCATTAGTTGCGTATAACACCCAGGGCACCATGCAATACCTGCCCATTCCCCCACCCTCCTTCCCTCTGAAGCCCTCAGTTTGTTTCTCAGAGTCCATAGTCTCTCATGCTTCATTCCCCCTTCTGATTACCCCCCCTTTCTTTATCCCTTTCTTCCCCTACCGATCTTCCTAGTTCTTATGTTCCATAGATGAGAGAAACCATATGATAATTGTCTTTCTCTGTTGACTTATTTCACTTAGCATTATCTCCTCCAGTGCAGTCCATGTTGCAGAAAATGTTGAGAAATCATTCTTTTTGAAAGCTGAGTAATATTCCATTGTATATATGGACCACATCTTCTTAATCCAGTCATCTGTTGAAGGGCATCTCGGCTCCTTCCACGATTTAGCTATTGTGGACAATGCTGCTATGAACATTGGGGTGCATATGGCCCTTCTCTTCACTACGTCTGTATGTTTTGGGTAAATACCCAGTAGTGCAATGGCTGGATCATAGGGTAGCTCAATTTTTAACTTTTTAAGGGACCTCCACACTGTTTTCCAGAGTGGCTGTACCAGCTTACATTCCCACCAACAATGTAGGAGGGATCCCCTTTCTCCACATCCTCTCCAACAGTTGTTGTTTCTTGCCTTGTCTATTTTTGCCATTCTAACTGGTGTAAGGTGGTATCTCAGTGTGGTTTTGATTTGAATTTCCCTGATGGCTAATGATTTTGAACATTTTTTCATGTGTCTGTTAGCCATTTGTATGTCTTCATTGGAAAAGTGTCTGTTCATATCTTCTGCCCATTTTATGATTTGTTTATTTGTTTCTTGTGTATTGAGTTTGAGAAGTTCTTTGTAGATCTTGGATACGAGTCTTTTATCTGTAGTGTCATTTGCAAATATATTCTCCCATTCCGTGGGCTGCCTCTTAGTTTTTTTGACTGTTTCCTTGGCTGTGCAGAAGCTTTTTATCTTGATGAAGTCCCACAAGTTCATTTTATCTTTTGTTTTTCTTGCCTTTGGAGATGTGTCATGAAAAAGGTTGCTGTGGCCGATGTCGTAGAGGTTGCTGCCTATGCTCTCCTCTAGGATTTTGATGAATTCCTGTCTCACATCGAGGTCTTTCATCCATTTGGAGTTTATCTTTGTGTCTGGTGTGAGAGAGTGGCCAAGTTTCATTCTTTTGCATGTAGCTGTCCAATTTTCCCAGTACTATTTATTGAAGAGACTGTCTTTTTTCCACTGGATGTTTTTTCCTGCTTTGTCAAAGATTAGTTGCCCAAAGAGCCAAAGGTCCATTTCTGGGTTCTCTATTCTGTTCCATTGGTCTATGTGTCTGTTTTTGCGCCAGTACCATGCTGTCTTTGTGATCACAGCTTTGTAGTACAGCTCAAAATCCGGCATTGTGATGCCCCCAGCTTTGTTTTTCCTTTTCAACACTTCCTTGGCGATTCGTGGCCTTTTCTAGTTCCACACAAATTTAAGGGCTGTTTGTTCCAGTTCTTTGAAAAATGTCATTGGTATTTTGATCGGGATAGCACTGAAAGTGTAGATTGCTCTGGGTAGCATGGGCATTTTAACTATGTTAATTCTTCCGATCCATGAGCATGGAATATTTTTCCATCTTTTTGTGTCTTCTTCAATGTCTTTCAAGAGTGATTTGTAGTTTCTAGAATATAGGTCCTTTACGTCTCTGGTTAAGTTAATTCCAAGATAACGTATGATTTTTGGTGCTATTGTAAATGGAATGGATTCCCTAATTTCTCTTTCTTCAGTCTCATTGTTCGTGTATAGAAATGCAACTGATTTCTGAGCATTGATTTTGTATCCCACCACATTACTGAATTGCTCTATAACTTCTAATAGTTTGGGAGTGGATTCTTTTGGGTTTTCCATATAGAGTATCATGTCGTCTGCGAAGAGAGACATTTTGACTTCTTCTTTGCCGATTTGGATACCTTTTATCCCTTTTTGTTGTCTGATTGCTGTTGCAAGGACTTCTAGTACTATGCTGAATAATAATGGCAAGAGTGGGCATCCTTGTCGTGTTCCTAATCTTTTTTTTTTTTTTTTTTTTAAGATTTTATTTATTTATTCGACAGAGATAGAGACAGCCAGCGAGAGAGGGAACACAAGCAGGGGGAGTGGGAGAGGAAGAAGCAGGCTCACAGCGGAGGAGCCTGATGTGGGGCTCGATCCCACAACGCTGGGATCACGCCCTGAGCCGAAGGCAGACGCTTAACCGCTGTGCCACCCAGGCGCCCCTGTCGTGTTCCTAATCTTAAGGGAAAGGCTTCCAGCTTTTCCCCATTGAGAATGATATTTGCTGTAGGCTTTCATAGATGGTTTTTATGAGATTGAGGAATGTACCCTTTATCCCTACACTCTGAAGGGTTTTAATCAGGAAAGGATGCTGTATTTTGTCAAATGCTTTTTCTGCATCTATTGAGAAGATCATATGATTTTTGGCTTTTTTCTTGTTGATATGATCTATCACACTGATAGATTTGCAAATGTTGAACCACCCTTGCATCCCAGGGATGAATCCCACTTGGTCATGATGGATAATCCTTTAATGTACTGTTGGATCTTATTAGCTAGGATCTTGTTGAGAATTTTGGCATCCATATTCATCAGGGATATCAGTCTGTAATTCTCCATTTTGATGGGGTCTTTGCCTGGTTTGGGGATCAAGGTAATATTGGCCTCATAGAATGAGTTTGGTAGCTTTCCTTCTGTTTCTATTTTTTGAAATAGCTTTAGGAGAATAGGTATTATTTCTTCTTTGAATGTTTGGTAGAATTGCCTAGGGAATCCATCAGGCCCTGGAGTTTTGTTTTTTGGAAGGTTTTTAATCACTGTTTCAATCTCTTCATAATTAATTTATCTGTTTAAAAAATCAATTTCTTCCTGTTTCAGTCTTGGTAGTTTATAGGTTTCCAGGAAGGCCTCCATCTCTCCCAGGTTGCTTAATTTATTGGCATAAAGCTGTTGATAAAAGTTTCTAATAATCCTTCCTATTTCATTGGTGTTGGTTGTGACCTCTCCCTTTTCATTCATAATTTTATTACTTTGGGTCCTTTCTCTATTCTTTTGGATAAGTCTTGCCAGTGGCTTGTCTATTTTATTTATTCTTTCAAAGAACCAACTTCTAGTTCTGTTGATCTGCTCTACTGTGCTCCTGGTTTCGAATTCATTGATCTCTGCTCTAATCGTGATCAACTGCTTTCTCGTGCATGGATTAGGCCTGTCCCTCTGTTGCTGTTCCAGCTTCTTGAGGTGAGAATATAAAAACCGCATTTTAGATTTTTCTATTCTTTTGAGTGAGGCTTGGATGGCTATGTATTTTCCCCTTAAGACTGCCTTTGCAGTGTCCCATAGGTTTTGGACCATTGTGTTTTCATTCTCGTTGGTCTCCATAAATTGTTTAAATTGATTTTTGACTTCCTGGTTTATCGAACAATTCTTGAGCAGGATGGTTCTTAGTCTCCAAGTGTTTGAGTTTTTTCCAAATTTTTCCTTGTGATCGAATTCCAATTTCAAAGCATTGTGGTCTGAGAATATGCAGGGAATAATTTCAGTCTTTTGGTATCGGTTGAGACCTGTTTTGTGATCCAGAACATGGTCTATTCTTGAGAGTGTTCCATGGGCAGTAGAATAGAATGAGTATTCTTTTGTTCTGTGGTGTAGTGTTCTATATATATCTATGAGGTCCAACTCATCTAGTAGGGCATTCAAAGCTCTTGTTTCTTTGTTGATTTTCTGCTTAGGTGATCTATCTATTTCTGATAGTGGAGTGTTGAGGTCCCCTACTATTAATGTATTTTTATCTATATGTCTCTTTATTCTGGTTAAGAGTTGGCTTGTGTATCTTGCTGCTCCCCTGTTGGCATAGATATTTATAATTGTCATATCCACTTGTTGGATACATCCTTTAAGAATAGTATAGTGCCCTTCTGTATCTCTAACTATAGTCTTTAGTTTAAAATCCAATCTGTCTGGTATGAGAATTGCTACCCCAGCTTTCTTTTGAGGTCCATTGGCATGAAAGATGGTATTCCATCCCTTTACTTTCAGTCTGGATGTATCTTTAGGTTCAAAATGAGTCTCTTGTAGACAGCAAATGGATGGGTCATGTCTTTTTATCCAATCTGCAACCCTGTGGTGTTTTATGGGAGCATTTAGGCCATTTACATTGAGAGTGATTATTGAGAGATATGATTTTAATGATGCCATGTTGCCTGTAAAGTCTTTGTTTCTATAGATTGTGACTTTCTGTTCTGTATCACTCTTGGGGCCTTTTTACTTTTATAGAACCCCCCGTATATCTCCTGTAGGGCTGGTTTCATGGTTACGAAATTGGTGAGTGACTGGCGATTCTGGAAGGTCTTTATCTCTCCATCAATTCTGAATGACAGCCTTGCTGGATAAAGGATCCTTGGCTGCATGTTTTTCTCTGAAAGAGCTTTAAAAATGCCCCCCCCCCCAACCCTTTCTCTCATTCCAGGTCTGTGTAGACAGGTCTGACGTAATTCTGATAACTTTGCCTTGGTACGTGAGAAATTTCTTTGCCCTGGCCGCTTTCAATACTATATCCTTGGATCTAATATTTGCAAAATGCACTATGACGGGACGTGGCGTAGGTTTGTCGTGGTTGAGCTTGGGAGGGGTCCTCTCTGCCTCTTGGACACGAATGTTTGTTTCCCTTGCTAGATTAGGGAAGTTTTCAGCTACAATTTGTTCAAATATCTCTTCTAGACCTCTGTTTTTCTCCACCCCCTCGGGGATGCTGATGATTCTGACATTGGATTGTTTCATTGAGTCAGTAATCTCCCATAACCTACATTCATGGGCGTGGATTTTTTTAAGTCCAGCTTCTATTTTGGCTTTTTCTTCTACTAACCCATCCTCCAATTCGCTAATACGTTCCTCTGCCTCAGTTACCACGGCCGTCAGAGCCTCTAGTTTTGAGTGCATTTGGCTCATAGAATTTTTAATTTCTGCCAGATTCGCTCTCATTTCCGCCCTTAGAGATTCTATATTCTCATTAACATTTTCGTTAACACTTTTTTCAAGTCTACACATCATCTTGACCATTGTTACTCTGAACTCCATTTCTGATAATTTGGTTATATCCATATCCATTAGTTCTGTGGCAGAGGCCACAGACTCATTGTCTTTTCTTTGCTGGGGGGATTTCTCCTTCTCGTCATTCTGATGAGGAGAGGTTGCAGGGCTGTCCAGAGCCCAAATTATTGCCCAGGACCCACGCAGTGTGCACTTGTTTTATAGAGACCTTAGGGATGTGGGCTTCTTGATGTTTCAGCCTGCCTTCTGGGGGAGGGGCCTGCCGAGCCGATACTCAGGCAACTCTGTTTGGGTAGAGTCTCCGTGTCCCCTGCGAGGAGGGATGGGGATGGGCACACTGTGAGCTGGTATTTCTGGGCTTTTGTTCTCTGGCAGCTTTCCCTGGGGGTTTGCTGTGCCTCTTCTGAGAGTCAGAGCAGCAGTAGCCAAATCCCAGCCTCTGTCTCAGAACAGATAGATCGCAGTCCGCTCTCCACTGAGCTCCTCTGGCTACTCTAACTCTGCTTCTGTTGGTGTTGCTCAACCCTGATGCGTCCCAGGATGTGCGCCCCACACCCGGCGTCCCAGCCCTCACTTCCAGGGCGGGCACGTCTCTGTCCTGTGTGTTTCTAACGCCGCCAGCCGCCAGCCGCCCCGCTCGCTCCGGAGCTCCGTTTCAGTGTGGTTCACGCGCACTCCGGAGCTCCGGTTTTCAGTCTGGTCACACGTTCCCGGCTCACGGTCTCAGTCCGCTCTCTCACGGGTGCCGGTCCGCGAGTCCCCCGCTCCCCCGTGCAGGTGGGTACCGCTTCCCGGCGCCCAAACGTGGCGGCTCCCTCTCCCTTCCGTTTATCTTCCGATATGTGTGTGCGGATTCACAGCTCCCCCCTTCGTACCTCAATACTCAGCGCTGGAGATGTTCATTTGTAGAGATCCAGATGTATCTTCCTGCGTGTCAGGCTGATTCCGTGTATGTTCAGGCTGGTCTGGTACCTATCCAGCTCGACTCGGGACCGGCTGAAAAAGGGGTCCCCTACTCCTCCGCCATCTTAAGTCCGATCTCCTAAGTTTACTCCTTAAGTATGTCTTAGTAATAAAGGTTTTCAGTAAGAAAGTTTTCACAGTTTCCTTTGATTATCTGTTTCAGAGTCTCAAAACACCAACTAATGGAAAACACGGATTTGTCATCTCAATACACTAACATGAATGGAAATTCTTGCTTAACAAGTCTACATTTCTTTAAAAAAATTTTTTTCCTACATGGATTTGGCAGATATCTAAGTGGGATCCTCATATAAGCAACCCTAAAGCCTGTACTTCTTCAAATTAACTTATTATGATCTATTTGATAATTATTTCCAATTATAGTTACACAGCAAATGCAGGAATCTATCTACTTACCAAAAATTAAATATTATAAATAGAACTGAAGTCCCTACTTTGTCTTCACCCTCCATCCTGTCCTCTCCAGATGTATGTATCTTTTCCAGAACTTTTTCCAGTACATTTACTCTCAGAAAGGACACAGAGATGCTCAAATTTAGTTTTGGTTTCTATTTTTTAATACATAAATATCGTCAATATGTTAATACTGTACACATTATTCTGTAATTTACTTTTGTAAATTGTAAATCCCATCAGTACTTCCTTCTTCCACGTTGCATGGTATTCCACAATATGGCTAGACTGGTATATTAGCCATCTCCCATTCATGAATATTTTGGTTGTTTGCCGTGTTTTTGCAATCATAAGACATGTTATGATGAACACCTTCCTTGCTTCTTAGAGAACATAGTAAGTGGTAGAATATCAGCTGAAATATTCTGATATCTCATTGAGCTCCTAACCTACTTTCAAGGTCTTAGATCATTTTCATTATTTTTTCCATTTTTAAATAGTAAAATGGTATGGAGACACAGAGTTATCCTCTGAGACTTGAATTGAACTAGTAGACTTGGGCCGATGTTTTCTTTATTGGACAGGGTGATTCCTGGAAACCTCATGCAAGCTAGCTGCTGTTGTTTGTTTTTCAGCCTGTGCCGTTTGGCTTGGAACATTTCTGGAGTTGCTCAGTTCCTACACATCTAAAGGAATGACTGTTTCTGGGTACAGGTTGTTTGGTGGTTTTTAAAACCTGGACATGGGCCTTTGTTTTTGGAGGACTCAGCTCTGTGTACCTTGTTCCTTCCTACAAGGGAGCCTTATGTAAAGAACCATTCATTAAACCTCTCGAATGGGCTGTAGGAGAGAAGCGATTTGACTCCAGCCCACTAGTTAGTACTCCAAGACATGGGCCAGAGTTGAAGTCAGTGAGAGAAATATTAGTCCTGGTCATTTTGCATGGTTTAAATTCTGCCCTCCCATATCTCGTCAGTACAAATCACCCTAAAACACCCCTTACCCTGTTCCCTGGTGTATCTCTCCTTTACTCCTCATTTCTTATCCAATGCCATGTGCATTTGTTATATTCCTACCACTCCAGGCAAAGCATAGAGTAGCCTATACACCTGGCCTTATGAGAAGGATGATGGAAAGGAAATATTATAAAATATCTTTGATTAATACAGAGTAAATTTCAACTAAACAAAATCTTAAAATTACTTGCACTTTGGAGTCCTACTGTCCTGGATTCAAATTCCAGCTTTATTTGTTAATATCATAATAAGCAAATATTTGCCATCAAGCCTAAGATTTTGAGCCAGATACTTAAACTGTTTGAGTCTCAGTTTTCTCATCTCTAAAATAGGTATAATAATATGTATCTCAAATAAAGTGATATGAGTGTATGAGCATATAGTGAGCACTCAACCAGTGGTAGCTATTGTCTTATGACAAGAATTTGATAGGAAACACCAGCAGGTGACATACTTGTCTCTGTATTGATTTCGGCAGATCTCCCCTGTCATTTTTCTAAGGCCCAACAAGAACCTGAATTCTCAAAGAATGCTTCGGTTGAACTTCTCAGACTTCCAGGACGAATGCAGGGAAATTAATCAAACATCTTAATAAGATCACTAACAATACTCCTGGAAAGAAAGGCCATACTTAATGCTCCCAAAGACTTCTTTCCTGATGTATGAGACTGGGGTACGCCATTCTCACGACAGCCAAATCTGGTCCTGGCCCTCTGCTGCTTCATGCCTGTCCGGCCTAAAACTGTTAGCCAGGTTACTAGATCTTAAATTCTCTGGACTTGCTTCCCACTTCGGCCTCTTTCAATGTGTATTCCACATTTGGATTCACTTTCTCTTCATTGCTCAAACCCAATGTGTTCTCATCCCCAGGCCACTGCTTTTTCTGTCTGGTACATATTTTCCTCCTCATACTGCGTAACTTTGACTCATTCTCTGTGTCTCTTTAGATGTCATTTTCTCTGAGTACCATTCTTTGACTTCCCTGAGGCTGGATACCGTGTGGTTCTGTGCATTCCCATCACTTTCAGAGCTTCATTATGTCCCGTGCTCCTATCATTGCCACAGTCAATTCATTTGTCTGTATCCTTGACTACACAATAAGCTCTTTGAGTGCAGGAACTGGGCACCATCTCTTATCACAGACTGCCACACAGAAGACATCCAATCCATTCTTGAATATATGAATAAAGAGTGTTAAAGAACAAAAATTCAACTGAGTAAACTTGAAGATCTAATTGGCTTTATTAAGCAATTCACGAATCCGGCAGCAGCCCATCTAGCAAGTAGCTTGGAGTTGTACAAAATGGAAGGTTTTTATGGGAAGGAGGGTGGAGCGAGGAGTTATTAGCAAAAGAAAAGAAAAAGATTGTTTCAGGCAAGGTCACTTTCCCTTAGGGGAAGAGCAAGGGGTCTTATCATGCAAATTACCTCATCTTCCTTTGAGGGATGGGGAGAGGCCAGTGACAGATTAACTCACTGATGCTTATCGGAAAATTCTGGACTGACTGGTGAATTCTACATTTCTGGGGGAGGTTGAAACTACAATTGGTTTAGGTATTAAGTCGTAGTTTGGGGGCTTAGCCTAAGTGACACCATTTTGGGCCAGTGGCTTTCTTCTCAGCAATAGATTGGAGCGGGAAAAGGATATATACTTTAAGTATAGTAATCTGACCAGTTTGTCCAAGTAGAAAATTTACAGGGGGGAGTTGTGGGAAGTAAGATCACAAAATAAGTTCATTCCAGATTTTAGAAGCTCTTGAGAGTTAAATTAAGAGTTTGATCTTTATCCTGTGAGCACTGAAGAGCTATTAAAAATTTTACCTCCATGAAATGATGTGATTATAAGTGTATTTAGGAATATTAATTAATTAATTAAGCAGTGGAGTGCTTTATAGAGAAGATGAGTAAGAGATTGCAGATGGGAGATTACACTTGGAACTTCAGCTTCTCATGTATAAGGAAAAAAACTGAGAAACAGTTGATAATTGTGCCCTTTAAAGAGCTTTGTAAGCTTTAATAAAGCTTTTTAAGACTTTAATAAAAAGTCTTATTTTTTATTTCTATTCATTTCTTAGTCTTATACTTATTTCTATTCATTGCAACTAATACAATGGCTTGCATTTCACTGATGGTCAGTAACAGCCTCAAAGTAAATGAATGAGGTATATAAAAAGGGACAGATGCACAGATTTTGACAAGGAAGATTTGCTAAGGCTTGACTGGTTGCCTTGGAAAGGTGTTAAGCAGTGAGTAATTGCTATTCTATTGCTAGAAATAGGGGAAACGGGAACAGGATCCAGCTTATGGAAAAGGTGAGCCCAGAAGTCCACACTTTTTGTGTATCTTTTTCCTAGAAGGGGTGGACAAAAAGCAATTCATTCTCATAATATCCTTAGCCTGAGAAGCAGTTCATAATATCCCCACTGTCTTTCTCACCTCGTTAGTGGCAGGAAGGAAGTTGCCAGAAGGTTGAGTGAGTCACCCACAGTCATAAAGCCAGGAGGGCATGCCCTAGGGGGGTCTAACACCCTCCAGACATGGTTATCCGTGACTTAGAACATGAAGTCTCCTTACTTGCACTAAAAAGCAAATCCTGATTTGAATAAGAGCTTCATGACACTCTGCTTATATTACCTCCTCTTCAACTTTTCATCTAGGTTGAAGGAGATGAAATTTGAATTGCCCGTAGTGTAAGTATACAGCAATAGTCGAAAGGAAATAAAAACCATGCTACTCTTACTAGAATCCTCTGGGTGGTTGTTTTCAGGGAATGCACTCTTGGGTAAACAAGTGAAATATTGCAAAAATGGTTAAATTACAACCAAAAGGAAGGTGCAAGTGAAGCCTGGTGATATGTCATCCAAGCTGGGGTTAAGTAAATGGTAATTACCCTCCACCCAGGTTTAACCAGTGACATTTTCCCCAAGGCATAAAGATGTTGACTTTCACACAGACTTGCCCAGGGGTCTGTGGATGTTGCCTGCCAGCTGTGAACCATATGCTGCCCACCCAGACAGCCTCTGGAACTGCATCCCTCACAAAAGCCCCAGCTAGGGCACCCTCATGTCAATGAGACTGGCTGAGTCATACCTGGGGTAGGTCTTGGTTATTCATTCACACACAAATATTGATAGAGTGCCGACTCCTACGACGCCGTGCTAAGTCTACCGGAGGGGGGAAAGAACCATAAATATCAACACGAGTAAAGCATTCCCTGAGCCTAAAAGGAATTTAAGATCTACTCAGGCAAAGTGCATCACTTGAGAAGAAAAACAGCACAAAATTTTAATACAGCATTGGAAGAGGTGTAGGGATCCCAAGATACTATGCCCGCACTCAACATTATGTTCAAAAATCAAGAGGTGACCTGAGTTTGTAGGACAGAGATAGAGCCTCCTTTTTGTTGGAGGGAAGATCTTATGGAGGGGGAGAAAGTTGAGCTGGATTCTTTTGCTGTTCTTTTTTTTTTTTTTTTTTTTCTTTTGCTGTTCTTACTCAAACCTGGCCTGAGGCTAAGCTAAAACATGCCGGATGAGTCAGGAGAGATAAAACAATTAAACAACAGAGTGCCTGGCTTGCATAACCTAACATCCGGGCTTGCAGCCTTTTCCTCTGTGTGGCCAGTTCTGCTATTGCATAGCCTCAGCCTAGTATTGCGTTCTTTACTGTGCTGGGACTTTAAATTTACTGAACTTACTGTTTGGGGACTGGTACAAGCTTTCAGTTGTCAGTTATGAAGGATGAGTCAAATCCCTGGATAATTAATTAACCAGGAAATGGAAACCATCTCACCCTAGAATTCGGGATTGTAGAGGCACATCAGGAAGGATCCCAGAAACCAACAGAACATGCTAGACTGGATGGCCTAAGACTGAAATCAGACCAGAGGTCAAAGGCTGACTTTTCTGTGCAGAACCTTGGTAGGGAGGAAACACTCTGAGATGGGATACAAAGAGTATTCTCTGCTCAGTCTCTTCTTCTCTAAGGGGGAAAAGACAATTTGAGGTGTAGAACTGTGTAAAGTTGCTCATCTTCTATTCTAATCCAGAAACTCTGAGAAATTAAAAATCCAATGCAAGCTTTCTAACCCTATGGTTATTATAGAACCAGACAGATCAACCAAAGCCTTTCTACTTAAAGCCTAGGGCAGTTGTTTTACTATACTGAGAAAGGGCCCCTATCTAGGCAGTGAGGTGTCTGACATGGGCAGAGTGAAGGAAGTGATTTCAGATTCAGAGCAAATCCTCAGAGATGGGTACTACCTGGCCTCCTGTTCACCTGCAAACTCCTTTTTCCTCAAGCTTCATCTCCTCTTGAAGTCTTCCATGACCGTGTTCCCTTTGAGCCACCACGGTTCCCTGCCCAACCTCCATAATTGCACATCACATGGTAGCGCAATGAGTCATTCAACCCCATGAATCCCTCTTGAGACAATGAATTCATGGAGGGAAGAGACAACTTAATCACTTTCTAGTGCCTACTACATGTCTAATATGTCGTAAGGATTCTATAAAAGTTTATAAACAGAACGGGTCCATGGGAATAATAGTTGATAAAGTTGTGGCCTAGGGGCATGTTTCTCAAACTGGAGTCCTGGAGCTCCAGACAGGTGTTTTGGGGGCCCCCATGTGGGGGAGAGCACTCCCAAGCGTCCCTTCTCCTCCAATAAGGATCTTTGATCCAAGTGGTTCTGTTTTGGGCTCTTTTGAATAACAGGAGTTTGTTTGTTTAAAAACAGTTTGAAAACTGCCAGGAAAATCCTGGAGATGGAAGACAGAAGAACCTTTGGGACTATATGATACAATATCAGCAGGATATTGTTACAGGATAAAGGGGAGTCAGGCCAGTAAGTAGTGTCATGAAGCAGGGTCATAGCCATAAGACTGATTATAGGCCAGTAGAGAGAAGACTTGTAGAAGGAAAAAGGTGGCCAAAGAGATCTTCTTTTTTTTTTTTTTTCATATATTATGATTTTTTTCATTTAATTGGTATGTGCATTTTTATTTTATTTTATTTATTTTTTTTTTAAATGATTTTTTATTATATTATGTTAGTCACCATACAGTACATCCCCGGTTTCCGATGTAAGGCTCGATGATTCATTAGTTGTGTATAACACCCAGTGCACCATGCAATACGTGCCCTCCTTACTACCCATCACCAGTCTATCCCATTCCCCCACCGCCCTCCCCTCTGAAGTCCTCAGTTTGTTTCTCATAGTCCATAGTCTCTCATGTTTCATTCCCCCCAAAGAGATCTTCTGAACCCCTCCTCAAGGGCCTCCCTTTGGTCATTGGCTATGGACCAACCTCCTTAACATAGCAGACAAGGTCCTACTTCCTTCTCCTGTTCTTCCCACTGTCTCACTCTACCTTCCAGCTGCTTTTCCGTCAAATACAACATGATCTTTCTTGCCTCAAGATCTTTGCACAGGCCATTCCCTGTGCCTGGAAAACTTCCTTCCTCCTCTTCTTTTTCTGGGCCAGTCCTTCTTTGAGTTTCCATTAAAATGTCCCTTTCTGACATCCTACCCCCCTCAACCTAGACCAGGGTGGATCCTTTATTCCCTGTATTTCTAATTTGGTGGGCTTATCACAACTGCAGTAATCTATTCAAGGACTTCTCCTTTTCCCCCAGACAGGCTGTAAATTCTGAGAGAAGGAAGTTCACCACTATATTCTCTGCATCTAGCACAGTGTCGAGCACCTAGGAGATGCTCAACAAATTCTTAAGAAATGTGATTGACAACCTTTAAAATTGCCCCAATTATCCCTACCTGCTAGTATTCACAGCCTGCGTCATCTCCTTACCTGGAGTAGCTTGCTTAAAACCCATAGAATTCAGCAGTGTTGAGGGTAAGGGATTTCCATGATTAGGTTACAAAAAGATGGTAACTTCTGTCTTCCTGATTACCTTCTCACTTTGCCTGCTTCGATGAAGTAAGCTCATGTGTTGGAAAACCTCAAGGAATCAAATCCTGCCAACAACCACATGAGCTTGAGAGTGGATGCTTCCCCCAGTCAGCCTTCGGATGAGATCCCTGCCCTGGCCAACACCTGGATTACAGCCTTTTAAGAGAACCTTAAGCAGGGGACCCAGGAGGAAGTGGACCGATGTGCTAAGACAGAGGCAATTGTCGATACTTCCTGTTTGATTATGTTTCTCTCAACCGTAGAATCTGGAAGGAGGGGTTTTTGGGGAAAACTCTTCCAAAGTTTTCAGAATCAGAAACTCAACAGGTGATTGACCATGTTGTATGCCCAGGCACTATCTGATACCATGCACGAGAATTTGCATTTGTAGGTGAATAGCAAAGATACATCCTCAGTGATACCAGCTGGGATGCAATTTATATCAAAACATATAGTCTGGCTGGGGACGCCTTTATTTTAAGTGGCTGTATTTCAAATCTTGATCCAAGTGACCCTCTCCAAGCATCTTTGTCTCATGTGTATTTGACATTGAAAATGAAAACAGCATTAATAAATGGGGATAAGTTAGTGGGCTTTGATTGTGTCTACAGTGCAGATGTAAATAATATAAAATCGTTGCTAGAGCTATAAATACTCGCTTTATCAATAGCTCTCATAATTTATAATTTTCCATTGCATTTCAGAATGCTGACTCTCATCTTTTTCCTAGATTGGTTTCCTCACTTCAGAGTGATAAAAGAGTGCAAAAATTAATGATATACTTTGGAGGGCATTCATGTTCCAATGTCCAGTTTTAATGGAGGCCTACAAAGAAGTTCCTTTTCTACCTTCTTAAATCTCATATTTTTCCTGTCCGGTTATACATGGAAAATATAATTGGCAATGAAATTTCCCTTGGGTTAAGCTTGTTTCAATAGGAACTACTAATGACTTTATCACTGAGGCATTGTAACCTGCCCTAACATTTCAAGTTTATTTGCTCTCAGAGAAAGGGCATTTGTTCTTCCTATTATTTATAATCATTTTCTTAATCTGCTCCTAGAAGCCAAATTCCATCACAATTGCTCATTATAAAAAGCTCATGTTTGCTTTCTGGAAATGCATAAATGCATCTAATGGCATGATGTACCTTTGTGTGTATCCAAAAAGAAAGGGAGAAATTTGAAGAAATCTGAATGGTAAAATCTTAAACTTAAAAATGAGTTATGGAGTGCTTATTTGAGTTACAAACTTTTTAAAATCATTATTGGGGCCCTTGGGTGGCTCAGTCAGTTAAGCATCTGACTCTTGATTTTGGCTCAGGTCGTGATTTCCAGGTTGTGAGATAGAGCCCCACATCAGCCTCTGTGCTCAGCGGGGAGTCTGCTTGAGATTCTCTCTTACCACCGCCCCCCCCGTCCCTCCCCCTGCACTCTCTCTCAAAAATAAATAAATCTTTAAAAAACAAAATCATTATTTACAGAGGGATACATTGCACCGTTCCTGAAAATGTCCAGCTTATGTACAAGTTGCAAGACCAAGATTCTATTTTTTAAACTTTTGAAATTCCAGTGTTATATTAATGTTTCAAGTGCACAATATAGTGACTCAACAATTCTATATGTTACTCAGTGCTCACCATGGCAAGCGTACTCTTAATCCCCTTCACCCATTTCACCCATCCCTCCACTCACCTCCCCTCTGGCAACCATCAACTTGTCCTCTATAGTTTAGAATCTATTTTTTGATTTATCTCTTTTTTCCTTTGTTCGTTTGTTTTGTTTCTTAAATTCCTCGTATGGGTGACATCATATGGTATTTATCTTTCTCTGACTGATCTCACTTAGCATTATATTCTCAAAATCCATCCATGTGGATACAAATGGCAAGATTTCATTCTGTTTCATGGCTGACTAATATTCCAAGACCAAGAGTCTTAAAGCTGTGGAATTAGGGGCCGCTGCCAAGAGGTAATGGATCAGAAATCAAGATACAGTAGCTGTGAAATTGTAATGGGAGTGTACTGGGGCTGGAGAGGCACACACCTTATGTTCCAGTGGGCTAGGAAAACAACTTGTGAATTTCTCACAAGCCCTCGCCCACGGAGTCCCCTTAGTCTGCTACAACAATGCAAACAGGGCTTGAAGGAGAAGGCTTAGTCTTGCCAGTGTCCTTGCCCTCTCCTGTGCTTTCCACAAGATGGGATTGTGGGGAGGGGTGTGTGAACTGAATATCTTGGAACTATAGTAGAGATGTTTGGAATCCAAGAAGCGTCCCTGGATTCTTTGATCCCCGCCATTGCCCACTGTCTTCCCTCCTGACCTTTGCATACAGCTAAGTCGACTGTGGCTGTGTTTCAAAACTGGCCTCTTAACCAGGGTTTGGGGGTGATTCCTGGCTACCTTGATTCTCCAGGCTCTTGTTAGTGTTAAACCCCTTGAAGCGGTCTTCTATCTATCTCCTGGTCTAAGTGATTAGCCCATGCTCTCTGCTGTAGGGTCATTTCCCTTTGTCAAAGTAGGCCATTCTCAACTCAGCTACTTTCTTCCCTCTCACTCCATGAAGGAACTTCAGGAACCCCTCCATACCATATGGGAACTGAGACAGTCACTGTGCCACCAAGTTTACTTAAGACAGGCTATGTCCTATGCTTGCTGCAGGACAGGTTGCATGGCAAGCTCAACCCAGAGTCCAAGCCGTAAATTAAACAAAACAAAACAAAACAAACAAAATGCCCCTGCCCTTGGCGTTACTCCTGACAACTCCCCAGACTTCCCCTAAAATAGAGAAATGGAGAACCATCTAATTGACTTCCTGCCTCAAGTGACTCTAGCTCCTCTTCCCACTCTTCATTCAGGTAAGAACTTTTATTTCACTTTTCAGAATACCTGAGATCTCCTTATGTTATATCCTTCTCCTTGCCAACTCTAGCCTCAAGGTTGAGATGTAATGACTGATTAGATAGCATGTGAGAAAGATCCACTTGCCCATAAAGGAACTAATTCGGGAGGCATTTTGAAATATTATACCTCTTCTGTAAGTCAACAGGAAATATATCATCCGATTTGGAATGAAAATTGTAACTTGATTCTTTAAATATACTTAGAAATTCATTGGATGCCACCTATGTGTCAGCCTTTAAAAATGATGAGCTTTCTGCCACTCATTGTGTGATTCTATTTACATGACATTCAGGAAAAGGCAAAACTACAGGGACAGCAAACAGATCAGTATTGCCTAGGGTTAGGGCTGGGGAGAGGGGTTGATGAAAAAGGGGCACAAAGGAACTTTTTGGGGTCTTGTATCTCGATTGTGGTAGTGGTTACTTGATTGCATATGTTTGTTAAAACTTGTAGAAATGTACACCAAAAGGGGTGGATTTGATTGCACATAAAGGACACCTAAATCCACCTGACTTTTACCAAAAAATGATGAGCTTTCCTATTCCCAAGATTAGAGCAGACACATATTGAGCACTTAGTAAAGAATGCTCTGTTCTACCATTTTGATTGTATTAGCTCATTCCGTCTTCATAGTAACTCTAGTCTGTTTTATTATGATCATCTCTATCTTACTGATAAGGGAAGTGAGACCTAGAAAAGTTAAGTAACTTGCACAAGACCACACAGTGAGTACGGCTGGAATTCAAACCCCAGATCTGTTTGGTGCCAAAGACTGTGGGTTTCACCACTGTGCTCTATGGCCTCTCAAGATAAGTAAGTGTAGGCTGATAAATATTTAAGAAGTAAACTGGTCACATTTATGTTTGCCTGTACCTTACCCTTCCAAGAGTCTTTCTTGGCTCATCACATTAATTCTCAGATCAGAAAGGCAATGGTACAACCCCACCCCAAACAGACACACATCCCAGGAACAGATTTCCCCCAGTTGCCCCAGTCTGACATCCTCGGTTAGAGTGAGAGACCCATTCCTGTCAGTAGCCTTCAGTGAACTACCAATGAGTCAGATCTGGGTGACTGTTTTTGTAGGAGGATCCCCCAGAAATTTCTTGGGGCTGTGTGGCCCTCCTGACCAAGCCCCCAACCCATGCTCTCACTGGGGCCTTACAGTTCCAACCTACTCACCACAGCAGCCTGGTATGACAAAGATGGCAGACTTGTCTCCTGCTGACAGAAAGTTCCCTTCTCAAGGTCATATGTTTGTGACCTGGGTCTGAGAACTGCAGCTCATGCTACCTCAACAGCAAATGAGTGGAGCACTGTGTGCATTAGCGGCTGGTGCTAGCCCACGCTGGAAGTCAGGGTGTCCAAGAGTCTCCCAAGCTGCTTTTCTCTACAACAGACTGCTTCTCATAAAAAAAATTCTGGACGTTAGTGTAGAATTAACATAGAGCATACTTGTGGGGACTCAGGGTTGGTTCTGGCCCAGGAAAAGAGGTGCCGAGCCCCACATCTGGTCTTCTGGTTCTCTGCACGTGGCATGTATGCTGCAAAGCCCACTTCCCGTTAGCAAGGCAGTCAGGGAGTGCACTTTATTACGACAGAAGCTTTGGGCATGTGCCAAATCCACTGCTGCAGAAATTTCATTGGTCACGTAGCAATTTGCTCAGCCAGGGACCTTGGATCAGAAGTAGACAATGCAAACACGCTGGAAGGGCAGTGATCCACTCCAGCTAATACCACTTTGTGTTTTCATCTGCTTCACTTAGGGAGCAATTTGGTCCTCCAAGACTGCGGGTGAGTCACTGATGCCCATAGGGCTGGAGGAAGGTGCTTTGGAATTGTTATAAGACCACCTAGGCCACAGCCTAACTCATCGGTCACTAACCTTTATTGGGCTCCTGGGCCAAAGGGCAGGGTTGGTCTACCATCTCACCGATGCACTTGCCCCCTATTCTCACTATTAAGGGAACCTGTTGGTACATTTGGTCAATTTATGATGAAGACAGGGAAGGCGGGGACAGGGTTGGGTACATTTTGGTGGGATGGTGAGGAGGGGAGAAGTATAGGAGTCAGGGCAAGTTTGCAGATAGGGAGCCTTTCCTGAGCTGATAGAGAGTCTCAGAAAGGTGCTCTTGAAGCCAGGGACATCTTGACCCTGAAAACAGGGGATCAAAAATAGTCAAGGAGATCTTGAAGGAGCAAGTTTTGTCTGTTCTTGGTTTGGCCTGGGATAGAACGTATCTGTGCTGCTTTAAATTGTTATCAGTTGTTTGTACCTCTGTATAAAGGACTTTTTCCTTTTTTCTGGAGAAGCCATGAAAATAGTGGACATCTGATGGGAAGAGTCATGGTCAAGGGAATAAAGGACCTAGAGGAATAAAGACTGGAGACAAAAAGAGCAAACTGTTGCTTATATTTACCTTTGCAGCCCAAGCATGAAGGATAAAGAATATCAAAAACTGAGTGGGACTGGCACAAAGCAGCCAAAATGCCAACAGAAGACCAGTCTTCGCTCCCGAACAGTGGGCAGAGAGATCAAGGAATGGGCCCTCCTGGAATTTTATCTCCTCGAACATTAGAAATCACGTGCTTGAAACCTATAAAGCCATTTTATATATTTAAATAGAAAAGACTATTGCTACATTTAGAGTAGTCCCTTTTCCCGTTTCTTAAAAATCTGTTTTGTTATTTCAGTCCTCTTAAATCTTTTTGCTTCAATAATCTTTTATTCCATTTAACAGATAGCTCTGGGGTGACTGCCTGTGCAAACCTCTTTGCAAAGCTTATTGCTACCAGTGGGAAGGATGGCCATTTCCTAAAATTGCTCTGTGCTCTATGCTCAGGCCATTATGAAAGAAACATTAGTGTATTCAAAAACCAAGCACCCACTGTATACAAAGCACCATGCTGATAAGTGAGGAGTGTGTTTATCCAGAGTTATGCTGCCCTTGCAGTTCTGAAGATTGGGAATCCCTGATTTAAAGGAAGTGCCATGGGATGGGAAACCGAGTTATGAAGTTTCCATTTCCACGATTACTTTCACCCTCTGCAACCTCCCCCCGCCCAACTTGGTTTTTCTCATCTATAAAATGCGCAAGATCACAGTTCATTGATTTAGGTAGTCTGTTCATTGATTTGTAAACACGGATCGAGATGCCAGACCATCATTGTGCAAATTGGCCTTGCTCAAAGCCATGGAAACTAAAATAAATCAGACCTTGGGCCAGCAAGCGGTCAGCATGACCTCAGGAGGCAGAGACTGGGTGCTCCTCATAAGCCTTCTCTGTGCTCCTTCCCATGCTGAATAGTGGTTCACTGATGACTTGCCCTCCCTCTTGGTCTCCTAAGCACCAGAAGATTCTTGTCCTACCCCACCCCAAAGGTTTAGTTATCCGCAGAATGTACCTGTATGTACATCAGATTCCATTCTGGTTCCTAGCACCAGGGGAAAGGCCTTAGAAATTTTGACAGCACAGCATGTTTCAAGTTTAGCCTTCAAAAAAAAAAAAAAATATATATATATATATATATATATATCTATTGGCTTGTAGAAAATTTGGGAAATGGAGAAAAACACAAAGAACAACTAAAATTTGCCTTTAATTATGTTTTCTAGTATTTTTATGCATATATATCAGTCAAAGCCACCTTTAAGAATATATTTCAGAGCAAAAACAGTAGTTGTGATATGTTGTTTCTGCTTGTTCTATAACATTGCCCAAGCTTCCATGGAACTTTCTTCATCCTTTGCCTGACCCTCTGACCCAATCAAGAGTAAGCCCATTCTTGGCCGGAGAGGGAGCAGATTAAAATTCTAAATACGGTATGGCAGTCCCTTCCCAATTATCTGGGATTATGTAAGACACTTCCAGGCAATCAGGTTTCCCTGTTTTATTTTGTTTTTGGCGAGGGGAGGTGTGTATGGAGGGCAATGCCAAGAAAAGCACTGGATTATTTCTTAGTCCCGAGTGGTCATAGAGCAAGCAGCAGGGGCACGCAGAGAACACAGACTCTCGCGCCCCACCCCAGACCTACTGATTGCGAATCTGCATTTTCACGAGATCCCCAGGTGCTTCCGAGCTGCACGGCTCACGTGTGAGAAGCACTGGCCTGTGGGCCCCCTTTCTGGACTTCCTCAGGTGGTATTGATTGTCAGGATTTGTCCATAACGTTCACACCTCCTTGATGTTGAAACCAGCAATAAAAATCCCACCTCCGTGGGAGTAAACACCTTTTCCTCAGGCCACAGCTCACATTCTTTTGGGAAAACTCTAAATGTGTTACTTTCTAAAGGTCCTGAGAGTTGTGGGGTGCTCCAAATGGAAGGTCAAGGGAAGAGGCCAGCCCTCCACTTTGCTCCCCTACCCCCGCAAAGTCCATTCCGGGGTCTGCTGTTGTGTTTGTGGATCCTGAAGTCATAGGAAATCATTCACCCCAGTTGGGGACCAGAGAGAGATTCACAACAGAGCTCTTTAAATTCTGTTGGGGGAAAATCCACAATGATTTTTTTCCCCTCCTCTTTCTCCCTCTTCTCCACAACCACACCGGCCTTCCTTGAGGACTCCAATGATTCATGGAACCTTTGCTCGTCCACCAGGGGGCCCCAAGAGGCACAGGCAGGGCGCTTGGGATCCTGAGGCCCCTAATCAGGCTAGCTGGGATCAAGGACTCTGAGTACAGTGCTGCCCATACAGGGAGAAAAAGAAATGACAGAAGCCAAAACAGTCGTGTCTGTCTGGGCTGCCAGCCACAACCATGTGTGGTCATCGGGATGGATGTGGGACCAGCCCGGGCCCCCAAAGGACTGCTTTCATTAGTCCTCCCCAAACCAGGCAGCTGTCCCGGGGCAGCCTTCTGAAACCACCTGGGAGGAGTGGTGCTCTCCCTTCTCGGACAGGAAGCACCTGGGGTTCTCTGTCAAATCATTCCCCTCTCCCCTCACAGACTTGAGAGGTGTCACAAAGCCTTTGTGCCAGGCACCACGGCTCCCTCTGGTTCTGGCCCTGGGGCCTCCTCTGTCTTTTTGGCAGCATCTGACAATCCCTCTGGCTTGGTCAACGAGCTCTTCTCTGGTGCCTCTTCATTCCGATGCCTGGCTTCCTAAGCTCCTGGGGACTGATCTGCAAACTCTTCCCTGGAAGGATCTGGGACACTTCTTGGGGTGCAGTCCTTGAAGCAGCAGGGGGAAAGGGGAAGGATGGTTAAGAGTGGCTTCTTCTTGACCCTTGGGGAGCATACTCACATCACCCTGTTCATCCTGGCAACCCCTGCTTGTGGATAAAGCCAGCAACCATGCTGGTTTTCTTTCTGGAGGTGGTGGAGCACAAGAAGTCAAACACTCAGGCCCTGGCATTGCAGAGACTGGCATCCAAACTAGTGCGGCGATCCAACTTCACTTCCTGAAATTTTAGGCCTCAATTTGCCCTTTCTAAAATGGGGACAATACCTGCCTCCTAGGTCATTATGAGGATCAAATGAGATGCTGAGTATAAAGCACTTAGCACAGTGCCTGGCGCTTAGTAAGGGCTCAGTAAAAGGTAGCACTGTCATTGTTGTTATTTTTACCTAAAAATGGACAGCGAGTCATGCCAGATAGCCTGACGAGTCAGTGCTATATCCCAGAAGGCCCGAGAGTTTCAGTTCTGGATCTGCTTTGAATTAGCCTGTGTGCCCCAGGTTCTTCATCTGTAAGACGCAGGCGACACTATTGGGCTCTTTGTTCTGGTAGCTAACATTTATTGATGCTAACTGCGTACCAGTACCAGGCAGTGTTGGAAGTGCTCATGCTAATTCGCTTGATTCTCACCACATCCCTTTTTGACAGATAGGAAACTGAGGTAGAGAGGCAGTGCGCTCAGGGTCGAGCAGCTAAAACAGATGGAGCTGAGGTTCCAACCCAAGCCTGCATCTCTGCCTTTCTTACTGTGAAAAATCAAATGGTTTCATAATTATGCAAGTGCTTGGGGAGTGGGAAGCACTTTACAGGCATAGGATGGTATCACTATCCAAGTCTCTTGGTGGTTGGTCTTCACCTGGGATCCTTAACCCTTCCTGGCTGGACATGGAGTTGGGGGCTACTTTAGGTTTTCCTGAAACCTTTTAGTGTCCACCCCCCCCCAAATATCTGTTGAAGTCCTAGCCCCTAGTACCTCAGAAAGTGGTCATCGAGTTAAAATGAGGTCATTCAGGTGGACCCTAATCCAGTAGGACTGGTGTCACATGGACACAGACAAGCACAGAGGGAAGATCGTGTGGGGGAAGTCACAGAACGCCACATGAACACGGAGGATTCGAATGATCCTCTTCAAGCCAAGGAATGCTGGTGGCTGTCAGAAGCTCAGAGAGAGACATCGGAGACAGCATGGCTCTGCCAGCACCTTGATTTTGGACTTGTAGACCTCATCCCTGTGAGACAAAAAATTTCTGTAGTTCTAAGCCATCCAGTCGGTGGCACATTGTATGGCAGCCCTAGGAAACGAATACAGATCAAGGATGGTGAAGGTGAAGAAGGAGACGTGTGGGAAGTTTGAGGCTGATGATGGATAAAGGGTACTGAGAGGAACCCCATACCCCTAGGTGTGCACGTGTGTGTGTATGTGTGTGTGTACGTGTGCACATTTTGACAGTGTAAAAAGCGATCTGTGACCTCACCAAGCTTGAAGATCATTCCTCCAAAAGAAGATCACATGAGAGGCAAAATGAACATGGAATCCTATTCCGTCTCCCCTGGAACAGGTAAGAAAGAGGAATCTTCTCGCCGAGACCATGCAATTGATTCCAACCTATTTGTTCTGCAGCAGAGAAAGTGAGGTGCAGGGGAGCTCAGCTTCCTAGACCAGCAGCGGATAACAGGGTGCAGTTGGAAATCCTGTCTTCTCTTTGCCCTGGATGGGGGGAGTGCCGTTCTGTCACACCAACCCTCAGAGACTTCCTTGTGGTTGGCACACAGGAATTTATTCTTCCTGTCGCCACTTCTTTCAAAGATTACATTCTGGTTCTTTTTAAAGGAAACTTGATTGAAATATAGCATACATACAGAAATGTGTCCCTCAGTGGACAGCTCAGCGTGTCTATAGCCATGTAAGCAGCACCCACACAAAGAATTGGTACATCACCAGCACCCCTGAAGCCCTCCTGCCCTCCCAGTTGCTAATGCCAACAAAGGAACCACTATCCTGACTCCTCACATCGCAGATTGGTGTGGCCTGTTTCCGAGCTTGCTAGAAATGGGATTTCACAGTACTCTTTTGTGTCTGCCTTCTTTCACTTCACAGTATGTTTGTGAGATTTGTCTGTGTTTTGCATATGGAGTAGTTCCTTCTCACAGCGATAGATTGTTCCACAGTTCTGGTCTTTTGAACAAAATCAGGGGGTATATGGAGAGAGAAGTGTCATGAAATAATTCAAGCTTAAAAAAAAAGTTAAAGCATACAGATTGCTGAAGCAACAATGACAAAAGTTGGTTAATCTTAACCCATTGGATCCAATTTATTGGCCATCTATTAAAAGCCACTTTCCCAGATCACTCCCCAACCTCCTTTTCCTCTCCTGCTTCCCTGCATTCCCACAGCCTGGCTGCGTCACACTGGGCTGCCCCAGGCTGGAGGTTAACCAGCTGTGTTTTCCCCGGGTGAACCCATCTCCACTTCAGGATAACTCGCAGCCTGGTCTGTCCCTCACTGGATCAGTGGGGCTCCTGTCCATTCACCAGCATCAGAGCCACCTTCACTCCCAGGCAGGGGAGCTGTCTCTCATATCTGAAATTTCAGAGCTCTTCCCCTCGTCAGGATCAGCCTGGGGATAAAGTTCCAGCAGCCCCCAGCCAGCCAGAGGCAGAACGGAGTCTGCAGAAGTGGGCTGGTCCTCTGCCCAGTCCCTCCCCTGGCAGCCGCTGCGAAGAGTCCCTCCCACTGCTTTCTCAGGCTCTGGCCTTCATTCCCCAGAGCGTGTGGCTGGATGGGGCTGCCCCCTCTTCTCAGCTTTCCCTTGCCAGACCACAATCGGCAGATTTCCTCATGCTCACCAACCTTTCTGGGGTCTCCCTTTTCCTAGTAACGATGACCTAATCCCAAAATGCAGTGTTAAGGGAGCTCCAATACAAATCAGTGGAACTGCCTTCTTGAGCCCAAGTCCATATAAGGTACGATTCCTGAGCCAGGACTGGGAGAGTGCTGAGTGTAAGGCCACACAGCTGACTCACCCGGTGTCCCGCTCCCTCCCGAGGCTGAGCCGGCCTGCTCCAGTTTCCAGTGACATCAGCATTGCACCCAGGACAGAAGTTGAAGACAGTGAGAGGCAGGACTTCTTGGGAGACTGCAATGTAGTTTTTCTTTCTTTCTAGGCTCCCTGCTTCCTGGGAGGCTGTCCTTTCTTGAATGTAACTGAGTGCTAATTTGACTTGGCGCTTTTTCTCCAGGAGGTCTCTTGTGGGCGTGGTGGTGATGGGGCGGGGTGAGGCAGAGGCTCCAGAGGCTTGCTTGAGCCTGGTCCACACGGACCCTTTGGACCTGGAAGCTGTCATAGGGCCCCACCCTGACACTGGGCAGAGTTCAGTATTCACAGCTCTTTGTGGGAGACTTGGCTATTCTTCCGTCCCTCCGGTTGGCTAGTTTTTATTTGTTTCGCTTTTGGTGAAGTCTGAGCAATGGAACTAAGAAATTCTCAAACACAGGAAAGAATAGTGAAGGCTGAGTTACCAAACTCTCTTCAAAACTCCTTAATGAATACTCATGTTCTTTTTATTAGCATCCTTACCGCCATTCCAGTGCCTGTTAAAAGCAAATCCGTGGCTCCTGGGTGGCTCAGTTGGTTGAGTGTTTGACTCTCGATTTCAGCTCAGGTCATGGTCTGGGGGTGGGGGTCGTGAGATTGAGCCCTGTGTCAGGCTCCGTGCTCAGCAGAGAGTCTGTTGAAGATTCTCTCTCTCTCTTTCTGTTCCTCTCACTCTCCCTCTGCCCCTGCCCCGCCCCATTCTCTCTCTCTCTTAAATGAATAAATGAATCTTTAAAAAAAAAAAAAAGCAAATCCTTGTACTAGACTCTAGCAGTGGTGTGCCAGAACCAGTTCAAACCAGTCGCAGACCTATTTATTAAGCTTTCAGAAAATTTGCAAGCCGATCGTAAAACACAATAATTATTAAAGTTAATTTACATAAAATTAAAACAGAATAAATTAGATTTAAAACAAAGGTAATAACTAATCAATATTCATTCACTCCCTAATTATTTTACTACTTTTTACTATTTTCTGTCCTCTTGAGGTTACTCGCATCTACTGTGTCTGTATGGTGGCAATATCATAAGATGGTGTGTTTCTGCACATCTCTCCTAACGCCTTGTTCAGTCAGGTCACATTGGGAGCTTGAAATCAGCCACGATGGGAGAATTTACCCCCTGGGAGGGGTGCCTGGGTGGCTCAGTCAGTTGAGCGTCTGTCTTCGGCTAAGGCCATGATCTCGGGGTCCTAGGATTGAGCCCCGTGTCTGAGCAGGGAGCCTGCTTCTCACTCTCTCTCGCTATCTCTGCCACTATCTCTGTCTCTCTCTCTCTCAAATAAATAAATAAAATCTAAAAAAAAAAAAAAGAATTTACCCCATGGGAAATAGTACAAATAGGGCTTCCCGGCCTCCCCCACCGACCATCTCCCAGGGCCAGTTGTCAACCGTGACTAGCACACCACTGATTCTGGGGTCACTAAAGAATGTCTCACCCCCTGAGCTCAAGATGCTTAGGATGTAATGAGGAAGACAAATCCTTCAAGACTTCAGTTGGGCAGTGTCTCCTCTAAAATGTCAAACATGGGAGTGAGCAAAAGGACGTGGGCTTTCGAGTCAGTGGAGACCTACAATAGCACCTAGTTCTGCCACTTACTGGCCAGGTCACCTTATATAAGTTACCTGATGTTTTGAGTCATTTCCCAGATGGGAGTAATAGCACCTCCTCCTAAGATTGCTGCAAGGATATGATGGTAAATATCTAAGGATATAGAAAGGGCATTTCTGATTGACAGAGCAGCAGGAGGAATGGCACGGAAGCATAAAAGTGAAAGGACTTGTCAGGGACTGGCCAGCAGCCTAGTGTATCTGTGTATTAAGATACACCAGAAACACGAAGATGGGCGGAATATAGGTATGGTGGGACCCTGGACATGCAGATTAACAGGGAGGGAAAAGCTAAGCCTGGATGGTACAGGGCTGGGAGACAGACCCGCCTTGAGGGCAGCCAGCAATCCAAGCCATCAAGTTTAGAGGGCACCGCAAGTTCGGACATAATTCAGACGGTCATCTCAAGCAGGAGGTACAACCTGGCAGGTAGCGTTATGGACTATGGGAGATCTCTTCATACAAGACTAATCCCCAGCCATACCCAGAAATATAGGAGCCTTGCTCAGCCCCTAAAGAGGGGTCAACAGGAGCTAGGCAGGAGATCCAGGCTGTTTCAATGGCTTTTCTTCTTGGTGGTGATCCCCTAATGCTGGTAAGCTAGCGGCCCCAGCTCATATCATCTCAAACAAAGTAGGTAGAAGGAGGGCAGGACTCTCAAAGTCTGTCTTTATATCGGGGAGCAGTATCCCCCAACACCCAGCAGATACCCCTATATAGCTCCTCGGCCATGTGAGGACCCATGTGAGTGGGTCACATGCTGTGGCAGGCAGAACCTCCAAAGATGCTCATTCTCTTGTCCCTGGGAGCCTGTGAATATGACCTTACATGGCCACAGGGACTTTGCAGGCGTGATTAAGGATAGAATCTTGAGATGGGGAGGCTATCCTGGATTACCTGGGGTGCCCAGTCTAATCCCATAAGCCCGGCTGGGTGACAGAGATGACAGTGTGAGGAGGATTTGTCTCTGGTCTTGAGGTGGAGGGGACTGTATGTGTAAGAACTGGAAAGGGGCGTCTCGACTCTAATAGAGGTCCCTAACTGACAGCCAGGGACCTTAGTCATATAGTAGGGAACTAAATTCTGCCAATCCCTGAAAGAGCACAGAAACCAGTTCTCCCCTAGAGCCTCCAGGAAGGAACTCAGCCCTGCAGATACCTTGATTTTTAGCCCAGTGAGACCTGTACCTGACTTCTGACCCTCACAAACACAAGATAATACATTTGTGTGGTTTTAAGCTAAAGTTCTAGTCATTTGTTATGGCAGTAATAGTAAGTTAATACACATGTCCACTCCTGAAAACAGTAAAAGCAGAGGAGACTGGGATAACCAGGCCTGACTTCGTCCACTTAGGGATTGTCTCCTGGGGTTGGGTGATAGGCCAAGTTCCCGAGAGTGCTGGCAAGTGTCCGTAAAATTAGGAAGGAGGGAAGATGGTGGCAGGTTTGGAGCCAAGAGCAAGGAGTACTATAGCCAGGGTTGGGATCGGGTAAGCACCAGGACAGACATGCCAGATGTTTCCAGCTGTCTTCTGTCAGACTGGTCTGCGTTAAACGTTTTATATATCAGCCATGGCTACAACGAGAGGGCCCTGTAAGTCCCCGGGAGATCATCTCCTTTATACTGGACCCAGTCCTGATTGGGAGGGGAAAAGCCTCAGAGAACCAGCACCCAGGTTGCCACCCTCCGGCTGAGCTTCTAGAGCTTGGATCTGGAAAATGCTACTTACCATACTTCATCAAACTGAAGAGGCCTTCACTTACAAGATACACCATGACTTCATGAACCACTGTGAAAGAAAAAGTGCTACCAAATGAACCATGATGGGCTGTCGGTTTTAGGATCCATGTTCAATAAATAAGATTTTAAAAGGGGGTAAAAAGGTTCATCTTCCAGCTGACCGAATATGGTGCTGCAAATCTTCCGCCAGTGGTTGGGGATGAGCTCCTAACATCCTGTCCGCTCAGTCAAAATTGGCAGGAGAGGTACGCCTGAGTCTCTAGGGAAGGCTAGAGGTCAAGGTGGAAAGGTGAGAGTGTGCTGGAGTGCGGGCAAAGGGCAGTCGCCAGGGGCAGGGATCCTGGCAGGGGCGCAGGACATCTGGGATCATATGGCCCCTGGTATCTGAAATGGTATTTATGACTCCATCTCATATCAAAGCGTGAGGGATCACACTGTCTTGCCCAAGAGAGCTGGACTGGAACAGCTGCCTAGTGCTGGACGGTACATTTGCCCTGTTCCAGACGGGGACACACTCAAGGAGCAGCTATTTCATCCCTTTACCTGGGGCTGGCCTTGAGTCCAGGAAATTTGGGGATCTCTCAGAGTGCCTTTATAATGAGGACAAGAATCAGTGTCACTGTATGGAAGTGCCCTAGGAAATCACTTCCTTCCCATAATTTTTCCCATCAGAAGGACATTTGGAAAATGAATGTGGCTGGCCCGAAGTGACCGACCTGAGCAGTAGCAGGAGGAGGCTGGGATCCACGTCTCCTGCTACCCCCAGTGCCTGTCAGGAGAGGCAGTCCGAGGGGTGCAGGAGTGCCATCCCCCAGGAACACCCTGGATCTGTCTCTTGCAACCTCACGTCCCATCTCTTTCCTCCTCTGTAAAGCAGGGCTAGGAAGAGTGCCTGCAACAGAGAGAAGGTTGTCGTGAAGATTGCATTAAGAAGCCATGAGAGGCGTAGACCATTGCCTGCCAGCTAGTGACTGCCTCATGAAGAGGGACTGTTAACTGTCATTCTTTCGTGAGCTCTCGTGCTCCTGCCCGCATCACCTCCCTCCTGCTCTCAAGCTGGAGGTCTGAACTTTGAGACTTAGGGACAGAGGCATCTGTGGAATTTGCTCCCCTTGCTAATCTTGTAAAGTCAACAAATCATTTCAGTTCAACCCCAGAGGAGCCTCTGGAGATGTGAGGACCTGGCATGGAACAGTTTCATGTGGGGGTGCCGAGTGCTTGCTGCATGGAGGGAGAGCAGCCCACCTGGGGGATGGAGGAGGATTTGCAAGGGCTGGGGAAGCCCGTTGAGCATGGAGGGGAAAGGGAAGGGGCACAGGAGCCATGAGGCGCCGGGGCGGGGGCACTTGGCATGTGAACGGAGTGTAGAAGGCCAGGAAGGGGGATGTGATGTGGGCTTGTATGCTAGAAAGGAAGGGGACTCAGTCTATGAAAAGAACCATTTTCTGTGGCGCTCAGGAAGGGCCTCTCACTGGGGATTTCCTACACAGGGCTCCAGGCCTTGGCTGCCTTCCCGGGGAAAGGTGGTGTTTGTAGTGGCGGACTTGCACACTGCAAGCCTTTAGTTTAGTGACAAATGGTGCCCACTCCTGTCTCTGGCACTGCCGGTCTCCCTGAGCCTCGTTCAGCTGGGAACAAAATGCCCTTTGCTTGAACCACCCACTTCAGAGGCCTTCATGCAAGACGGACACGGAGGTCGAGGCAGAAGTGCAGTGGAGGAGAGTGGAAGCTCTGAATAGTGCTGGACTAAGGGGAGGTGACAGCCACGAAGGGGCAGCCCCGAAACCTGTACAGAGGGGGCTAGTTCAAAGGAATGGGCCCTTGGCACAGGGCTTTACGGTGGCCCTAAGCCTGCTGGTCAGCCCCAGACCACTGGTCATGCTGTCCTGGCTAGTCAGAGGAGCTCCGTGGGGTCAAAGGAAAAGCCTCCTTGGAGACAGTAACTCCAAAATTTAAAAAGAAAAAAAAAAAGCTCAATCGACTTCCTTTTCCTCTCTTTTCTAACCCCAATCAAAAAAGTACAGTGCGCGCTATTGAAAAATCACATCTCAGGAGCAGTGCGCACTTTCTGACAGCATCTGCCAAGATTTCTGATGAGGCTGATAGAAACAAACGTGTTCCATTTTCATGTTGTATAATGAGTAGATGCAGTCCTTGCACATCTGTTCAGGCAAGACAAGGATGATGTTATTACTGGAGGCATTGTGCCGCAAAGATCATTCCTATCTCTCCTGCCCCTGCCCATTGTCAGCCTCGCTGGGCGCTTTCCCCCGTTCCTCTCTTTACTGTCCCATGTCTCCTTTCTTCTCATTTCCTTTCTTGCTTTCACTTTTCCTCGTCTCTCATTTCTTTCCTCACTCGCCATGCCCTGCCCGCCTTGCAGAAACTCAGGGGACAAAGTAAAGCATTCCCATCCTACCAAGAGGAGGGGATGCTGAGAAGGCCAGGGGCTAGCTGCCAGGGATCAGATAAGAGAGGAGAGTCTTTGGGTCGCTTGTCACAGCGCTTGGCACTTCCTACTGTAAAGGGCCCATTCCCACTGGTCAGCAAGAATCCTTCAGCCCAGTCAGTGAAATCTCTGGACCTGCCCCGTGCCCAACCTCATCAGCAAGGAATCAGGAGAGACAGCAGTGTGGCTGGCCAATTCCTGCCAAGGAGACAACAAATGGAAAGAACTGAAGTCTCTTTCAGGAATTTCTTGTAGTATCCAGGAATATTCTACATCCTAAATGGATACTTTCTGGATACGTAATTGATTTATGAAGGAATGAAATTTTAATGTTGGAATATAAACACAAAGAATCAGAATGTGGGAGTGAATTTCAGGGTCAAGGGAGCATTCCTTGATTTGCGTATTTCAAATCATTCATTCATTCATTCATTCATTCATTCATTCATTCTTGGCAACAAATATTCATGCAGTACCTACTATGTAGCAGGGAATGAGCTGCTTATTAAGGCACATAGATGGAAAGCTATAATTCCTGCCTCTAAGGGCCTTAAAGTCTACCCCAAGGCTAAGTTTTACCCAATCTAAATATAGCTTTAGTCTTGAACGTATCTCCTAGGTGGAAGTAGAATCCCTTTGGGGCCCATTTACTATGGAATTACCCTGGCACCAATATAAAAATGGATTCCTGTATATTGATCCATTAATCCACCCAACCATCCACTCTTCTATTCCATCCACTCATCTACTCTTCCATTCCATTCATCCATCTATCCATCTACCTACTTATAAATCTATCTATCCGTCCACTCATGTAGGGAACAAAATGCTACCTACATCCAGCCATCCAACCATTCACCTTTCCATTCATCCACCCATCCACCCACCAATCCATCCATCCATCCCCTCAACCATCATCCTTTCAAGCATGCAGTAGGAGATCAATTATTAGCCCAGTGGGGGATCAGGGATCACCTAAATAATTATTGCTGTAGGGAGCTGTGCAAAGACAGATCCCAATAGTTGTATGTAGTGTCTATGCTGACAATTTACAAGTAAATGGTTTCTGAACCCGGGCTGTGATCTGAGAAACAGAGATGGGATGAATTTCAAGAATTGGTAGCAAAGGTTCACAGGGAGGTGCCTAGAGTTAATCAAGATAGTGTCTATCTTTCTAGGAGTCTAGAAAGTCTAGTCTAGCCTAGTCGAGTCTAGAAAGTCTAGTCTAGGAAAGGGTAGGAGAGAGTATAGGAGGAAGTGGCTCAGGGACGGCAATGGTTCATGCACACATTTCCATGGCGTTCTTGCTATTGAGTTTTTCCTCACTGTGATGGCCCCTGCATCACAAAGATCACCCCGATAATTATTGCTTTCTCCTTAAACATGAAAAAAACTAAGGATGGGCATTTTTGTGGGCAGTTAAGGTTCCCAACATAGTTTCCATTGAACAATAGCCCCTAAGTTGGAGAAGCAGTGGAAATCAAGGTCTGAAATCATTCCCATGCTTCCCAAATGTTGCATTCCAGGGTTTTTCTTCTTGTGGGAATTCTGACTGAAATTTACCCTTTTCTAATGTCAGTTTGAGTTGTGACTCTTTAAAAAAAAAATGCTCCCCTCTTCCCATATGTCAGGTGGCACATTCTTTAGTCGTCTGGAATTAATCTGTCTTTAGCTGAATGAGAGCTGGAAAGAGGAAATAGGGGGCAGTGGTTAGAGCCCTGCGCGGTCAGGAGTCCTGGTTCCCACGTCTTGCTCTGCCACTGAGTCACTAGCTGACACTGGACAAGTGACTTGGTTTTTGTAAGTTGTTGCCTGTCTGCTAAAGGACAGCGGGCATGGGCTGCAGAGACAGTGCTGGGGGCACTGGGCCAGGAGGGGAGAGGCCCTTGTCCTCACCCCAGTTCACCAAATCCTTATTAACCTTGGGCCTTCGAACTTTCTTGGTCTCTAAAGGAAGGGAGTGGAAACATGATTTTTACGGTAGTTTCTAGTACCTGGGATCTTAATTCCACTCACTCTTATATTTAGCATATTGAATGCCTGGAGCGGATCATTTTTAACTCTCTACTCCTCGACATGAAAACAATTCAGAAATAATCATGACACGTGACATGAAACAAATAATAATAATGACACGTTGCATTGTTTCACTGTTTTAAATTTGAAACACACATAAAAGCTGCAAGTGGTCACACAGAATGACAGAATTGAAGCCACCCGTACTATTTCTTCAGCTTTAAAATCACTGTGCTAGAATTGTTTTCAATTTGTGGTTCAAACCCAAGCTTCTCAAGTACCCTTGGGCTGGAGACATGACTGGGCTGGAAACAAGCTCAGATGACTCCAGTTGGATATGAACTTACTCAAAACAAATGCGTGCATCTGAGACCCATATATTAAGGGGCAACTGTATGTATGAGAGTTATTAGGATTAACCTGCATGTCGAATGCAAAGCTTATTAAAAGATAAATAATAAAAATGTGCGAAGTTGGAACTTACATTTCTGTTTTTAAGATTCAACAACAGCTACAACAATTGCTTAGAACTTAGAACCAGGGGCGCCTGGGTGGTGCAGTCGTTAAGCGTCTGCCTTCGGCTCAGGGCATGATCCCGGCGTTCTGGGATCGAGCCCCACATCAGGCTCCTCCGGTAAGAGCCTGCTTCTTCCTCTCCCACTCCCCCTGCTTGTGTTCCCTCTCTCGCTGGCTGTCTCTGTCAAATAAATAAATAAAAATTAAAAGAAAAAAAAAAGAACTTAGAACCAAAAGACTTGGGTGAGGGGTGGAATTGTTTTTACTGCTAACATTGTTTAGAATTGCCATGGTGATAATACAAAAAAGCATACCCAATTTTTAGGCACTTTTTCATTTAAAATTTTTTTTAAATTTTGAAATAATTTTAGATTTGTAAGAGAGTTGCAAAAATGGGATAGAGAGTCTTCATAAACCTTTCACCTAGCTTATAGAAGCATGGTACATTTATGGAAACACGAAATTAACACTGGTACAATGCTATTAACCAGTCTACAGGCTATTTGGATTTCAGCAGTTTTCACTAATGTCTTTTTTCTGTTTCAGGGTTTAATGCAGGATACCACATTGTGTTTAGAGGTTTATCATTGTTTTATAATTCTTTATAAAGCAACTCCTTAGTGCTTGCTGCCAGGGACGACTGCTCCTACAGCTCTGTCCTTCCTATACCACGGGTTCCACTAAACTGCTGTGCTCATAGGGGCAGGAAGTTCTGATGGCTGTGAAGCCTCATTCTTTGGCCAAGGGTATTGAGTCTGATCTAATACGCTGGGCTACCAGGGCCCAAACAGTCCACTTTGTCAAGCTGGAGATCCTTCAGCCAGACACTCCAACAGTAACTGCTAGGGGTGTGACATTTGCAAGGTTCATGTTCCTTCTGTAAGAAACCAGAAAGCAAGGATGGTTTGGGGCAAGAGTGTAGTGTGTCCTGTGAGGAAAAGACATGAAAATATATAGAGTAAGAAACCCTGAAAAAAATCACTGTGCAGATCCTTCTGGATGCCTGCTCCACACCCGTTCTCCCCTTTTTCCTTGCAATCAGAATTTTTATTTTATTGAAGTAAGGGGAGCCAGGATCTTCAAAGGAGGTGAGAAATCTCTGCAGGCTCTCTGAGGATGTCTCCCTGGTGGGGTTAATCCAGTTATGTCCATTCCATTCACCTTGCCAATGACTGGTTTAGGAATAGCCGTGGGATACAATTCTGGCCAGTGAGGCATTAGGAAAAGTCTGGGGCTTCTGGGAAAGTTTTCTTTATGCTTCAAAATGCCTTTCTCCCTCTTGTCTGAGTTTTGGGTCTTGTTGTATGAAGGAATGAGTAAAGAATGCCGGGAGCTGTTGCAGCCACTTTGTACCATGAGGGACAAGTCTGAGGCAAAAGCAAACACAGAGTGGCAAAGTGGGAAGAGAGTGAGACCCTAGCTTTGGATGTGTCATTTACTTCTGGGAATGAACTAACTCAGGACTTCTTGTTATGTGAGAAAATACATTTTCCATTTGTTGGGGGTAATGGTTACATTTATACCAGCCCAAGCAAAAGCATCTCTCATTCAATCATTCATTCAACCAACACTTGATGAAAACATACCATATGGGAATCTGGTGCTTGGTGCTATTGGCATGTGAGAGCAAATGGCTAGATTCCTGCCCTGAATGGTGACACTATCCAAAGGGGGGGCGTGTAAAACTCATACACAGATACACCGGTTGCAGGAGAACGTGCTGCTACCTGAGAGGTATACAAACGGTACAGTGCACATGCCTCCAGCCCAGTGCCCTGAAGACAGCTTTGCAAAGGAAGAGATACATGCTCTTTATCTGGAAGGATGGTTACCATTTTGGCAAAAGGATGTGAAACAAAGGCCTTGTGAGGGGGACGAAGACATAAAGATTGGAAGCTACATGGTCTGTTCTGGAAAGAGGGGCCACTCCAATTTAGTGAAGAGTTGGTGTGGCAGAATTATCAGCAGCCATGACGGGACAGGTGGAGAGACAGACGGTATGGCCCTGATCAGTGCCACGCTTTGCGAAGCCTGAAAGGCTACAGGATGGTCCAGCAAAGGGAACCCTGTGCTGACCTGCTGGTCTGAGTCCTGGTTCAGCTACCCACTAATTATGTGGCCCTTGGTCATTCATGTGTCTCAGAAGAGCGACAGCAGGGGTTGGTAATAACCGTCTTGCCTCCCTCACAGGGCTACTGTAAAGTACAATAGAAACATGAGAGGTAATTATTTCCTCCACCTCCAGATGTAACTATATATTCACCCATTCTTAGGTCCTTGTCCCTGCCTGCGGAGTTTTCCCTCTTCCCCTTATGTTTGGACTGTTCTCCTTGATTCTTCAGTGATCTCTAGTATTAATATTTCCAGTAAAGTTCGGTTCTTCCTTCTCTCTCCTGTTTCTTCTCCAAGCATGCTCCAATCTCAAAAAATATATGTAATTTAAAGATCCTGCCTTAGATCCTCTATATTCTCCCAAGACACCATCCATTTCCCTTTTCCTCACCAAATTTCTAGAAAGAATAGACTACCTTCTCACCTCCTTTTCTCATTTTCTACTCACGGTTAAGCCCACTCGAATGTCCAGTTAAACATGGCTCTCCAAAAAAAAAAGGGGGGGGGATGCTCTCAAAGGCCATAACAGCTGCATCGAGGGGCTTCATTTTATTTACATCCTGCCCGATTTACCCTCCTCTTGTGAAATGCCTGTGTCCTGGCTTCCTGCACCCCGCTTTTCCTTTTTCTCCTCCTCCCTTCTCAGCTTGGGATTTCCCTACCTGGGATGCTGCTGTCCTCAGGCTTTTTCTCACTCAGCACACTCTCCTGGCATCACTTACTTAACCTCACGGCTTCAACAGTCCCATTGCAGATGAACCACAAATACTTTTAATTCTGGGTTTCCCTCCCTAACTCCAGTCCAGCTGTTTTTCCCTGAGCTGTCGAAGTGGCGATTTGGATGTCTCATGACTCCTCAAGCCCAGCTTGTTCAGAGGTGAGGCCATCTTCTCCTCTCTTATGCCTGCTCTTTCTCTGTTGTTCCACACAGATTTTTTATTATTTTTTATTTATCTTTTTTAAAGATTTTATTTATTTATTTGACAGAGAGAGAGAGGGAGCATAAGCAGGGGGAGCGGGAGAGGGAGAAGCAGATTCCCCAGTGAGCAGGGAACCCAACACGGGGCTTGATCCCAGGACCCTGGTATCATGCCCTGAGTCTAAGGCTGATGCTTAACTGACTGAGCCACCCAGGTGCCCCCACATAGTTTTTTTAATGGTCCCACCATCATTTATGTCATCCTGGCCCTTTTTAAGTTTTGAATCCTTTAACTCCTGTCGATCTTTTAAAGCAGTCACCAAATCCGGTCAAGAGGTCAGCAGGGACGGCAGTCAGCTGGGACTGTGGTCAGCTGGGACTGTGGTCATCTGAAGGCTTGACGAGGGCTAGAGGATCTGCTTCCAATGTGGCAAGCCTGGCAAATTCGTGCTGGTTGTTGGCAGGAGGCCTTGGTTCTTGGCCACGTGGACCTCTCCATAAAACTGCTTGAATATCTTCACAACACGGTAGCCGGCTTCCCCCAGAACAGGTGATGTAAGACAGAAAGGGGAAAACCAAAATGTCTTTCATGACCTAGTCTTGGGAGCCACACGCCATCACTTATGCCATATTCTATTTGTTAGAAATGATCCACTAAGTCCCTCCCACATTCAAGAGGTGGGATTCATCGCCACTTCTTGAAGGGGGGAGTATCAAAGAATTGGAGGACCTATTTTAAAACCACCACACATGGATTGTCTTGTCTTTCTGTCCCTGGTAACTAGCATGGTGTTTGGCTCTTAGGAAGTGCCCAAGAGAAGCTTCTAATGGAATGGTGTGTTAAAGGGGGAGATGCTGGAGGCAGGGTATCTGTGGGTAAGTAGTGTGGGCCAGATGAAGAATGGTGCCGGGGCGAGGAGGGGGTTGTTGTTCTGAGGTGCTGAGTTTCATAGCATCCATGGCCGATTGGATGAGGGCTTGGGAAGAGGTCTGTCTGGGGTTGAAGATGGTTTTGAAACTAGAATTTAGAGATGGCTGGGACGGCTGAAGTAGGCATCTAGTGCTTCTTCCAAGCGGTTGCAAGGTAATGAATAGCAAACCGTGCATCTAAGATCCCTTTGTCTAATTGTTTGATTGCGTTTGAAAGGACTCAGGGCTGGCAATCATCAGTATGAGCACTGTCTGAGCTATCCCCTTTACTTTAGGTTTCTCATTTATAAACCTGGAGGTTATAATACCTAACTATCTCCTACGACTTTCTGCCTGAACACAGCGTTAAGAGGTTGCCAATATGCCACTTTTTGCAAGAAATTCCCATCAGGATATCATCTACAAATGGTCATGGGGAAACACGAGGAAAATATTAGGTTGAACCATCTGAAATGCTGGTATTCTAGTTTTGAACTATAGAGAAAATGATTGCATAGGGTTCAACCTAATAGATGTGGCTGCAGTTTGAAAATACGAACACCTTTTCACAGATGGAAAATTAAGATGCTCTGGAGTTCTTGATCTTTCTATTCCTCATGAGACTCGGGTCCAACCTTAAGAAAGGTCGGCCTTGAAGTTAAATGTTTGGTCCACTGTGGGCATTACTTTCCCTTTTCCTGAAGTCAGATAAATTAAAGACCAAAGACTGTATGCTAAATACTGATGAGTGAAGAAACTTCAGATGTAAAATTTATCTAGGAAGTCAAGATAAGTCCGGTCTCAATCACGTTTCGTACACCATGCCATGTTGAAGAAATTCTATTTTACTTAGAAGTGAAATAACTGCGGACCTAATGAAAAAGAGAGCAGGAATTAAATAGTTCTTTGTTCATTTTGCATTTTTGCACATCTGGAAAGTGATTAGTTGACTCCATTACTGGTAGGAATAAATCCAATATTTGCCTATATAAATTAATTTATTAAACATACATTTTGTCTTTTCCAGGAGTACTTTTAAAACTTAATATTAAATAGAAACTTTACATGAGACAGTGCCTTCTTTTTTCTTCTTCAGTGTTTATTCTTCAGAGCAATTAATATTTAAGGCAGACTTTGGGTAAGACGTGTGTAACTAATGTATAGTGGCACAAATGTCTCAGAAGTTAGCAAAACCGCACCCATCCATCCACTCCCCTCACTGGAACACAGGCTCCCCCGGGGCAGGTCTTTTTGCTAGTTTGCTGCGTATTCCCAGCAATCTGCACCGTGCCTAGATGACTGCAAGCTCTCCATGAACACTTGGTTGGCTCGATTCATTGATCATCCGTGCGTGGCGCTGCGGCCAGCGAGAAGGCCCGCCGGCACTCCCCTCCCTCCACAGAACCTGCGCTGCTCTCCGCTCGGCAACCCCGGGAGTATCCGGCTACCCGGCCCACTCCCCTCCGCCGCGCCGCGGCCTCCTCGGCCCTTCCCTTCCCGCGGAGGAAGGAGCGGGCGCCGACAAGTGGGAAACCCGGGCCCACTTCCTGTCCCGGCAAGGTCGGGCGTCAGCGCCCCCCGCGGCCTGATCCCCTGGGCGCGGCAAGCGGCCGGGCCGCAGCAGCGAGAATGCGGCGGGGCGCGGCTGCGGCGGGCCGGGGCGCGGGCGTGGGGCCGGAGGACCCAGGCCGCGTTCTCCGCCCCCCGCGCCCCGGCCCCGCCCCCCTCCCCGCGCGTCCCGGCGGCCAGAGGGTTAAGCGCGCGGGGGGCGGGGCCGCAGCGAGGCCGGCGCGCGGAGTGCGGGCCGCGGGTGGGGAGGGGGCTGCGGCCGGGGGCGGTTCCGGGCGGCGGGGGCGGGGGCGGGCGGAGGAAGGGGGCGGGCCCCAGAAGTTGTTGGGCGGTAGGCCGGCGGGCGGGAGGGCGAGCGGGGCAGCGGGCCGGCGGGCGGACCGGGCCGGGGCTGGAGAAGTTTGCGCGGCGGCTCGAGAGCGCAGGGTGCGGGCCCCGCCGGCCGCTGCGCGCCCGCTGCCATGGCTTTCCGCAGGAGGACGAAAAGTTACCCGCTCTTCAGCCAGGAGTTCGTCATCCACAACCATGCGGACATCGGCTTCTGCCTGGTGCTCTGCGTCCTCATCGGGCTTATGTTCGAGGTGAGCGAGACTGGGGAGGGGGTGCCCCTCTCGTGCGTCGGCCGGCGTAGCCCTGCAGTTCCTGCGGGTCCTCGTCAGAGCCGGGGCGCCTGGCTGCCATGCACACTCTCTGCACCCCGGCTTTGTGCACTCTACGCCCCCTTGGCCTCCTGGTCAGCCCGGACGCTACCCCTCAGCTCTGCGCCCTGCCAGCCTTGCCCTGCTCTGCCGCCCCCTTGAGCACCCACCCTATCCTGCAGCGCACTCTGCAGCCCTGGATCCTAAGCCTGGCCTCGAACCAACCGCAGCGCTGCCACCCTGGCCCGACCAGTGGGATTTCCTTTCTGGTGTGTCCGGGAGCCTCCCAGACCCGCGGTCGTTGCACAATTCCCCCTCCCAAGCGGTGGCTGCCAGCTCCTCTGGGCTTTTACAGTGGGAGGGACCCTGACCCTTTTCCACGTCCCACCTGGTTTTCCAGGTCTTATGCATCCTCGTGTCTGGAACGTGCTGGGGGTGTTCACGTGTGGCCCAGACCCCATCCCAGCGGTGCCTTTCTGCCATCCTCCTCTCCCCCCCCCTTTGTTTTTTGCCGTTGCCTAAAAGGCCAGGTTTCATATACCCTTTATTACCCTGTGGAGTGTTCCTTTAGATCCATCTGTAGTGGACCCAGAGCTTCTGCCCCTGTTAGAGGGGCAAGTAGAGGGAGAAGGATATTCTCTGCTTTTAGGGGAAAGGTGATTCTCTCAGAGCTGTGGGAGTCAGAGGGTGGAGAGGGTGGGGTCCTACCCGGGACAGCTAGGCCTCACCAAGCAGAGAGTTTTAGTAAGCCCACTGGGGGGGTCAGAATCCAAGGGAATGACTCTCTGTTTCGGAGAGGGAGAAAAATGTGATCTCCAAAGTGGGAAGAACTGGAGAAAAGTGAGTATAGAGCTTGCTGTGGTGTATCTTGTCTCAAGAGTGAGATTATGTGAGTGACACTCCCCTCCCTCTCACGGGTCTCCTTTGAGGCGTGCCTGGTCCTCCCTGCCCGGTTGTGTTGCTTATCTGCATTCTCAGGGATGGGTGAGGAAGCTGTAACCGTTTATAAACGACCTTGGAGATGGAGGATTCCTAGTGTGGCTAATTTCTCCTTCAGTGTTCCTCTCTCTCTGGGTTCCCTGTCTCCTCTCTAAGGATGACAAGGGGTCTACCTGGCCCTGAAGCTGCCCTCAAGCTGGGGACATTTTCATGGTGGTGAGTCAGGGTTGGATGTGTGAATGCGTCCTTGCCTGGGCTTTGGGGTCTGTAGGAATTAAACCCAGGACCAGGATTGAGGTCTGCACTCCAGATTTTGCTAGTGCTCCTCCACTTCTGTCCCTCCCTCCTTCCTTCTCCCACCCCCACAGCTCTTATGGCATAGTCACCCTGACTTTGTCAAGCCAGGCGTGTCCCTGGGTCCCCATCTCTGCTCTATCACTAGTCGGACTGAAAAATTGACTGCAGCCTCAGTTTCCCCTTGGCGAAAGAGGTTAGTAAAACCTGTCTTCCTCACAAGGTTATTGGAAGGTTTAGCTGAGATCATGTAAGCAGTAAAAGCCAGAACAGATTCCACAAATGTGAAAACACGTCACTTGCTGCTGAAACCCTGTTACTATTGATCATAGTACTAGCTTTAATGAAATAAGAATTTTGTTTTGTGCAGCCCATACCCTCAGTATCTATTTGCTGTCCTCTGTTGGAAGAGGCCTCCCAGTGCCGTGTCACCAGTCTTGGAGGGTGTGGTTGGAAAGACACACGTGACAGCTGTAGACCTCTTAGCCGCACGTTCTTCAGCCAATGGGGTCTCTTGCATAGCTTGTGCCTCTCCGCTGTGTTTCAGGCAATTGCTAAGGTTCGTGGCTCTGTGGGTTTTATCTTTGCTTAAAAGAGCTGTTTAGGGTTTGAGCTCAGTACCTCCCTCCCTCTCCTGCCGTCAGTCTTGTAGAAAGTCCTATGCATAAAACCTGGAACTTTGTGGGAGTTGAAAAGTGCTAGGAGCCCTTAACTCCCACTACTTGACAGAAGAAGAAGGTCCAGGATGGAGGAAATAAAGAAAATGCCTTCCCCCATTCCCCGTCTTGGGATTAGCCTGGGGAGTGTGGAAAGGGCCCTGGCCAAAATGCCCTGTGGACTGACCCCCTCTTCCCACCACTCTCTATCTGCAGAAGCTTAGATCTGCCCCGGTTGGGCTTCCAGGGCAGGGCACCTTTTCTAGAAGGAGCATCGGAGGTACATTGTGGGATTGTCGATGTATGCTGGTATGTGATAGAGAGGCCAGGCCCAGAGCTCCTTTATGAAGGATGCGTGTTCTGCTGTGTTCACCACAGAGGTCCTTGTTGTCCATGCCTAACAACTGACCATGGTGGGAGGAGAGTCAGGTTTTTGGAGCTCTGCTCTCCCTATCAAATGAGAGCAGAAGTAGCTCAGTTAGTCCTAGGGACCTCAGAGAGACACACGTGGGCATCTTCACATTTGGAGTAAAGCCAGGGGTGGCACCTCATAACCCAGCACAGGACTCAGTAGATATTACTTAGGGTCTTCTGGGTTCTCCCCTGGAGGTGTGGTGTATTTGAGGGATGCATATGAGGGAGACAGTCCAGCACTTAACAAGCTTTTTCCTAGAAGTGAGAACAGAAGGAGGTGGAAAGGGAAGGGGGAGACAGGGAGAGAGGATGTCAGGCTCTTGGGTTTCTAATTTGGGCAGGGCTAGAGTTCCTTCATTCAGAAGCTGAGTCAGGAAAACACAGTTATGATTCTTCCCACAAAGAGTGACTCTCCTGGCCGCTCCTCCCTCTGGGGTCCCCCGCCCAGCCTCTGCCAATGAGCTGGACCCCTCTGCCTCCACCGCAGGCAGCCACAGCCCCTGGCCTTCTGACTGGTCTCCATCTCACCCGTGCCTTACTCCTCCCAAACTCACCCTCAGCTCGCCAGCATTTGGGGGCTTCCAGTCCCCCCCCTCCCCAAGGACCCTGGGACTTCAGTTCTATCGCCTGGGAGATGATGACTCCAGATTTCCTCCCTGGGGATCACTTCCTTTGGGGAACACACACGAAAGTGCCCCTCCCTCTTCCTCCTGGTTTAGTTTTGGGCCGTCCTAAAATTCCTTCTCCCATTTCCAAGGCAGGGGGCAGGTTCTCCGCCCTGCACTCAGGTTTTCTTTCCATTCTGCAAGGCTGTTTGGAATAGAGCTGTTCTGTGCAGCCACAGCACTTGGCTAAAAAATGTCAGGAATGTGGAGCTTTATTTTCCCCCTCCTTCCCTTCCAGCTTTCTCTTTCTTAACTCTGCTTTCGGGGGAGTTGGTGCAAGTGGGAGTTTTCTACCCAGCGGTTTGGGTTCTTCAGTCCTGGCTGCGGTGGAGTCCGGCCTGACCCTCCTTCAGGGTGTGGGCGGCCAGCTGGGGGGTGTGTGTGTGCGTCAGATCTGAAAGCAGCCTTCCCCTCCCCTTTCCCTTTGCTTTCCAGTGGCCTGTTCAGTGCCACGTTTCAAACTGAACCAGGCAGGGGAAGAGGAACACTCTCTCATTAGTGAATGGAGAATGAGAAAAAGGCGGGGGTGTGTGTGTGTGTGTGTGTGGGTAACTTCGAACAGAGAGGAAGCAATTATACATTACCTCTAAAATGTCATTTTGAAACAGAAACTTTTTTGTTGGTTTTAAAGCTCATTTGCAGGCTCTGCCAACTCTGTGGCAAGGACATGTTTCTAAAATTCTAGGCCTGTCCTTTGTAGGTTCGGTTCCCAGTTTGGTCTGCGATGACTTTAAGGGTTCAGGACCCAGAGACCTTTTCCAGTGGTGGCTGGTTTTGCTTCTTCTGGAGGTGGCTGTTGTAGGGCTCCCTTCTTCCCCGTTCCTGACGCCGTGATTGACTTGTCAGAATGATGAGTCTGCCGCATGTATGGTGAGAGTCCTGTTAGCACGTGGGCGCCGTGGCACCTGTTCACATCAGCCCAGACATACATGTGGGCATTCTAACCTGAAGCCAGGCTGCTGGTCCTGCCCACGTATTAGCATTGGGAGACAGTTCTGCTTCTTTCGTGTTTCTATGAAGAAGAGGTATGTAAATCTCACAGACCTGCATCTGTGGACGTCGGTTATCTCTTCTCATGTGCTTTTGAAGATGTTTCTCTGCCAGCTTTTACAGCTTTTGACTTTATGCATCATCCTCCCTAGGCTCTGACACCGTCCTTCAGTCGTGTTCTAGAGAAATTAGTCCAGGGAAACTGAGAAGGGTGACTTACTCTCTGGGGTGCCCTTGTTCTGTGGTTGGATTTCTACACGCATCGCCCCGTGATCTGAGCAACGGAGCAGAAATTTGGAGCTAGTTTTCCTGATTAAGCCTCAAGTGTTAAGCCTCGCCTATGGGACATAATGGCCCATCAGCCATCCCTGTGTCTTTCCTTGGCCAAAATATGATATCCAGAAAGGTGGCGTTGATCAGTTAGTGAGTTTTTGACCCTTACTTGGAGACGAAGGCTGAGACCCGTAAAAATGCCTGGCACTGTGCCCGGCCCATGAACTCTTGATTGATCGCCTCAATGACCACGCCGATCGCTGCTGTTCTTGGCTTCTTTGCTGGGTCTGTGAGCACACCTCCCACCATCACACTGGCTCATTGGGGCACCGGGGCTGCATTTCATTTTGGACATGACATGTGTTGCCCTGAGACCTGGCCTCCACGGTTTCCAGTGCTGGCCATTCGCTCACCAAAGGGGATTTTTGCTCTACACTGGGTCCCTCTTTTCCCTAGGGTGCCTGGGGGAACGGCTGCTCTTGGGAGAACATCTCTTTCCTCTCTGACATCCATCTCATTAGAGCAAGCGTTTGTGGGTCTCTGGGCAGCCACCGTCCGCCGTGTGGAGGAGTCAGAACCGTGAGGAGACCGTCCCACACGCTAAATAGATGCCCCTTTTCTCTTGCTCGCTCCGTCGTCTGCGCTCTCCCTGGCTGGTTTCTCGGGGGCACTGTCCGGACCAGTCACAACAGAGCTCCTCAGTCCAGACTGTTTGCAGAGTGCATGTGTTGCTATGGTGAAAACTTCACTCTGGCAGGCATGAGCTCCCTGCTCCGTCGTGGGCAGGGGCCCCAGAAATCACTCCGTGGCAGAGCTGATGTACCTCCCCTTCCCACCCTGGTAAATGACGAAGCCAGAGGGTTGGTAAGACCAGATTAGAGTTCCCAAATGACAGAAGTGCTTTCTAATCAGCGAGAGCGCTCTTAGCAGGCTGTGATGGGAAACTGCACGGATCTTGTCTCTTCACCTTTTCATCCAGCCCTGTGTATCTGGTATCCCTTGCTACTTAATGGTTAAAGAAAGGGGATGGGGTGGGGGGGGAAGTAGGAAAAGAAAACAGTAAAACTACTAACATGGCTCCTGGCACAGCCCTTCTTATTTCACAAGCAGACCTTTATCTTTTAGATAGTCTGTTGCTCTGCCTTGATTTACCTCCGCTGTCTCAAGTGTCCCAAGTAGAGGAGACCCCAGCCCAACCTCGTCACAGCTGGTTGGCGTGGCGAGTTCACTGCTTGGTTTAAAGAGCTTTGCAGGCAGCTCCTCTGGCCAGGGTAGGTTCACACAGTGTTCCTTGCTTTTCAGCAGAGGAAGTGGAGCCAGATTGGGGGGGGTGGTCTGAGGCCTCTGAAACCCTCTGGTGAGTTTGTGGGAGCCCGGGGTTAGGTGAGGCGCTGCTCTGTGGCTCTCCGCCCGAGCCACGTTGCCTCTTGACGGGTTCCCTCATTTGTCTCGAGGGGATGGCAACACTTTACATCTGTGAAATGCTTTACTAGCCTCACCCTGTAATCTGGATGGTTTATGGGGGTTGTCATAGCCATCCAGAGCCTGGCTTCCAGAGGAGAGACTTGGCCAAGGACCATTCCCTCCGAGTTACAGCTGGAGCCAAAAGTTGGAGTCTGGCTCACATTTAGAGCTCAGCCCTAATGCTTCCATGAACAGGGAGTCTATGGAATGTAGCCACAGGCTGCTTTATTTTTCTTTGTCTGAGTGGAATCTGTTTATTACCTGGAAGTAATGTCTGCAGGTCATTGTTCCACTTGGAGGCGTTTCTGCCTGGAACAGTCTCTGAAATGTGCATCTCCCTGAGAGAGACTACAGAGAAGAACCCAGACGTGTGTATCACATGTGAACACAGGCGAACGGGCAGGGGCTTTACCTACCGTGAAAGTTACTGCCTGTCGTTAGCTGACATCTGGGTAAGCAGAGCTGCGTCTGGCTGCTCTTTTTTCCCCAGCCTTATCCTCAAGTTAATATTGTGGCCATCGCTCAAGGGCATATCTTTCCTTCGCATTTCACGAGTTGAAGGGCTAGAGGGAAACCTAGAAGTCATTTACTATGTTTATAAAAAAGGAAAATAAGACTCTCAGAGGTTGGGAGATTTGCCCAGGACAGTAGAGGAAATTTTTGCCAAATGTGGGGCTTGAACCTACATCTTCTGACTCAAGTCTAGGGAATTTTCTACACATCTGCCCACTGGAATTCTCGATGGTACCTTTGAATGCAAGGGTATGTGAGGAAGCTTGTAATTGATAGATCTCTCTTAAGTGTGCTACGTTCCTTAATTTGGCAGCTGTTTGTTGAATTCCTGCCGTGTGCCTCTGTTGAGCTCTGGGAATGCAGATGAATAAGGTGGGGTCCTTGTCCTCAAAGAGGTCACCGCGTGGTAGCTTAAAGCTGGTAAACTATTCGTGGAGGGGACTCAGGTCTTGAACTCGATGTAAGTGGCAGGTGCGGCTTAAAGACAGACTGTTGGGTCTCAACCTCAAGCCACTGCTGTTGGTAGAAGAGGGTGGTTTATTAAATTGAGACCCAACACCGTGAGTGTGGGGTTGTCAGTCATTAGAGGACAAAAGTGGTGGTCATTTCTAGACAACTTGTGAGGCACAGCTGGTACTCTTGTGCTTTATAGCTTTGAGAATAAATGAACTGACCAAAGGCTGGGCGTGTGTGTGTGTGTGTGTGTGTGTGTGCGTGCATGTGCACAGATGTGATTTCTAGTACTAGGAGGTCTTAATTTTTTTTTAAGATTTATTTATTTATTTGAGAGAGAGCACGAGTGTGTGAGCTGTGGCAGACAGAGGCAGAGGGAGAGAGAGAATCTCAAGCAGACTCCCTGCAGAGCACGGAGCTTGATCCCAGGACCCTGAGATCTCGACCTGAGCCAAATCAAGAGTCAGATGCTTAACCGACTGAGCCACCCAGGCGCCCCTAGGAGGTCTTTATTGATTGAGGTTAGGAGAACTCTTCCATATTATTTCTTAAGATTTTTTACCATCAAATTCTAACATGATCTGAAATGTTCCTTTTGGGTTAATGGAGGTGATGGTCATGCCTGGGGTAAGAAGGACATAATACTCTGAGCCTCAGTTGCCCTGTCTTTGAAGTAGGGAGAGGATTTTCTTTTTTCAAAGATTTTATTTATTTATTTGACAGAGAGAGAGACAGCCAGCGAGAGAGGGAACACAAGCAGGGGGAGTGGGAGAGGAAGAAGCAGGCTCCCAGCAGAAGAGCCTGACATGGGGCTCGATCCCAGAGCGCTGGAATCACGCCCTGAGCCAAAGGCAGACGCTTAACGACTGAGCCACCCAGGCGCCCCAGGGAGAGGATTTCTTAATAAAGCTCCTGAAGTTTGCAAAAGCAGAGTATTTTTTTTTTTTTTACTTAATTTATTCATTTTATTATTTTTTTCAGTAGGCTCTATGCCCCACGTGGGGCTCAAACTCATGACCTGGAGATCAGGAGTCTCATGCTCTACTGGCTGAGCCAGCCAGGTGCCTCAGGGCAGAGTATTATGACTCGGTTTTTTCCTTCATTTTTATTATAAATGTGTAGATACTCTGTTTTTATGAAGAGTTTTAAAAAGAGACTTTGTAGTGACCCACCACTATCAGGAAGATTTCTGTGACTTCTGGGGAGGCAGAAGGGTGTACCTACTTTAAGACAAAAGATAGAGATGTGATTTTTACAAATATGCTTCTCCTTTCTCTGTTGCCGCCCCCCCCCCCCCCCAAAACACACACACTCGCTTTGAAAAATGCACAGGATCATACTCGTTAGTCAACAAGTGTTTACAGTCTGGTCTGTGTGCCTGGTACAGTGTGGGATCTGCCAGAAGATAGCGTTGGGAGTTGGTGAGAATGTGGCTTCAGGTTTAGACGTACCAGGGATGTATTATCGACTCCTTTCCTGAATGTGAAGAGCAGTCTGGGGGCTCCTTCCCTGAAGGAGCAATCCGGGGGTAAGCAGGCCTCCCCTCCAGCAATTCCTGGAGTCCTGCAGGAAATCACCAGGCTCGCTTCACAATGCCTGGTTTCCTGCTGAGAATTGCTTGGAACTTGGAGCAGAATTGAGCTTTTCAGACCCAACATTTCTGGAGTTTAGAGCATGTGTAGTTTGTAGTCTGACTTTGCACCGGATCAACTTTTGACCTCTTGGGCAAGGAACCACTTGTACGTATGGATTTTGTGACTGTGGCCTGGAAGGTGGAAAGGAATGATTGATAGCTGTTTATTTGTTTGTTTTTGTTTGTTTGTTTTTAAGTTGCAGTTTGCTCTCTGGTTGGCATGAAGTATGAGCACATGCTCCTCTTCCAGAGTCCTCGAGGCTTGAGTCCTGACCCGGGCATGGAGGCGTGTGGTGGCGAGGGCGGGGGACTAAGACCTGGTGGCCTGGATTCTCCCCTGGGCTTTGCCACTAAATAGCTACGTGGCCCATGCAAGCCCCTCAGCTCTCGGGGCCCCACTTGCTTGCTGGGGTGTCAACTGTTATGTGGCTCAGTCATGCCATTTCCACGTGGTTACACAGAACAGGGCTGGGGAATGTGTATATGACTTAAGCTGCCAGTCAGAATTGGGAGGGGAGGGGAGGAGGCATCTTCCCCCCAGCCACGTAGGTTTAGGATTAGTCAGACTAAAGTTGGACCTCCAGTAGGTTAAGCTGTCTCAATTTCTAATCTTGGTTTCCTTTCTTATTTGAGTTGAAAATCAGCTCCTAGCCTAAATTTGGATTTGATGTGGAACCAGTGTTGGGGAAGGAGAAAATCCTCCTGTTAGAAAGGAATCATCTGGGGTCGGGGGAGAGGGTAGGCTTTGTTTGTGATTTTCATGCCATAGGCCCCATGGCCTTTCCAAGGCCGCCCAGGGGACTGGGGAAGAGCAGGAAGAGTGGCCGCTGTCTTCTGCCCTGCCCTGTGGGTTTTACCATTATGGTCCTCTGAGTGTGCTCTGGGGCCCTGGCCTGGAGCAGATCCTCATTCTCAGTGACGTGCTTGTCACATACACACGGGCACTCACTCATCTGTGGCTTATTTATTTATTTTTCTCAGATCAGTAGGGTGAGCCTGCATCCGGAACCTGACCTGTGATCTGCTCTCATCCCCCGCCCCCAGCAGTGCTCTCAAGGCTTTGCCCGGCCAACTGCAACCACTGCTCCTGCAAGCTCCCACTTCACGGGGAAACCTCTTCCACCACTTGGACCAAATAGCACGTTTTCTTCCTCAAACTTAGGAGAGTGAATTAAACCCAGTGCAGGGTGGAGAAGAGGTTGTGAGAGAGGCCGCAATGCTTTATGACCTCCTTCTGGTGCCTGGTGTCAAGTAGGAGTTACCCATTACCCTGTTACATCTTCTGTTGGAAACATCTGTGTTTAGCTCACCAAAAGTAGTCCACACTTGGGGACGACACACTTGTGTCCATATCCAGCAGGTGGCCACCCTCCACGTGTGGCTGTTCCGATTCACCAACATGAAGTGAAATGAAAAGTTCAGTTCCTCGGTCACACTAGCCACAGTTGACATCTCAGTAGCACAGATATAGATAGAGGGTTTCCATGACCGCAGAAAGTTCTCTCGGACCCCAGTGGGGCCCACGTTGCTTTCTGAGTGCTCGTTTCTGTTTGCTTTTGTAGTAATAAGCAGTATCGTGTGGTGAGGTGCTGTGGGGGAACCGTCAGAGGCCCCATATCACCGCGGCTAAGGTCAGGGTTCTACTTCTGGTTCTATTTTGGTTTGCCATGTCTTCTTGGTAAATGGTTTCACCTCTCTGTGCTGTAGTTTACTCATTAGTAAAAATATGCCACGGAGTTGTTGGGAGGATTAGAAGTATTGATCTAAAATATGTCAGAAATGTTGATATAAATATAGCACTTGAAGGGAGGCCTGGCGCAGGCTGGGTACCCAATACCAGCTACCTGCTGTTCTTACTACACTCGGACAGCCTTGCGGTGACACCTTGACTCTGCAGAAACCCCCTTTGTGGCTGCCTTCTCTGTTTGGAACGGAGCTGAGAAATAGGATGGCATGGGGAGGACGTAGGGAAGAGGGGCTCCCAGAGCAGCCCAGGGATGGCCCCACACCGATGTCCTGACACTGCACTGAGGCTAGCCGCTCGGGCTCTGACCCCTGCTCAAAGCCCACCTGCATTTACTTTTCTTTTCTTTTTTTTTTAAAGATTTTATATATTTATTTGACAGAGAGAGAGACAGCCAGCGAGAGAGGGAACACAAGCAGGGGGAGTGGGAGAGGAAGAAGCAGGCTCCTAGTGGAGGAGCCCGATGTGGGGCTCAATCCCAGAGCACCGGGATCACGCCCTGAGCCGAAGGCAGACGCTTAATGACTGCGCCACCCAGGCGCCCCTGCATTTACTTTTCACACAGTTATATGAAGCTTGGTTATCTGGTTCCAAGATTATAGAAGAAAGAATAAGTTAAAATGGGGTAGCCGACAGCTGGGAGGACTATCCATTACGAAACGCTTAAGAGTCCTAAGAAGTGAAAAAACAAACAACCCTGCGTACTTGGTGTCACTTAGTATCCGCACAATTGCTGTAGATTTCAAGGTTACCGTGATAGACCAGCGCAGTGCAGCGCTTGATAATAACGATTATCTGCACAGAAAGTAGAAGGTCTACAGTATGCTCACAAACATTTTTATTTTTTTAATTTTCATTTATTTTTAAAGATTTATTTGTGTGTTTATTTGAGAGAGAGAGAACACACGCAGAGAGGAGAGGCAGAGACAGAGGGAGAACCAGACTCCCCGCTGAGCAGGGAGCCCAGTGCCGGTCTGATCCCAGGACCCTGAGATCATGACCTGAGCCGAAGGCAGACGCTTAACCAACTGAGCCACCCAGGCGCCCCTCTCACAAACATTTTTAGAAACATTTCTGTCCACAAGGATTAATGTTAAAGTTTCAATACCTCAATCTTTAGCAATAGGGAAGATTTGGATATCCAGAATGACTCAACCCCAGAAATTTCTGGCAAGCCGTAGTTTTTTTTAATAGCCCTGAAATAAAAAGGCAAAGTTGATCTGCTGTACAGTGTATGTTCTTACCCAAGAAATGTGGAAGACACCTTTTTGACATTCTTATCATCTAGCCTGGGAAATACCTTCATTCAACACTATTCGACCACCTGCCATTCAGTTTTCTTTTTCTTTTTTTAATCATTCAGTAAGTACACCTATTTTGTGCAAGATTCCGAAATCTGAAGTGGAAGCCAGCTGACATATTTGCTGACATGACTTGCTCTCCTGTGGTCATTTTTTGGAGCTTCGAAACAAAGAAAATGAGATGCTTCCCGGTCACTGTTCCTTGAGTTTCATGGGTCCAGACATTCCGGGCTGACAACTGTGGCCTTGTCAGATTGTCAGTGGCCACTTCCCACACCTTTAGCCTGCAGCTGTAGCCAAGTGTAACTTGACCAGTGTTGCTGGCTTCTCAGTCCCACCAGTTGGGTTGTTGCTCACATGGCTCAGTGGATATGAATCTGGATTGAGTTCGTTCTGATTTCTGGCCTCCTTTTTCTATAAACATTGATGAAAGAGTGCTTTTTTGTGGGGCGTTGTTCTAGATGCTGGGAGCACAGGGGAAGGACATGTTGCCCAATTACAGGGAGCAACCTTACCACGTAATAAGGGAGACGGATAAAGGGAAGCCAGTACAGTCTCTCAGTGATGAGCCCTCCAGTTAAGCTGCCATATTGGTCTTCAGTGTCTAGCATGCAGTGGTGTTCACTAAGTAGAGGGGGGCTTGCCCAGAATAAGGGTAAGTGGGAGTTGGGCCAGGCCAGGGAGAGAAGAGGAGGCGAGAGGACACTAGACAAGGGGATCAGCTCGGCCTCGTGCGTGAGTGCACAGCTGGGGATGGCATGAAGCGTGTGTGTACTCAGCAGGCTCGTGTCCTAGGATGCTCCGGAGGAGGTTGAAAACGAAGGGTCTGGTCAGGAGGTTGTGGCACTGATCCTTGTGAGAACTGCCCCCCGCTCCGAAATTTCAGTCTTCACCCCAGCCAGGAGGAGGGACCGGGATCCCCACATCTGAAATCTCTGATGTTGATTCAGAGGCTGCTGGAACGGCAAGGCCTCTTCTCTCCCAGTTTTCTTTCCCCGAGCACTCCGTGGGACACAGGCAGGCAGCCCGGGCAAGGACAGCTAAAGCTGGGAGAGAGGAACAGCCTTTCTGTAGACCTTATTGTGACCCTGAGGCATGCATTGATGGGATGTTGCCCTTGAACATGAATATCATTGTTTTACGGTCTCGTGTTGCCTTTGCATTATCACTGACGCGTCCTTTGAACTTATTTAAAAGGTATTGTTTGCATCTAATATGATTTCTAATTTTTTAAAAAGTAGAGAGGGCCTCAGCTAATGGAACATCTTTTTTCTCTGCCTGTTGTTGTTGTTATTATTATTATTGTTATTATTTTTTAGCCAAATCGGCCATGAGGCGGCTTGCAGTCAAGTACTGTGGCCTTACCTAAGGAAGCTGGTTCTGTTCCAGTGTTCAGGGGAGTTGGAGGGAGGGGGAATTTCTTTTGCAGAGGCTTTTCTAGAGATAGGTGAGGTGAGGATGGACATGTGGGGTTCATTGGAGGACAGAGGAAGGTAGGCATAGCCCGTATGGAGCATTTCATTGGCCAAGTTATCGAGCACTCAGTGTATACTAGAGTCTATACCCGTATTGTGTCAGGGAGTACCTGACGGGGGTGTCAGGGAAGAATTCTTTGAAGTGATCTGTCCTGTGCCTCCCATCTGTAAACTTTCGCAGACCCTAGAAACAGATGCAATGAGACTTGCCCTTGTCTGATTTCTAGCACCTTGTTTGAACCCTGGAGGGTCTTCTTACCAAGGCCTGTTGGGGATTGTCCACGATTTTATTAAACAGCCCCTGCCCCCGCGAGAGGTTGATGTTGTCTCCGGAGGAGAGAGAGAAAACAAGGGCATGTGTCGGGACAGAAACCCACAGTGATCATTTCTCCCTTGCCTTGTCCACCGCGTCGAAGTCCCAGCGGTTTTACCCCTGGTTTGCTCCCAAGCGCCCTCTGACACTTAACTGTTCTTGGGTCTTAGCTCAGACCCCTGAATGGTTATGTGGGTTCTAGCTTGGACCTCAGCCCCTTGTCTCCTCTCTGGTCCCTTTCCACAGAGCTACCACTGATGGTCCTCAGACACAGAGCTGAGCCTGGGGCTCCCTTACTTCAGATCCTTCCATGGTGCCACCTAAAGTCCGGGCTGCTTAACATGACGTTCTAGGCTCCCTCCAAGTCTGACCGGCCTTTGTCCTGGACCTCCTCTCCTCCTCACTCAAGCCCTGCCCCTGCCCTGCCCCCTCCCCTCCCCCCAGTGCAAACCACCTACCTGAGTTCCAGAACATTCTCTCTCTGTGCCTGCCTCCCGTATCACAGAGGCACCACCTGCCCCCTGCGTTGTCCCCGGCCCTTCTTCGCTAGCTGCGTTCACGCCTCCTTTCTGCCTGCCTCTGTATTTCTCTTGTTTATTCATGCAACCAGACTCAGACCGAGCATTTGCTCTCTGCCAAGCACTGTTCTTGGAGCTAGGATAAAAGATGAAAAGGTGAAGGTTCTGCTGTCACGGAGCCCAGAGTCCTTAGGGAGGTGACAGTGTCACTGCTGCTCTCGTGTGTAGGAGGTGCGCCGCGTGAGTCAGGGAGGGGAGCATAATTCTCCGGGGAGGATTAGGGACAGTTTGTGTGACAACGGAGAAGTTGTTTGAGCTGGGCCCTGTGGCTGAAGGGCATTGGCCAGGCAGAGAGTGGATGTGTGTAAAGGACGGAGAGGTGCAGGGGGTGATGTAGCAAGTGGCTCCGTGTTACCAAAGTGAGGTGGGGGCGGGGGTTACAGAAAGAAGTAATGGAAGATGAGTCTGGACTGGCAGGAAGGGTTTGGCCCATGCTGGCCCTTGTTCAAAAGTTTGGATTTACTCCTCAGCTCAGGTAATAGGGAGCCATTGAAGTTTTTGGAGCACAGAAGTGACTCCATCACATTTGTACTTGAAGGGTCACAGGCAGTAGGGCTGAAGCTTGCTCCTTGTATTTGCTGTGAGCTCCCTGAAAGGAAGGGGTTGCTTGACACTTTTGCAGTATCCCCAGCGCCTCTGTGTAGCTGGTGTGAACTGATGGAGGGTGGTCTAGTGCGCACACAGGGTAGTGTGTGTCTTGAACTGCCTTTCTGCTGCCGGTGGTCATTTGCAGCTGTTCTATCCATGCTGTCTCTTCAGGGTTCTTGGGTACCCAGTAAGAGACGCTCCTGAGCGTATTAGGAGTGCCTGCTGCTTCAGCGTGTGCGTGCAGGTAGGGAAGCTCTAATCCTAGCCATTTAACACTTGTTTTTTGAATAGGTAATATCTGGCAGTACAGTCACATGGTTCAAAAATCAAAAACATAAGAAAAAGAATACAATGAAAGTGTCCCTCCCTGGCCTCTTATCCAGCTCCCTTCCCCCGGCCCAGGTATCACTTTCATTAATTTTTGTGTATCCTTGGGTTTATTTATGCAAATCCAAGCAGCTATAAATTATATGATAGATTTTGCATATGTATGTAGTATACATATAGACATATACAATATACATATTATGTATATATATTATATATTATATATTATATATATATATGTGTGTGTGTGTGTGTGTATTCCTGTCCCCTTTCTTGTGCAAAACAAAGTCTGTTATCTATGCTGTTCTGCACCTTGTCGCCTTTGGTTAACAAGATATCCTGGAGCTCTTTCCATGTCAGTGCACTGAGAATTTTGTCAGGGCGGTCTAAGGTTGCATAGGCTTGCATTATGCAGGTTCGCTGTAATTCATTTAACCAGTCCCCTTTTGATGGCTACTTGGGTTGTTTCCAATTGTTTGCTCTTATAAGCAATGCTGTAGTGAATATCTTGGTACATAGGTCATTTTGTGCCTCTACAGCCATATATCTTGTAGCATATGTACCAGAAGTAGGATGATTGGGTCCAAGCATTAGTGCATTTGCATTTTTGATAGAAATGGACAGTTGTCCTTGTCCTAGTTAAGTAGCATGCTGAAACCAAGGAATCAGCCCCAGACTCTTTACCATGTATCACTGAAAATGTAATGCCAGTGTCACACTGATCTTGTTCAGGATACTCTCAGCAATGAGCACAGTGCCCGGCCGGTCACAGGAGTCAAATACTTGTTGGATTTCTAAAATTACATAGCTTGGCACGTTTGGGTAATGGGGGTTCTTCCCCATTGATTCTCTTTCAGCTCTTCTATGATGTCTTTCTCCTGTCTGGCCCTTTATACAAATATTTCTGTCAGGACACTCTCCTGCTTTTCCTTGGCCACTGTTCCTCATTCCTGAGGCCATAGCCCACTTTTTCCGGAATGCCCTCCTTTGCCCCCCCTGGGCGGGGTGCTTGCTTCTGCTCCAGCAGTCAGTTCTCTGGGCTCCCCTGTCACGGCTGTCATCGCCCTGCCTCTGTGGTGTGTGGCCTCGTCGCTCTCCAGGAGACTGCGAACCGCTAGGGCAGGAGAGAATCTTGCTCACCACGGTGTCTCCAGGACCCAGCAGGATACTTGGCATTTTGGCGGTTCTCCTATAATATTCTTGCGGTAAATACGTGGTGAAGCGGATAACCAGTTTTCAAAGGACTTCTGCATATTTAATTGATGTATAATTTGCATATCATAAAATTCACCCTTTAAAGTGTACGTTCAGCAGTTTTTAGTATATTCACCATGTTTTGCAACTGTCACTGTTATTTAATTCCAGAACATTGCCATCATCCCCCAAAGAAACCAGTTAGCAGTCACTTCCTGTCACTCCCCCCACCCCCAACCACTAATCTGCTTTCTGTTTGGATTTGCCTCTTCTGGACACATCATGTAAATGGAATCATGCAACACGTGGCCTTTTCTGTTGGCCTTCTTTCGTCTCACGTGATGTCGTCAAGGTTCATCCATGTCGAAGCTTGTGTCATTCCTTTTTATGACTAATAGCCCACTGTATGCAAGTACCACAGTCCGTATATTCCCTCATCGGTATGGGCATTTGGAACATGCATAATGCTGCTGCGGATATTCATGTGTAAGTTCTTGTGCGGACATAATATTTGCAGTTCTCTTGGGCCTGTGTCTAGGGGTAGAATTGCTGGGTCACCAAATACTTTTGATACAGGAAAGGAGCCAGGATCGGAACTATAATTTGAACAGTTCTTCTTTTGGATCTGAGAGTTGTGTCTATCTCAAGGGCCAGCATCGCCAATATTGCTCCTTCTCATCCAGGCTTCTCACGGCAGGGCTGCTATTGAGAGTTGCCTTTAATAGACTGTGGCTCAGTGATCATCTGTGATTCTGAGGCAAATATTGTCAGAGTTTGCACAACACAATTTCCTGAATTCTTACCATGTGCATTGTGCTTACTCTGCGGAGATGCCAAAACACACAGGACACAGCTCTGGCCCTAAAGTCGTCATTCATTTGAAAGAACCTAAATATCCATCTGTATTGAACCTATTGAGTAAATTACGGTGTGGTTGTACGGCGGAATCCTCCATAGCTGTTTAAGAGACTTAAGGTCAGTGCTTAGGTAATGACGTGGACTGATGGGTTAGGGAAAAATAGGTTGGAGATTAGTATGTACAGGGTGAGCCCGTTCTAATAAAAAACTTATGTTTATATATACACAGTCAAAATCTGGAAAGATCACAGAAGACTGTCAACATTTATTATGTCTCTAGGAGGTAGGTTATGGAAGACTTTAGCTTCCCAGTGTTACATGCTTCCCTTTAAAAATGTTTTACACGGGGTGTATAGAGCTTTTCAAACGTAATTAAACTCTTTGAGTTAATGAATAGAATTTGGTCAATTCTATTTTGGAAAAAGAACTCGAGATAAGAATTATATGAGAAAACACTAGGTATCAGAGTGAGATCTGACACTACACATCAGCATATGACTAAAGCTGAATAAATTTGTGAATAGTCTCATAAGCAGTGTACCCAGGGAGGAGAGGGCGCTGAGACTCTGGTAGCCAGGGGAGCATTGTGAAAGAAGGGCGGGTCTTTGCTTGGGCCTTAAAGGGTGGTGACATTTATATAGCACTTCACAGTTGGTGGGGCCAAAGAATAAATGTATACGGAGTGCTGTAATAAGTAAGCACTTCACCTGTCTTCTCTTATTCAGTCTGCACTCACCCTGTGGGGTCGATACCATGATTACTCCCATTTTGCAGATGAGAAAACTGAGGTTTAGAAAGACTAAGTAACCTGACCAGGCCGCATCGGTCATAATGTCAGAATCAAAATTCAAAGCCTTTTTATCTGACTTCAGAGCACGTATCCTATACTCCATTTTAAAGGGAAGGAGACACCGAGACCTACAAAATTCGCATCATTTGCCTAAGATCACACAGGAAACTGGAGAGCCAGGATCTGAACTCAGAAAATCCCACTGAAATCTGAGGGCGGTAGTGGGAGGTCGGGAGGTTCTGGGTCAGAGAGGTGTGTGAAACTCTGCATATCATGCCCCCTTCGGAGATTCACGTAGCATATAAACTTATTAAAGTAGCGTCCTACATTTCTGACCTACCTGACCATCTCTCTCAAGTAGTATTTAGTAACATCCCACAGATCTCACTGTGAAACACTGCCCTCCCATCCTGACAGGAGGCACGAGGGAAGGCAGGTTCGTGAACAGCTTTCTCTCTCAACTTTAATAAACAGGAGCTCCAGCTCTAAGGTCAAGGTTGGAAGTGTATGAGGAAGAGTGTATTTATTGGAATTAGTGGAGTGGAATTCCCTGGGTGGATTTGAGGCCACATCTCCACCCCCCTTACACAATTTATCGACCCTTCCTGCTTCAGAACACCTGGCAGAACTTACTAAGTGTCATATTTGCCATCTCTTTGTGACTTTTTGTCTCAGGAAATCAGGATCCACTGTTGATAACAGCTACCTCATTAAACCTTCCCCCATACTTCTTAAACTCAGATTACCCAACCCGTACTCGACCGAATTTCATAAAGTATTAGAATGAATGTGTGTCACCTCCCCTCCACCCCATAACAGGTACTATTGTGTTTTTCTAAAAACTGGTAAAATACTCATAACATAAATTTTACTCTGTTAACCATTTTCTAAGTGTATAGGTCAGTAGTGTTAAGTATATTCACACTGTTGTGCAGACAATCTCCAGAGCTCCTTTTAATTCATTCCACAACTGTTTATTGAGCAACTGCTCCTTGAAGGTGCCTGGGACACGGAGATGGTTGGGACACACTTTCTGTTCAGTCTGGTGAGGAACATGGATAAAAAACCCCGGTGGATTCAGTTCAGTATGGCCAGAGTCTTGAGGTGCTCCTTATAGGATTAGATGCTTGGGGGGCTTCTGCGCTTTGGGATGGATGGGTCCGCGTTACCACCCAGTGCTTTAGGGCACCTTCTCTTCTGGCTTGCTGATTGTTTCTTACCCCATCACTCGCTGGAGTACTTTGCCACCTCTGCTCTCCGGAGCCTGGGGAGATGTTGGTAGACTGTGCCTCTGTGAGGGCCAAGCTCTGTAGCTGAGCCAATGTGGCCTGGGGCGGGGGCAGGGTGGGAGAAGGGCGCCGTTGCCAAAACCAGAATGGCACCAAACCCCAAATGAACGGTTTGCCCAAATATAGTATCCTAGACCTCGTCCACCCAGTGTGTTTAAACTAAATGTGCTGCCCTTCAGCATGCGAGCTCGGCATTCTCCAGGAATGACTTACGTGATGATTCCCAAGTGCTGCTCGTCTGCTTTACTTTTAAAAACTGACCACGGTGACGTGGCCGAAATCCCAGACTAGGGGCATGTCAGAAACGAAACAGATGGGCTCCAGGTCGCGTCTGGTTTTGTGCATTTCCACGGAGACGTCGTGGAAGTAAAAGACAGTCGCAGCGTTCTTGTACAGTCCATAGAGCTCCTTGTAGAGAAGGTTTGTGATGATTAACTCACAGGGTCTCCTTCCCCTGAAAAATACCCTGCAGGTTTGAGGCTAATTGCCCTAGCCATCTGGATGTGTACCCTGATTCCCCATTGCACGTGCCAGATTGTACTGGGCTCGCAAATACCGTGAAGTGTGCACAGGTTGGGAATGCAGGCTTTGAATTCAAATTGCCTCATTCTTTACCAGCTCCCTCACTTCACTAGATAACTTGATTAAGTTACTTAACTGTGCCCCAGTTTTTTTGTCCGTAAAGCAGGAATGAAGGTAATTGTGCTGACCTCATGAAGTTTTTGGAAGCATCAAGTAAGCTACTAACGCACGTATAGCACTCTTTCATAGCCCAATACCACCTAAGGACTTCACCGATGTTAGTTACTCATGAATATCAATTAACGAATTCCATGGCAACTACGGTTGTCACTGGGCAGCCATTTTTCTGTGCCTCTCATTTTCTTATTCCATATTAGTTATGTGTAGTCTGTACATTCTGGCGCCTCCATTCCGCATCGGATAACACCTTTCACACTCAAACATTGCTGCCTGGGCCACCAAGACTTTTAAGAATGGGTTGAGTCCGTCTGAGGGCTTCTCCTTAATGGGCTCTAAGCCTGAACCCCCAGCCCGTGGTTCTCCCTAGGAATGCCTTTCCTTTCCAGAATTACTTCTCCCCTTTTCCCTTTCTCAAAGACCACATGGCTTCAGCACTGCTGTTTTCCTTTCCTACTTGGAAGAAAACTCGGAGGTTAAATAAGTGGAAATCAGCCACTTGAAATAGTTTACATTGAGGCATGACCTGTCATAGCATTTTTTTTAAAGACAATAGGGATTCTGCGTTTTACGAATTACTTCTGTTGAAGGACTTTTTGCTGTCTGAATACTGCCTTTATAAACAGATTTCCTCATGCTATTCTGCAGAGCACAGTTGATTTCATTTCTGTTCTGTTCTCAAGCCCAGACACTATGGTTTTTGTGATTGTAATAAAAATACACAGACCGAATGCGGATTGTTTTCTACTCGATATTGTATCCAAATATTTTGAGATGTTGGCATTTTTAAAAGATGAGGTGGTTCCTTAATGCCTACCAGTAAGGAATTGGTTAAATTTCAAATGGGGACATACATTGATATGCAGTGTCACTGAACAATGTCCGGGACATATGGCTGTGTTTTTTAAAAAACCAATTACAGAATGCCATATTGTTGTGGGGCTTTTTCTGTAAACGTGTGGATTTGTTTTATTTTTATAAGAGGATATCTGTAAGGATAATCATCAGTATATAATCAGTGGTTTTCTTTGTGTAATGGAGTTACAAGTACATTTTTTTCTTTGTACATTTCAGTAAAATGTATATTATTTTGATGATGAGAAAAGGCACGTGAAAGCTGTTTTCATTTTGGAAGTAGAAAGATGGACAGGTGGGATCAGTGACAGCCTGTTGCTTGGAGAGCAGGAAAGGTGAATGGAAAGAGGAAGGGAGAGAGCCTGGAGCATGGAATGGGAGCTGGTGTTGGAGGGGGAGGGGCTTCGGCCTGTGGCTAGGGGATGCTGTAAAGATAAGCCCTTGCCCTTGATCTTAGAGATGTCATTCCCACCTACTATAAATAAAAGCTTTGCTTTTCAGAAGCCTTTTGAAGAATGGCTCAGAGGGTGAAATAGGGACATTTTAAACCGTTAAGAGGAGCCGCTACAAAAGCATCAGGAAAAACGCAAGATTGACTAGAAGTGGAAATGAAACTTCTCAGTTCCAGATACGAACTGGAAAAGTCACATGAATGAAATGGGCTGTGTTGAAAATTTAAGCTTTGAAAAACAGCAATTGAAAATTTCAAGTCGAAACCCCAGTACAGCAGCCCATTGTTGCCCAGTTGTGGGGCTGTGGAGGGGGACCACCCAGGCCACTTTCAGGTGAGACCCGTTCACTTTGGTTTACAAAGCTCCCCTCTCCCCCTTCCAAGGGCCTAGGAAACAGGCGCTGGGGGCGGAGCAGGACAGCAGGGTCCAGGAGGGTCTGTGAAGTTATAGGACTCGACTGCCTTGAAGAATCTCTGTACTGACAGCTTCTTGCTCAGTGCCCATAGTCTAGGACTGGTGGCTCTTTTTCCCTGCCCGAGATACACGAGATACACGTTTACTTGCTGGGTGATGGAGGGTGGAGCTGTGGTTGCCTTATCAAGACCTATTTGTTAAAGACTTATATGTAGAGGGAGGGGTAGGGGAAGGGACGGCACCTAACTGTAGGGCTTCCAGTGGCTTCCCATATAGAAGATACACAGAAAATGATAAGTGGTAAAACCATGATAAGAAATCAGGAGAGAAATGTGTAATTGTTACAGCTTGAATACTGTGATGTGCCAGGCCTTGTGCTAGACTTGACTTTCTTATCCCGCTAATCCCCTCAACAATTTTCTTTGATAGATTCTGTTATTTCTGTCCACACCAAACAAGCTATAAACAACTCCATCTCAGAGTTTGTGAGGGCAGACTTGGGATTTTAATACGGTCTTTCTGATTTCAAAACCCAGGCTCGTAACCATTGTGCGCCCCTGCCTCTCAGCAAGGAGGTACAGAAAGCAGGTACTTCAGATTAGAAGGAAGGAAGCAGCATGGGTGCTCCTGGGAGGATGGGGGAGAAGGAGGCTTCCAGGGGCGGGAGGTAAAAACTGGTCTTCAAGGGAAAGTCAAAGCAGAGACATAAATGGATGACAGAACAGAGCGCTGGTATTTCAGGCAAGAAAAAGCATTCTGAGAATTGGAGAAAGTAGTTAGTAGGTGTAATGCTAACAAAAAGTTCCTGGGCCATATAGGCTTGGGGAAATGCTAGGCTAAACAGGTTGGTTTACTGCAGGACTTGTCAGAGCTTTAATATAGTCGTAATGAGTATTGTATATCTGCACCAAATGTATTTGTTGACTTTGGAGAGTATTTCATGGAATAATAATCTAGAATATCCTTTGGGAGACCCAGGGCAGTTGGGGGAGTTGTGATAATCAAAGGAGGAGAGGGAAGGAGGTTCAGGAATGTCAGATTAAAGAGATATTATCCTGTAAGCAGTGGGGAGCCATGAAGGGGGTGTCTATTGTTTATTATGTGTAGCCTGGCTGTTCTGTCTAGGATGGTGGGAGTGGTTGGAGGGGCTTGCGTACTGAGGCAGACCATCCAATTAGAAGGCTCTTCTATAGACTGGTATGAGATGAAGGTGTGAGGCTGTTTAGTAGCAGTGTGAGTGGAAATAATGGATTTAATAAAATAATAAAGTAAAAAGCCACCAGGTGGCTGGCTGTAAGGGATGATGGGTAGCCTAGGACATGGGCAAGTATAGGTATGTTTCCTGGGCACCAGCTTTTGGAATAAAGGTGCAAGATTTGATTTGGGGTGTGCCGAATGGAAGTTGGTGATGTTCTATTTTGGTGGGGATGCAGGACTGTCTTCCGGGAGAAAGATCTGAGTGGGGAGAAGTAGATTTGAGAGTCACTGGAATAGAAGCAAGCACCGTGGCGGGGGTTTCCAGGGGAGCAAGAAGGGCCGGGCTTGAACCCTGCATCCGGAGGTGAATCCCCATCCTAGAAGTGCGTGAAAGCGTGTGGAAGAAATCAGTGGAAGCAGAACTTCTACAAATACCCTTTGCAAAATAAGAACCCTGAGGCCTAGCGAGGGGGAGGGGAGTAGCCTGAGGCCCACATCTGGTTTGTGTTGAGTTTCCCCAGAATGGGTCTCCTGCCTCCTCCCAGTGCTTTTTCTCTTTTGCTCTTCAGGGCTGCCGACTTCCTCTTCTGAGTAATATATATACCCATCTGGGGTTAGACATCTGCAGGTGCATCAGGAGGGCTGCAGGTGGCCTTCCTAACAGGTGTGGCCACGAATGCCCACCAGGACTTTGGCCTTGTCTATTTTTGTCCCCCAAGAGCTCTGCAGGGCAGCAGAATGGCCCGCATGGCCTGGTGGTCTTGTTTGGTGGGCTGTGTCCTCTGAATCTTGCTCTTCTCTCCCCTGCCGGGCTGTGCAAAAGGGAGCCTGAAGTGTCTGTCTTTAAGGCTGGAGACCAGGATGGCTGCCCGGGACTGCTGGCTCTCTGTGCCCTCCACTGCGTCTGGCTTCCGTCTGGGGCTGACCGTGGCCCAGAGCTTGCTTGTCAGCACGTGGCTTGGGTTTCCGTGTTAACGTTCCCAAATTGGGATCGCAGAGGATTGAGTGTCCGCGCCGTCTGATCACGCTGAGCCTTCTCCGGCAGGCAGCTGCGAACCTTTCAAAGGGCTGTGTGTAATTGGTTTGGGAGATGTTGGCGGGGGAGGGTGGGGACCGAGATGGGGACAAAGAAGTCAGTTTTTAAAAGAAAAAAATAAAGGAACATAACAGCCTTGGGACATTTGGGTGGGGCATGGCGCCTTGGGTACATTGAAACCCCTTTCTTCTCACCTTCCTATTTTTCCACTTCCGGAAACCCCCCTTCGGGGGTGCCTTACTGACCCCTGCAGACCCCCTCTGTGTAAATACAGCCTCTGCCTCCCACCCCCTCCCTCATGATGCATTCCTTTAATCTGACCCATCTCCAGGTCGCCAGCTGGCTGAGCCTCAGCAGATTCCAAACCCCAGCTGGTGCCAGAGTGTTTACACGGGCGGGCGGGGAAGCTTGGCAGACAGCTTGCCCCCAGGCTACTCAGCTGTAGGAAAAGGTAGAAAGACATCCCAGAGATGAGTGGCCCGTTTGTTTGGAGACTCACCCGCCTCCCCTCATTCACCTCCCCCCTCCCTGCCCCTCGTGCCCACCCTTACTCCAATTCTTGCTCTATCCTGAAAAAATACAAGGGGGAAAAGAGTCTCTTTGTGTCGGAGGAGCTAGCGGGCTAGGGCTCCCTGGCTTACCCCTTCGTCTCAGGAACCCGTAGGTAGCAGCACTTTGAGCACGTAAGGCAAAGAACCTTTCACTTCCTAACTGGAGCGGGTCAGATATTATTTAAAAGACAGGACTATGTCAGTATAAAGTCAGTCCTCATTCATAGTGGCTGGGATTTTCCACAATCAGTCTTTTTAAAGGCTGTGTAGTCGAGTATGTGTGTGATGCCAGGCCTGGGATTTGTTCAGGCAGCCTGAGGTCAGTGGGGTCCTCGAGGGCCTATGTTCTCCTCTGTCCACAGGAAAGGCCCCCTGAGACACTCAGACAGGTGGTCACTGAGCCCCAGGGAGGGTTGTCTCGGTTGGAGTTTGTGAGAAGTCTGTTCCGGGGTGTCCTGCACATCTAAAGCTAGTCTTCAGCACTGTTGGGCATTCGGCACTCAGCTGACCCGGAGGGAGGGGCTGGTGTCCTGAGGGGTGGTCCCAGCATGTATATCTGGGAGAGAGTTTTGCTGATTTGAGGTGCCCTGTTGCCAGTGGTTGTAACAGTGAGGTTCATTATTATCATGTGCTGTCAGTATTAAGTCTGTTATTTGAGGAGCATTAACTGCATCAGTCTGGGTCCCACCGGAAACAGACGGGGTGATTAAAGAAAGGTTATTGAAGGTGCTATTAACAAGGGCGTAGACGGGATCAGGGGAGACAGATGAGGGATGGTAAAGCACCCCAGGTTTGCAGAAGTGGGGAGATAGCCCTAAGCCTGAAGGGCCCAGAGATGGAGTGGATACAGAATTTCTTAAGCTGTAAGGAGGAAAGAGACATGGATGAGTGGGGAGGTAATGCCAGGAGCTGTGGCCGAAGGAGAGGGGCCGGACCTTTGATCTAGATCACGTGGCTGCCACATCTGCCGAGCAGGGAGGGAGCCAGGTAATGAGCACCCTCCTCGCGCCCTCTGATCTCCCGCGGGTTCATCTGAAGCTGGTGGTCCTGGAAGCCCATTGATGCGCTCCAAAAAGGCCATCTGCTCTCTGCTCTGGGGCACAGGGCAGGATGCAGAATGGACCTGGAGGGGCAAGTGGAGAATTGTCCGGCCCAGTAGCACTTACAGACCCTCTATTTCCTATTGAATCCTGCCTCATTTATACCCACAGGCAATCGGAAAAGGTGGCAAAGCAAGATCGATGCCCCTGAAATGCTGCAGACTCTGACAACGGGCTTTCTGGATAGATGTTTCCTGACTGCAACAGACCAATTAGCGTAACACATCTACTCTCAGCTGCTCATTGCCCTGGTCTCTCGTGAGACCAGGAGCGCCCTTGCTCCTTAAAAGTGGCAGTACATCAAATGCCTCCACTTCCATCTTTTGCCGCTAGCTCAGATAATACTCAAGTACCACTTAAACCCATTTCCTTCTCTTACCCCGGTGCTTTGCACGCTCTGCCCTCAGGGACCAAGAGGAGTTTCCAGCGTAGCATTAATGGGATTCTAATCGCCGTGTCCAGTTACCACGAGTCTTTGAATATCGGTATCCAACAGGAAATTACTTTCTTAACAGTTTCACATGGAGGAGCTCAGACTCGCTTGTCCATTAGGTAACTGATAAAATTTAATTGGTAAAGGATGAAATATGGGACAGCTTTTAGAGTTTTGTGGCTAGAAATAAAGAATTTGAATCTTTATGTTACAATGCTGCCTCCCTTTGAGGGAAGCAACTGTTTCTTTATATGGGCTTGAGTGGTTTGGGGAAGCATGGTTTTGAAATGCACATGGTGCGGGAATAGGCACATCTCTATTGATGAACTCAGTAGATGGAGACAGTTGGCTTTGGGGCCCAGTAGCTTTTACAATAAATGAATGGATGGATGAATGAATGGATGAAAGCCGTAAGGAGTCTGAGAGCCAGATTTCCTTCCCTCTTCCCATTTTAGACTTGTTTGAAACAGATGAGGACAGCTGAGATCTAAAGTTGGCCCACACAGTCGATGGTCCCCCCAAACCGCCATGACTACATTCAGCTGGAAGGTTCCATCTGGAGTCCTCCTCCTGTACTTTCTCAGCACAGTAATGACTCTGTGCTAACACTGAGTCCTCCCCTCTGCTTATCTACAATCTATGTCTTTTTTTACCCCCACACTCTGTCTTGCCAGCTTAGCTCAGTCCCTCCCTGAAGTCTTCCCAGAGGAGATCCGTAAATCTCCAAACCCAGAGCACTTAATGGATATTTATTGAGTCCCTTCTTTGTGCCCAGGACCCTGGGGGTGCAAATACAAGTAAAACCGTGGTCTCTGCCTTGAGAAAGAAAAACAGCCTTCCCTTGTCTGTTGCCTAAGTGTGTCCTGATCCGTGACATCTTTTCTTGTCTTAAAACTCACTTTTCATGGATCAAAGTCTGCTCTGATCCTAAGTTTTTAGAGCCATTGCTCAGGTAGCATGGTGGGTAAGAATTCCGACGTCACAGTCTGATGGATCTTGAGATCCAGTTCCACTTTTGGACTTGTTGGCTGTGTGCCTTAGAGCAAGTGTCTTAAGCTCCCTGAGCCTCAGTTGTTCGGTACAGTATGGCCTCGGGGGGGGGTGTGTGAAATGAGATCATTTCTGTAAGAGGTTAAAGCAGTTCCTGGCACGCGGTAGGAGCTCCGTAAATAATAGTAGTAACAGTAGCAGACCCAGCCCCAGTTTTTCCTGAGTGGGAGGTTAAATGAGGTAATCGTGTTTAGTGTTTAGCACAGTGCCTGGCATTTAGTAAGATCTTTCACATTAGTCATTCTTCACGGGGTTGTTGAGGGTTGCGTGAGGTTATCATCATATAAAGTGCTTCAGCCTTGCCTGGCTTGCAGTAACTGGTCAATAAAAGGTGGTCAGTTTTATTACTTCTGATATAAGGGAGCTGGGCTAGATTGATCACCTAGCTCCTGATTTGGGTCTCTGGGGGAAGGAAGTGGGTCTTACGAGTTTTTCTATCTCCTGGAGCACTGTGCCTTGCCCAGAGCATGAGCTCAAATATTTTGTGATTGAAGGGTTGATTTTATGTATTTTTTAATTCTGTTTTTCTGGAGATGTTACTGAACAAAGACTTGTTTCTGGAGTGTGAAAAAAATGTCCTAGCAGCTAGCTTTGCTCACGTGTGTGCGTGTGCGTGCACACACACACACACACACACACACACACACACACACCTTTCCTTGACACATCCGTTTAGAAAACCTGATGGGGCCTTTTTAAGATCCAGGAAAAAGCCCCAGAATCACCCCAGCAAGTCTCAGAACATGGACCCTGGCCCACAGCCAGTTGCTTATCTGCGGGTCTGCGGGTTCTGATTCCGGACCCCGTCAGTCCGGCCAGAGACAGCACAGGCTGATGGAATGAGAGAAGGCCAGAGGCCTCCTCCTGGCCCTCTGGTCAGCACTGCAACTATTCCCCCTGGGAACCCACAGGACAGCCATCCTCTTGTAAATCCATCCAGGTGGCCCAGCCTCTCCCTCTTGGGAAATGGATGAAAGTAAAGTCATGGCCAGAGAGAGTAACAGTGTAGCACTGGTTCAGAAGAATTGATTAGGGGCACCTGGGTGGCTCAGTCGGTTGGGTGTCGGACTCTTGGTTTACTCTCTGGTCATGATCTCAGGGTTGTGGGATCAAGCCCGGGGTTGGGGGCCATGCTCAGCCGGGAGTCTGCTTGGGATTCTTTCCCTCTTCCTTTCCCTCTCCTTCTGTCCATCTCCCTGCGAGCACACACACACTTCCCCCCCAATAAATAATCTTAACAAAAATAATTGATTAAATAGAGAGCAGAAACATTTTCTAGTCCTGCTATGAATATAATGGGGGGATTTTAATTTTGGTTTTTGCCTCCCCTCTCAAGTTCTCGGTAGTCTTTCTGTTTTCCTTCACTGAACTACATTGATTCAAGGCACATTGATAGAGCATCTTCTCTATATCTGGTATTTGTATCTAGACACTGTCAGAGTGTCAGAGGAAGCAGGGATCTTGGGGAACTGGGAGGTATGGGGCCTGATGGGGAACCCGCTCAGGGCCAGTGCTCCCTCTCAGGCATCCCTCTCCTGTGGTTCTAGATGCTGTTTCCTAAGGAAATTTCCCTTGGATTGATGTGTTCCTCTCCAGCTCCCGCTCCTGTTCTGCATACCCAGCCACTCTTCTCTCCATGGTCTTTCTCCTCGCCACATGTAGGTTCAAGCTTCTCCCACCCCTCCCCGACCTCTTGTCCCCTCCCCACCCTGGCCTCCCCTCTAGATCACAGCCACCCTAACAAGCAGTACGGACCTCTGTCTCCACTCTTCCACTTCACATTCATCCACTTACACTGACTTCCGCCAACCCCCGTTTTCTATAACATTTACTCTCCAAAGCCCCCAGTGGCCTTCTGTTCCCCAAATCTGATGGACTCTTCGTGCATTCATTCATTCCACAAATATTTACTGAAACCTCACTGTGTGCTGAGTACCATTCCCGCCACTTGGGACCTGTCAGGAAAAAAACCCACAAAAAACTACGACTAAGACTGCTGCCACCACCCCTACCCCCCCATGCAGCCTGCTTCTCAGCCCCAAGTTGACTTGTTCTCCCTGAAGGTCTCTCCGCGGTGAGCGCTGACTCCTTGCTTCTGGCCTCCCTTGGCTGCTGGGGCCCTTTGGGTTTCCTCTGGCCTCTGGCTGGTCCTGCTCAGTCCCCCCTCCCAGCCCTGGACTTCTGCTATTTCTCGTTGGTGATACCACCATCTACAACATTTTTTTAAAAAAAGATTTATGTATTTGAGAGAGAGAGAGAGAGAGAGCGAGCGAGTGCGCAGAGTGGCAGGACAGAGGGAAGGGGAGAGAGAAACTCTAAGCCGACTCCGTGCTGAGCTCCAGGCGGGGCTCGATCGTAGGACCCTGAGATCATGAGCTGAGCTGAAATCAAGAGTCAGACGCTTAACTGACTGCGCCACCCAGGCGCCTCCACCATCTACGACATTTTGAGTAACCCTCCTAATACCTCGCATATTTTACTTAAATTATATGCTTGTGTGCCTGCTTCCTGAGCACGACCCGAGCACCGCTCTTGACTGCTTTTTCACCTTAATTTATTGGGCCATTGAATCTTCAGAAGGTCACCCGTCACTGTCCTGTGTCTGCGCCATTACCTTCATCCAGGCCCGTGCCATTCCTTGTAGCAACCTCCTTCCTAAGCTTTCCACATGGCCTGGCTTACCTCCCCTTCCCAGCCCACCCTCCACAGCCGGAGTGGGATGTGCTCTCTGCGATGCAGATCTCTCTGTACTACCCCCCACGGGTGGGATAAAGTCCACTTTTTATACCTGCCGTCAAGGACCCTTCAGAGACCTGATTCCTGCCAGCCTTCCAGCCTCATCACCTGCACACAGACCATTCATTTTTCCTGGGAATCGTATTTCCCCTACTTCTCTTCCTTAGTGCCAGCAGCCCCTTTCCTGCCTTCTCTTGGCCCATCCATCCCGACAAGATACAGGTGAGAGAGAACCTCACTGGTGACGTTTTCCATGGAATGTCGTGGTTGGGCGGGGCTCAGTCCCCGTTTCAGTCGGGGGGCCCTCTGGTCTCCTGAACGGCTTGCACGTGCAGTAGTCCCCTCATCTGTGTGGTTTCAGTTAGCTGCCGCCCACTGCGGTGCGGAAGCCCGTGACCCTCAGATCGCCTGTAGTAGCCTAACGCTGCGCCACAAGGCCCACGTCATTCCCCTCACGTAGGCATTTTATCATCTCTCATAATCACTAGGAGGGGGAGTACAGAACACTAAGATATTTTGAGAGAGAAACCGCATTCACATAGCTCTTATTACATACTGTTATAATCGTTGTGTTTTATTATTGTTGTTAATACTGTGCCTGATTTATGCATTAATATCATAGATATGTAGGTTTGTAGAGGCAAAAACATAGTATATGGAGGGTTCGATATTGTCTGCAATTTTAAGCATCCAGTTGGAGTCTTGGAACATACCCCTCACGGGTAAGGGGGGGCTGCTGTACCCTCTAATCATGATGATTTTGTTGTGTTACAAGTGAGCCTTTACATACTGATTTATCTGCCTGGGTTCCACATTTGAGTGTTGCCTTTCCTGCCTGGGATAGGTGTTTGGAGTGGGAGGGTTAGGGGGGCATTCCTGTGTCTGGGATTTGAGGGGTCAAGCTTGGAAAGCTGAAGTGGGATACCTGTGATCCTGTGATGCCAGGCAGGGGGCTTGATTCTCTCCTAGGCACTAGGGAGTCATGGGGGACTGTAGATCAAGGCCTGCAGTATTTTCAGAAGATGGGTCTGTCATCTTTCCCAGAAAGAGCACTCGAGGAGAGTCCTTGAATCTGCCCTCTGCCGGCCATGGCCTTGGTTCCTGCCTAGGGCGGACAGAGCAGCGGCTGAAGAGTGAAAGGAGCAGACCCACACCCCACGCCCAAGGCCTTGTTACGGGGGAGTCTTTCCTCTCTCCCTCCCACTTTGTGTGTGTCTGTGCGTGGCTGTGTCCTCCCCTCCATCAGCTCTCACTGTGTGATTGTCTTGCATGGAGATTATCGGTGTTTCTTGGCCAAAGCTTAAGGTCACTGGTGTCCCAGGCAGTTCCTGTTCCTTTTTGTATCCCCCTGAAAGAGAGTTGCCCAGTGGGCCCCAGAGGGGGGACACCTGGCCTCCCGGGTCTTGTTGCAAGGCCTGGATTTATTAGCAGTGGGGTGTTGCACGGTAAGGCCTCGAGGGTGCCTGCAGCCTCCTGTCGACCTCTGAGGACCAGCTGTGAGTTCAGACTGGACTCAGGCGCTCCCGCTCACGGCTGGTGTTCTTCCCTGGCTGTCTTTACGCTGTGTGAGACCACAGTCAGTCTCCTGGGGTGCTGCGAGGCTGGACAGAGAAAAAGCACACCAATTTTTAGACATTATTTAAAATTCTTTCTTTCCCTTTCCTTCTTTTCTTTCTTCCTTTCTTTCTTTCTTTCTCTTTCTTTCTTTCTTTCTTTCTTTCTTTCTTTCTTTCTTTCGGGATTTATTTATTTATTTGAGAGAGAGAGCCTGAGTGGGAGGGGCAGAGGGAGAGAGAATGCCACGGACACTCTGCGCTGAGCATGGGGTCCAATGCAGGGCTTGACCCCAAGACCCCGAGGTCACTGCCCTAGCCAAAACCAAGAGTCAGTGCCCAGCTGACTGCACCACCCAGTTGCACCTAAAATACTACTTTCTATTAGTAAAATGAGTTCTGTAGTGTATATAGCTATATCTTTGGGAGGGGGGCGGGAAGTAGGAGAAGACGGAAAGGGAGATATCTTGGAATACGGCATTATACCTAAATATTAGCATTTGCCCAGAGTTTATTAGGTTTAGGGGTATGGACGGATTGGTTGGGGACACAATGTGGGTAGTGTTAACCCCAGGCCATGCCTTTGGGGTAAGATTTGTATTTTCTGTTTATCTGTAGCACGTTTCTCTGAGAACTTTTGCCTTTTATGTTGTTATTTTCCTTCTCCACTTTGAAGATGATTTGGAATATCCCCTGTGAATATTATTTGCTGTCAAATAGGGATATTTGAGTGCTAGATGTTTTTCATTAACCTTCTTGGCCTTGATTTAATCCACTTGAATCAAATCATCATCATTAAGTTCTGTTTATCAGGTGCTCTCATTCAGGTGGTCCTTGACGGGTCTTTGTAGACTCATGCAAAACAGGCTGGATGCCAGCCCAGAATGGGGTTATAATGCATGTCCCGTAGGAGCAGGAGACATTGTTGTGACACAGAGAGCGGTAGGAAGTAAAGGTGATGCAGAATCAAGAAGCACGTAGCAGGGCTCCCCAGCCTGCCCTCGTTCCTTGCCTTGTGTGGAAGAGTATGGTTCTTACTGGTGTTAGACTGGTACCACAGTGGCCCCTTCACTGGGACCCATCACCTAATCTCTTTTCCCCCTCAGTGGAGTCGGGGTGTGCAGAAACTGGGACAGCGGAGATCACACATCTAAAATTCCTACAAATGGCTTATTTTAAAAATGCATTTATCTGCTTCTAGCCCTGGTTCGCTCAGTTTAGATGCGGGCAGAGGAGGACACGCTGAGTCCAGGCCTCTCTTTAGGTGCCCCGACACAAATAACTAGAGGAATCTGAAGGCTCCCGGGGTGAATCAGCCAGCAGCCCCCTGACGGGCCTGGATTATGGCCCCTGGAGATGGCTTCACTTCGCTCCATCCCTGTGAACTCACAGTTCATGTTTCCAGCAAGCGCTAATCCCCGTGCCTGGCTCTGCAGGCAAAACATGGGATCGACACACTGCTGTTTTGAGTAGGAAACTTTCCAGATGGTAGAGAATAATTGAAAATGGTTGCCGCAGACAGATCACTTTCTGCCTCCTCTTTCCTTCCCTGGTGTAAAGGAGCAGGTGAAGGCAGGTAGACCTGGGCCCGCCTGGTCCCGCTGCTGTGGGCTTCGGAGCCCTGGATAATCCGTCCTTTCCCCCAATACCAGGAAATGCCGTAAGCGCCTTGAGGACGATTCTCCCTGGCACCCACTCCTGACGACTGACAATGATTAGTGACTTGCTGCCGCAGACACATCTGTGACCATTCGAATTGCCCCCCTTGGTGCGTCCTGCTTTACGCAGCTCAAGCTTCGTTAAAAACTGCAGCTGGAACGACCCCGCGGCCCTGGCAGGGGCCCCTCTTCTGCAGTCTGGTCCGAAATGGGACCCAGTCTTCCGTCGCAGCCTGAAATTCCACACTCCAAACCTCTTTTTTCCTGTTTTGATTTTTAATTATATATTTATCTAATATTTATATTGGATCTGAACTCTGCCATGCAGCGCAGGAGAAATGCGTCTGAAGAACATTGATATGCTAAGCGATTATTTTGTCTGCATGCTTCATTATTTTTCTTTAGTTTTTAGCTCCCACACGGAATGGTTTATGAGTATGCCATGCTGTCCAGATGCGGGGGGAAGCTATTGGGATGGGGGGGTGGTGAGGAGACTGACGTATATAATCAAGTAGGATACTAGAAGGATTGGTCCAGGGATCTTTTTTTGAGGGGACGGATGAAGGGGTCTATATTCAGGCCTTGAGGGAAGAAATACATTTCATGAGAAAGTGTGTATGTTTCCAAGGCTATCTGTAAGGCATCTCGTAGGTCAAGTTCAGCCTGTGCAAGCATAGGTTGCTGACGTATGCGGTCTTCTTGAAGTGATCATGCAGTTGTGGGTATAAAGGCATTGGGAGGAGCTGTCTTCCCGTGGGCCACCTCTGTTTTCCAGTACATAATTAACTTCCCACACTGGGGACGGATAGCGTGACAAATTCAACCTTCAGATGCATCTTTTTAAAAAAACCCAATTCCAAAGATTTTTAAAGCTCTGTAAGTGACCCTTTCTAAATTCCTATTTACCCCAATATAAAATTTAGACCTTGGAACCGATGTGTATAATAAAGCAGGTAATATCATTTTATCATGGCTATTCTGATTATGGACTTTTCTCATAAATACTCATTATCATTTTTTAATCCAATAGAGATTGTGACTGTTAAGGGTAAGTCTGTTCAGCCTTGTGAACACGGGCTTGTCGAGAATCTGTCGTGTGTGTGTGTTTGTGTAGCTTTGCTAAATTCTTCTATCAAGGCAGTTTTTCAAGTGAGAAAACCAGAATCTCTAGGCGTTGCTAAAAACCACACAGAAAGGTACTGTGAGAACTCTGCCTCCTGGTTTCAGGCACCCGGCCCTCCCCGCCAGCTTTGGTCATCCAAAACGGAGAATTTCTGAAAGCAGGAGTGAAAAGCATCTTTGTTTCAGCTGTATTTGCCTTTTATTGAGTGACAGGGGGGCTGCAAACCAGGTACATCGAGTCCCGGTCATAAAAACGTGCATGCAGGTGACCAGCGGGACTCCTGGGGTTCTCCTGAAGCGGGAGCCTCGGGGAACAAACGCTCCAGGAAAAAGGGGCTAAAAGACTCGTTTAAAAAAAAAAAAAATCTTCCCCACCAATTGGGCGTAACTTTGAACTGTTTTCCTGTCTGACTGAAATTTTCCTATCCACTGCCTCAGCTGCAAGATGCAAAATCAATTTTGGGAAGGTCTGAGGTGAGCCCGCTTGGCTGAGCTGGGGGACAAGGACGTTTCGTTTGGCCCTCCCCGTGCTTCTCAGGAGGGGGACCCCAAGCCCGTGTGGGGTCAGGGTTCCCCACAGGCTGCTCTTTGTGTTCTGGCCCCAAGGTGGGAGTGGTGGTCGCAGGGCATCAGTCCTGGAAACAGAGCTGCTTCTGTGAATCAGGCCACACACCCTCTCCTGTCCTCGGTGGCTGGCCTTCCAACCCAGCCCCTTGCAAGTGCCCACGCGTGGTTGTGTCTGCCAAGGAATGAAGAGAACCAGCCAAACCCGAGGGGGAAATGCTACCTAAGAGGAAAGCGATGAGTCTGCTTTCATTGCATTTCTTTTCTCTTCTCTTTGGTGCCCGGATACCAACTTGCATGGAAGAGATGACAGACCGGGACATCGGGAAGCCTCGGTGTGCCTGGGGTCTGTGGCTGGCCGGCTGGCGGTAGAGGGCGGGGATCAGCTCCAGAGGCCTTGCTTCCTCGCTCTGTCAGATCCGGGAGACACCCAGGCCCTGTCTCCACAAGGTGGAGGAGGAGGGATGCAGGTCAGACTTTGGGGATGACCTCCAACAAGTTGTCGGTGTAAGGCTGTGCTCCTGGGGTTTGACAGTGAGCGGGATCTGGAGACGATGGCCTTTTGGAGCTCAGGGCGGAGAGGATCTTTCACGTCATATATTCTAGCCCACTTGGCCTGATCCTTTCCACCTTATCTGTAAAATGGGGATATTATTAGTATCTATCCTGTAGAGCCATTGTGAGCATTCCATGAAATAATTTCCGGAAAGCCCTTAGGACCATGCCAGGTGCTGACTAAGCACTTCAGACCATTAACTGCCATAATTGTTGTTGTTGTTGTGAATGGATGAGAAAACTGGGGTCCAGCGAGGTAAAATACCTTTGCCTGAGGTCACCCACCTGCTGTGCAGCAGAACTGGGCCTGGGATCCAAGTCCAGTATGCTTTGCCAGAGCAGCTCTCTTCCTGGCATCTTTGGTCTAGTTGCAGGCGAGAGCTCAGCTTCATGTGCCCCTAATAGAGTACGGCGTGTGGAATGGCTTAAGTTTTGTTATGGCTCTACAAGCGTATGCTCCGTGTCGCTGCCTTTGTGCTCGATGCTCTGTTTTAGTTAAAAGTTCAGTGAAGCTTTCTGTGTGTGTGTGTGTGTGTGTGTGTGTGTTCGAGGGGGAGAGAGACGGAGAGAGGAAGAAGGGAGGGAGATGTGGCCCCTCCTTCATAATTTAGCGTTCTCCCTTTGCATTAGTATATTAGCACATTTTCACTTTTACCCTTTTACCCACTGAGCCTGGCATTTAAAATGCTATTAAACCCAATAATGTTTCCTATAAACAGCCTTAGAGGGATGGGAAATAATTGGAATGACATTTTTAATAAGCTCCTGTTTCTCAGCCCTGTGTGTGCTACGAACCCAATGAGAACTTGCAGACGGGAGCTTGGCTGTGGTTCTGTCCTTGCTCTGAGGTTGGCAGAGGGTTATGGAAGGGGGTTTTGGGGTGTCAAAGGACCTCGTAAAGCACAGAGAGTGGTTTTTATGCTAGAGAAGTAGAACTGCTTTTTTTGAGTAGTCTTTTGTTTTTCAAATTAATGAACATGGTGAATGAAGGAGCAGATCACTCCTTCCTCCTTCAGATGGCTTCTGGAAAGCATAGAGCCAAATTTCTGACCACCCTTAGCCAATGAGGAGAACTTCCTGGACTGCATTTTTGGGGATCTGCTTCATTCCTTACTCCCCCTCTTTGCCTTCAAGAGAGATTTTTTGGTCCTCTCCTGCTTCTCTTTAATGTTGCCATTCTGTTTTATGTGCCATATTGTGTGTATCCTAAATTTGTTTTTGGGACACACTTTTTTTTTTAAGATTTTATTTATTTACTTGACAGAGAGAGACAGCCAGCGAGAGAGGGAACACAAGCAGGGGGAGTGGGAGAGGAAGAAGCAGGCTCCCAGCGGAGGAGCCGGATGTGGGGCCTGATCCCAGAACACCGGGATCACGCCCTGAGCCAAAGGCAGACGCTTAACGACTGCGCCACCCAGGCGCCCCTTGGGACACATTTTTTAAGAATCAAATTGAACGTGCCTTTTCTGCTTAAAAAGTTATGGGGTCTCAGGAGGCCCCTGTATGCATCTGGGCCCCATGTTTATCTTCTCCGTCTATAAAACAAGGAACCTGACATCAGCTTGCTGAAATACAGTAAAGTGGGAGCAAGCATGACTGCCTACAGAGAAAGGTGCATGGCCCAGAATGGTTTCTCCTGCTGCTACACAGAGGTTGGGGATGGAAAAATACTGGAATTTGGTGTTTTTGCCTTAATCAGAGTCCTAGATCCTGTACTCTGAGAATCATGTTCAGGAAACATTTGTTAAGCATTCATCTTGGTTGCTCTTGTAGCTGCTTGTTGTGTTAGTTCATCAAATAGGTATTTATGAGATGCCCTATGACAGGCCCAGCACTGGCGACTCTGGGGGTAGGGGTGGGAGAAAGGACATGGATCTGAGCGTAAGTGTGGGCAGATGACAGGCTGAGGGTCAGCTAGCGGAGCACAATCCTGGCTCCCCTATTTAATCACGTATTCATTTAACAAGTACTTACTGAGTGCTGGTTGTGTCCTAGGCACTGTTTGAGGCTATGGATTGAAGATAACCAAGACAAGAAAGTTCCCTGCTTCCCTAGAACGTCTATTCCAGTGAAGGGACAGAGTTTAAAAATAAGTAAAGATAAACCCCATTAAGCTGTACACTTACAATGGGTAAATTTTATAGTGTGTAAATTATACTTCAAAAAGGTGCTGCCGAAGAAAATATCTTGGTCCTCATGGAGCTGGCAGTCAGGTTTGTCCCAACGCAGTTGATCCTTGTCCTTCGCACGTTTTGTGTCTGCCGACGCTCCTGCTTGCTAGAATTTATTTGTAACTCTAAAGTCAGCACTGGGCGATTCTGCCATCATTTGTGGACACGCATACAGCAGTGGAAAATTTGAGTCCCCCCATGAGCACGTTCCCAGCCAAAGTCAAACAAGACGACGCTTTGCCTTCTAGTTTCAGCTCTCCTGTTGTAAGCAAGTGTCCTTTTTGTGGTCAATTCCGTGCCACTTTTTTTTTTTTTTTTGCATGTTTGTGTGTTTCGTTGCCAATTTTGCTGTTCGAAATGGTCCTTACCCCAGGTGCTTGAATTGCTATTGTTCGTAAGCATGAGAAGGCTCTGATTTGCCTGACTGAGAACATACGTGTTATGTATGTTAGATAAGCCTCTGTCGGCATGAATTATAGCGGTGTTGGCCGTGGGTCCAGTATTCATGCTTTAGCAATACATGTTACATCCAGTGTCTTTAAACTAAAACACACATAAACAAGGTTGTATATTGATGGGTTGATGGAAATGTTGTGACCAGAGACTGTGGGTGTATTTTCCTGGGAGCAACAGTCCCATGTCCGCTAACTCTGTGTCCGCAGTGACTTCATTGAACAGAACTAATGTGAATAAAAAAAAAGTGACAGTATCTTCAGGACTAGGGAAAGAATATATGTACAGCCCCTATACCAAATATCTATCTTCCTCAAAGGAAAAAAAGGGGGATGATTCTTTCAGGAGATAAGAGTAGTAGGCTCTATACATTTACATACACTGTCAAATCCCATTTTGTTTAGCTGAGCTTTTTGTGTCAAATATTAGTGACCCTGTGGAAAATATTAATGAAAAGTTCTAGAATGGGTCAGGAAGTTTTTATTATGTAGCCAGGTGTTTGTTTGTTGACATGAATAAACAAAAGTTGACCTATACATTCTCCATGTAGCTAACTAGACTTCAAACACCTTGGTGTGCGTTGAATAGTTCTGTATCTTGGTCTGTAGGGTGCTGTAATAACTGGTTCAGTGACAGAGCTAAAAGTGTGATTTAGATGTTATTTATAAGGTGTAGCCCTTTTTAAATTTTTTTCACCCTTTCACCCCTTGCGTCAAGTTACGTAAACATAGCTCAAGTTATAATGTCAAAATAAAATGAAATAAATTCCAAATGGATGCGTGCATAGGAAGAGCTCTCAGAGAACTGGCATCAAACATGCAGAGGGAGACATAAACACGGGCTGCCGAAGGGAAGAAAGCAGAGAACACAGAGGGGATGTTAGGTTTTTATGTATTTCCGAATTGTTCAGTGTTTTAAAGTATGTGTATTTCTTTAGAAGTTAAAATAAAAATGTACTTAGGACATAAATGAATTAAGTAAATTCTGTGAAGGGCACAGGATAAGTTCCAAGACAGAGACTGGCCTGATGGGCTCTCCCCGAGAAGATGGCGAGGGCCAGTGTCTGCACAAGTGGCTTGCAGACTAGGCCGCACGGGGGAGCACTCTGGGGAGCTTCGCAACGTGTGGATGGGTCAGGTTTAGTGGGCTGGGGGTGACCCAGGCATAGAGATTTTAAAAGCTTGCCCAGGGATTCAAATGTGCGAGCTAGAGTTGAACACCAGGATTCTACACATGGAACTACACTGTATCGCAGAAATGGACTCTGGCCACCTGTGGGGGTTCCTGCCGTTGATGGGGGTCTGGGGCGCTCTAGGGCAGGGCTGTGGGAACTGCAGAGGAAGAATATGGGTGGGTACACGGCACCGACCAGCACGTTTCTCCTTTCCTGCCCCAAATTCAGAGTCCAGGATAAGGTGTCTGATTGGCTGGTCTTCTGTCCTGGGGAGAGGGCCTGGCCCTGTCATCCTTCCAGGAGGAAGCTGGTCATCAGAGTGACCACCTCCCCCAAACACGCGCACGTGTGTGCGCGCACACACACACACACGCACAGCTGGGGAGAGGTGTTTCCCCAGGAAATGCTGGTGCCTTCAGGAAGCAGGGAATGGATACTGGTCAACCAAAACCTCACAGAGGCCCACTCTACTCCACGAACTTAAAAGATGGGTGTGTTTCCTGGATGAAACTGAATGGGGATTTGTGCCTGGGACATGCGCGGTGTTTAGTAAATGCTGTCTTCTTGCCTGTCTGCCTGCCTTTCTCCTCTCTCTTCCCTTCTCCCCCTTCCTCTGGCTTCCATGTCTTCTCTTGCAGGCCTGTCAGCCTGAGAAGACAAGGCTTACCCTCAAAGGAGTCATGGCAGACAGTATAGAGTCAGGCAGTTGGGTCAAGGATGACCAACGTGAGTGGAGTTCAGGAGGGGACACCGCCGTGGCTGGAGTGGTGGTGGGGGAGGGGCTTCATGACCTCGTGGGTTCCGGTGGGTTAGCACCCAGGTGGTGTCGAGGAGGAGGCTGGGGGATGGCAGGAGATGACAGGAAGGACAGCCAGACAGTGGGGCGGATGCTGAAAGAGTGGGAGCAGAACGGCTGAGTGAAGCACACCAGCCTAGACTCAGCTTTTGATTTTTCCATCTTGTCCATCAAGTGATTCCCGAGCCCTTCCCATGTGCGTCTGGGTTAGTCCCTGTGTGCAATGAGTGGCACATGAGGAGGAACAAAAGGAGTAGACAGGAAGGGTGGTATGGGGGCGCGGTGCAGGGTGCCTCCAGTGGAAGAAGGAGTCCCACCCTGTGAGCAGTTAGGGACGACTTCATCGAGAGGCTACAGGTGAGCTGAGTTATGATGAATAAATGAGATTCTGATCAATGGGATTTGGGGTGTGTGTATGAGGGGGTGTAACAGAAGTAGGATACAGAGCGAGAGGGGCAAAAACCCCCCAAAGGAAATAGTAGCACATTTTGGCTGGAACAGTGTCCATCTGTTCTAAAGAAACAAGGGCAATTAGACTAGAAGGGAGGTTGGGAGCCCCCTGAAAAAGGTCTTCTGGACCACAGCAGGAAGGCTTTGGGGTGCAGGTGGGGAAGACCTGTGTGTTTGGAGAACGCTTTGTGTTCCGCAGAGCGCCTTCTTACCCTAGTCTCCTTTGACTCTTTCCCTGCGAGCATGACAGAACACGTCCCAGACAACAGCACAAACACGGGAAGCCTCATGCATGGCTGTGTACAAAGAGCAAATGACACCTCGCTGCAGAGCCATGGGGTTTGTTGATGGGGAGGGTGGCCGAGGACAGTCCCCTCCTTCTCAGTGTGTTGAGAGTCCACCCCGGGACGGTCTGCAGTGCACCATTCACTCGGTTCCATGCTGCTTTTGCTGTGCCGGTGCGCTCCCCCCACACGCACAGTACAGCCTTCAGACCTTTTTGTTGAGAGGAAAACCAGTCAGTCTTTAGTGCTGAGGTGTATCCAGGGGCCTCCTCCTCCCCTGGCCTCCTCCCTTGCTTCGGCTCGGTGTGGGTGGTGCTTCTCAGCCCCAGCTGCACGTCAGAAATATCTGGGGAGCCCTACACCACACTAGCAGCTGGGCCAGTGCCACCCAGAGCAGCTGGGGTACTACAGATGCCCCTGATTTTGTGGACAAGGGAGACTGAGGCTCGGGGTGTAAGGTTACACACCTAGCAAATGGCAGAGCCAGCATTTGACCCCAGGTAGTCAGTCGATCCTTAAGTCCAAGCTTTGAGTCCCCACATTTGGTCAGCTCTTCCCTGCAGGATGAATTGCCCGAGGCCTTATTTGGCTACGACTGGCCAGGTGACGACCAGAGACTAGGCACCGCGCAAGTAAGAGTTTCGAGGCAGCTTTCGAAATAAACAAGCCAGCGGCGTGGGGTGTTACGTTGTGCCCCGAGCCCCAATGCACAGTGGATGTGAACTTCGCAGCTGCAGTTCTCGGTTTCTGAAGCTCAGGTGTAGACCGTCCGCGTGCAGTTAGTTAACCAGTGTGCTGGGGAGTCCTCAGCTCAATGGAAGCTTCTTGAAGTCCAAGTCCTCATTTGCTACCGGTTTCTGTCTTCCACAGTGCTGGGCGCCTAGGAGTGACTTAATAAACACTTGAATGGATGGCAGGCAGGTCTGTGCCCTTGGCTTGGGAGCTCTCGGCTTGTTTGGTTTCATCTGCAGCGAGTACGAGTCTAGATACCACCAGCGCCCAGTATAGTTTTGCTTGTTTTAGTGGAGGTATCGGGAGGCATGACATTCAAGAAACACGGGGAGACACACAGACAGACAGTGCTAACGCCTCCCGAGGTTCTACCCTTTTGTAATAGGACAGGTCTGTGGGTCTGCGATGCGAAAGGGAAGGGACCTGGGGGCTGGTAGCAGGATCCGCTTGTTTCTTTTGATGGGACCAAGAAGCTAAAATGGAACGTTTTCCCTTTATTTTACAGGTCACCGCCAAGACTGCCTTCCTGTTTATTTTACCTCAGTATAACGTCAGCGTGCCTGCAGCAGGTAGGAAAAGCACGAGTGTGTCTTGCCCCGGCCCCGTTAACTCTGAAGGCCTCGGGAAACTTACTTTTCCTGGGTGCATGCACGATCTTGTTAGCTGTTGAGGCTTAGCCTCCCACCTCCTAGCACCGCTAAGAGACAGTTGTGGGCCACACACAGCCCTCGGCCCACGGCTCTGCCCTCTCGGGGTCCTCGGGGCCCACCATCAGGAGCCAGGCACCACACCCCTCTTCCAGTAGCAGAGCGCTGGATGTCCTCTTGATGAGTAAAGGAGCAATTTTGTTCGCTGAATCTAGCGTGGGTACAGAGGTGAATCATCTTGACTTCCAGGGGTGGGTCTCTTTGCCTGACTTTCCCAGTGACTAGCTCAAGGATTCAGGGGGCAAATCCCTTACGCCATGGCCTACGGAGGATGTAGTCCCTGGAGCCAGACTCGGGGGAAACTGAGCTTCAGGGGCAGCCCAGTCAGTTCTTTCATGAGAGTCAAGCTGAGGGAGGCTATCGAGAGAGGAAGAGAACTCCATGCTCAGGAAAGGAGAGACAGGAGCCCCCACGGCCAGTGCAGGTGGTCAGGAAACAAGGCCTACTCCAGCCCTGGCGGGCACCGTGGGCTCTTGCATTCGGGGCCACGTGGCCCGAGGTCACATTCTGCCTTCTCTGCTTCTGCCCCTCGGTTCTTTTATTAAAACGGAAGTCAGGTCGACACACAGTGTTACACGAGCTGCTCCTCTCTCCTGACAATCCTTCTAACTAAGACACGTCTAGATCCAGTGGTCCTTACGATTTACTAATTTAAATTGTTTAGCTTTTTTCTGTTTTGTTTAGTTTTTTAAAATTTATTTGAGAGAGGGAGAGAGCAAGAGAGGGAGCACTGGAGTACGAGCAGGGGGAGGGGCAGAGGGAGAAAGAGAGAATCCTCACGCAGACTCCCTACTGAGCGTGGAGCCCAACAACGTGGAGCTCAATCCCAGGTCCCTGGGATCGTGACCTGAGGCAAAATCAAGAGTCAGACGCCTAACTGACTGAGCTGCCCAGGTGCTCCTTTTTTCTCCTGATTTTTAAGAAAATTGTGAAAAAATACATATAACACACGATTTACTATCTTAGCCCTTTTTAAGTGTACAGTTCGGGGGCATTAAGCACGTTCACACTGTTGTGCAACCATCACCACCACCCATCTCCAGAACCCTCTTCATCTTGCAACACTGAAACTCTGGACTCATGGAACAGTAACCCCCCCCCCCCCCTCCAGCCCCTGGCAACTACCGTGCTGCTTCCTGCCTCTCTGATTTGACTACTCTAGGTCGCTTGTGTAGGTGGACTCATACGGTATTTGTCTTTTTGTGACTGGTTAAAATTTATATTTGTATATAAACATTTTTTCAAAATATATTTGTGTGATACATGACTCTCAGAGGAAATTTATAAAATGCAGATAAACATAGGAAGATAAAAATCACACGTGACACCACCACCCAGCTAACCACTACAGTTCATGAGTATTGATTCATAACCCACTGTTTTTGCTTCGAGTATATGATGAGCCTTCTTCCCATGCCATTCATTATTATTCTGTTCAGTAAGGTATTTTGAAAAGCTGCAGACTATTTCTTAATAGGGATTACCACAAATTATCTATTCAATCCCATATTATTGGATATTTAAGTTTCCAGCTTCTGTTGTAAACAGTGCTACCATAAACATTCTTGGGACTAAATTTTTAACATGCATTTATGATTATTTTCTCAGGATACATTCCTGCTACTGGGGTTTCTGGGTCAAGTACTATGTACATTTTAAAGGTTTTATATATGCATTGCCAAAATACCCTGTCATCTCATTCTTATGATCCATAAGTCCTAAGTTTTTAAGTCTTTTTTTGCAAATTTAAAATAGACAAGATTTTTCTTTTTTTAGTGTCAGGATGCCAATTTATTAATTTATAAAGAGATTCAGCAATCGAATGTTGTGTTGGTATTTTCATTGCATTTCTCCCTGAAGTCCATTTATATGGGACGCCAGATCATAACCCAACACTGCATTATTAATTTAGCATGAGCAAGTATTGTCCTGGGGACTACAGCAGCTGATGTGCATGTGACCAGGGCATGCTTTTATTATGGGAAGAAGGGCCTCGGAGATATTTGGGTTTGGTTCCAGACCACCATCATAAAATGAATAGTGCAGTAAAGCAAGTCAGATGAATTTTTTGGTTTCCCAGTGCATATAAAAGCTATGTCTACACTCCACTGTAGCCTGTTAAGTGGGCAATAGCATTATGTCTAAAAAGCAGAGTACGCACCTTAAGTAAAAAGTAGTTTATTGCTAACAAATGCTAACCATCATCTGAGCTTTCAGTTGTAATCTCTGATCACAGATGACTGCAACAAACATAATAACGAAAACCTTTGAAATATTTTAAGAGTTACCAAAATGGGACACACAGGCAAGTGAGCAAATGCTGTTGGGAAAATGGCACCGATACACTTGCTTGACAGAGGGTTGCCATTAAGCCTTCAATTTGTAAAAAATTCAGTGTCTGCGAAGTGCAGTAAAGCAAAGTGCACTAAAGTGAGATGTGCCTGTGTTTGCAAAGCCAGATCGCGAGCAGAGGTTGATTTTTGAGTTTGAAACTCTCCCAGAGAAATTAGCAGACAAGTGATATCCTAAAAGAATCCATCTCCCACTGGAATGAGAAGGTAGACTTCTGGCTCCAGGGCTGAACCTGGAACCTGTGAGCGTAAAGACCTCCCACCGGGATTTGGAGGTGTGCCACTATTGATCATATTACGCTCTCATTTATTTTTTTGCTTTGTTTTAGAGAGTTACTTTTTTATTTGAGAGAGCATGAGGGAGGGGAGAGGCAGGAGGGGGAGGGGCAGAGGGAGAGGAAGAGACAGAATCCTGGAGCAGACTCCCAGCTGAGCACGGAGCCTGACAGGGGACTCGATCCCAGGACCCTGAGATCATGACCTGAGCTGAAATCAAGAGTTGGACGCTTAACCGACTGAGCCACCCAGGTGCCCTTGATTCTGCTTTTTGCTTATTCATTTGCTTTGTTTTTTTAGATTCCACATATAAGTGAAATCATATGGTATTTGTCTCTCTCTGACTTATTTCACCTAACGTAGTACCTTCTAGGTCCGTCCTTGTTGTCGTAAATGGCAGGATCTCATCTTTTTTTATGGCTAGTATTCTGTGTATTCTGTATACATACACACAGACACACACACATACACGCACCACATCTTTTTTATTCATTCGTCTATGGATGAACACTTTGGTTGCTTCCGTGTCTTGGCTACTATAAATAATGCTGTAATAAACAGGGATACATAGATCTTTTTGCATGAGCGTTTTCACTTTCTCTGGGTATGTATCCAGTACTAGAATTATTGGATCATATGGTATCCCTATTTTTACTTTTTTGAGGAACCTCCATGCTGTTTTCTGCAGTGGTTGGACCACTTTACATTCCCACCACCAGTGCGCATGGGTTCCCTTTTCTCCACATCCTCACCAACACCTATTAGTTTTGTGTCTGATTCTAGCCATTCTGACAAGGGTGAGGTATTCTCTCATTGCTTTGATTTGCATTTCCCTGATGATTGGTGATGTTGAGCTACTTTCCACGTGTCTGTTGGCCCTCTGTATGTCTTTGGAAATAGTCCGTTCAGGTTCTCTACCCATTTTCAACTAGATTATTTGGTTTTTTGGCATGGAGTTGTAGTTGTTTACGTATTTTAGATATTAGCCCCTTACCAGGTAGATCATTTGCAAGTATCTTCTCCCATTCTCTAGGTTGCCTTTTTGTTTTGTTGTTTCCTTTGGTGTGCAGAAGCTTTTTATTTTGATGTAGGCCCAATAGTTTGCTTTTGCTTTTGTTTCCCTTGCCTTAGGAGACACATCTAGGAAAATGTTGCTACAGCCCATGTCAGAGAAATTACTGCCTGTGTTCTCTTCTTGGATTTTTATGGTTTCACGTCTCACATTTAGGTCTTTAATCCATTTTGACTTTATTTCTGTGTGTGATGTGGTCCAGTTTCATTCTTTTGCATGTCACTATCCAGTTCTCCCAACACCATTTATTGAAGAGACTTTGTTTCCCCCATTGTGTATTCTTGCCTCCTTTGTCATAGATTAATTGACCATGTAAGTGTAGGATTATTTCTGGGCTCTCTCTTATATTTTATTGATCTGTGTGTCTAGTTTTTGTGCACAAAACATGTCTGATTTCTGACTCCTAGAGCTCACCATTTATTATGGAGGGATTGATAATAAACAAGTAAACAAGAAAAAAATTACGGTTGTGGTTGGGGTGGTGAAAGGAACAGATAAACTTATGTGTGATAAAGAAAAATAAAAAAATAAGGACAGAAGATGTTGCTGAGAGGCTGACATTGGAGCCGCATATGTGTGACAAGTTGTGTTGGGGGCAGAGGGAGAGAGTCCAAGCAGAAGAAAGAGGATTCCAGGCACAGGGATTAGCATGTGTGAAGGCCTCAAGTGAGAAACAAATATCTTGGCACATTCTGGTGTCTGAAGGAAGGCCAGTGTAACTGGAGCCTACTAGGTTTGGCATTTTTCTAGGGTGGGGCTATTGAATTCTGCTCCTGGCACCCTCCTCCAGGCCAGAACAAGGCGTGGGTAAAGGTGAAGGTACATTATAATCCGTACTGAAACGAGGAGGTTTCAGTTACTTTAGAAAGAAAGGATAAAGTATTGTTAAATAGCCTATCTCTTGTTTAAATCTTGCCATTTGGGGCTATTTGAAATATGACAAGCAAATACTCAAGAGAGGCAAGGGAATCAGAAGAGCCCGCTTAATTTTGTGTTGGGCCTCATTACCACCAGCCCGGTGCGGTCACGTTTGGTTTGTAAGAATGGGAGGAAAGCAGGCGTCTCATGGGAAACCAGCAGTTCGCAGTCACGGGTCTGTTGAGGTTGCGATTTTTAGAACCCTCCTCCCAAATCTCTGTAAGGCTGAGGGTGCTTGGGAACATATCCTTTTTGTATAAATTCTGAATTCTAAGGTTTCTTTAAATTGTGTGTAACTTGCTCAGTTCAACATTTGTTTATTTTTCAATTCGGCATTCATTTATTTTAAAGATTTTATTTATTTATTTGAGATAGAGAGCAAGGAGCAGGGGAGCTGCAGGCAGAGGGAGAAGCAGACTCCCCACTGAGCAGGGAGCCCCACCAGGGCTCGATCCCAGGACCCTGGGATCATGACCTGAGCCGAAGGCAGACGCTCAACCATCTGAGCCACCCAGGGGCCCCTCAGTTCGACATTTAAATTTGAATTTTAGTGGAGCAGTGGCCGTGTTCATACAAAGCGGTCTACCATTTCTGAATCCCCGTTTATTTCCTCAGCTGAGGTTTTCACATTCTGCAGACAACAACTAATGGTAATGTTGGTGAGTTTCTCGCCTCTGTCCTTCTCTCTTGCCTCCTCCCAGCTCCCTGCATCTGTGTATAGGGCTCAGGTCATAAAAGTGCCAGAAACTGAGTGGCTTAACAGCAGAGATTCATTGTCTCACGGTTCTGGAGGCAAGAAGTCCAGGATCAAGGCGTCCGCAGGGCCCGCTCCCTCTGTGGGCTTTGGGGCGGGTCTGTTCCAGCCCTCGGTCCTGGCTTCTGGGCCCTTGGCTTGTGGCCGCAGAACGCCCGTCTTCATACGGCATTTGCTCTGCATGCATGTCAGTCTCCGTGTCCACGTTTCCCCTTCGTAGAAGGACATCAGTCACGTCAGATGGGGGGCCAACACTACTCCACCGTGACCTCATCTTCACTCGTGGCATCTGCTACGATTCTATTTCTAAATAAGGTCACGTTCTGAAGTAGCAGGGGTTAGGACTTCAACACATGAATTTGCGGGGATGCAATTCAACTCATACCACCAGCCATAAATGTATGATTTTGTCCTGTTATAATGAGCTGGCTAAGAAGATTAAGCCCCATTCAGAGAGATGGGCATTATTGTTGTAGTAATAAGTTGTGGACAGCCTGATGGAATGCCTGCCCTGCTGGCATCCTTGTGTTTTTGTTTAAAGTCAACAGCCATGAAGCAGGAGGTGTTCCTTGTTACCAAATCCTACTGTCCTTATTCCCATTTTGCTACCCTGTTTGGGTTGTCAGACTCAGCACATGGAAATCCAGGACCACCAGTTAAACTTGAATTTCAGTTAAGCAGTATTTTCTTTTTTCCTTTTTAGTATGAATATATCCCAGATTATACATGGGACATAATCATGCTAGAAAAGTACTCTTTATCTATCTGAAATTTAACTGGCTTTTTTTTTTTTAAAGTAGGCTCCACTCTGGGCGGGACTTGAACTCACAACCCTGAGATCAAGACCTACGCCAAGACCAAGAGTTGGGCATTTAATGGAGCCATCCAGGAGCCCCAGCCGTCTTGTATTTTATCTGGCAACCATAAACCCGGCCCAGCTCTGGCAAGGAATAAAATGTCCAGTTTCTGGTGTAACCATTAGAGACGGAGTCGTCTTTCTGATTAAAATACCACCAAGTGTCGGTGTTATGGCCAGAAATATAGAGAATGTAAAAGCTCAGAAAAAGATTCTGTACACAGAGTCTTCTGTCTCATCCGGAGCAGGTGACTCCGGATGGGTTTTTACAAGGTTGAGCACTAACAAGGTTGTTTTGGGTTGTGCTACTAATTTGCCGAATGACTCAAGGCCTGCTGGCTTTTCATCTGATCTAGAACAGGTGACCCGAAATGGGCTTAGCATTTACAAGGTTGTTTTGGGTTGTGCCACTAATTTGCTCAGTTGTCTTGGGTGGACTGCTTAACATTTGTTGTCTCCATCCTTCATCTGCAAAATTGAGAGCTGTGGTCACGGTCTCAGCCCCATGTGTTTCCTCTAAGCCCCTGAGAGTCATCTTAAGGGCTTGCCCCTCAAATTGTCCTCAGGCCTGCACCATTTGCATTCCTTGGGAACTTATTAGACATGCAGGCTCTCAGGCCCCACCACACAACTACTGCGTGAGATCTTGCCTTTTTTTTTTTTTAAAGATTTATTTATTTGAGAGAAAAAGAGCTGTGTGTGCTCGAGCAGGGGGAGTGGCAGAGGGTGAGAGAGAATCTCAAGCAGACGCCCAGCTGAGCATGCAGCCTGGTGAGGGGCTCAGTCCCAGCCCCCTGAGATCATGACCTGAGTGGAAACCAAGAGTCAGCCACTTAACCGAGCCACGCAGGCGCCCCCAGATCTTGCTGTTTAAGGAGATCCACAGGTGATCCTGTGAAGACTGAGAAGTGCTGTTCTCAGTGCCCTGCATAAAAAGCACCAGGCAGGCTTTCAAATAACCCTGTGCTTCCGACCTCAAAGGTAAGACACGGAGAGCCGCTGGATCCTCTCACTCGCTTGGATTTTTCTGTTCTCTCCCAATTTTGGTTCTTCTAGAACTCTTTGGTCTGAGGGGTGGGGGGAGGTGAGGAGTACCACGGGGTGGGTTTGGTTTTGAGCTGGACCTTAGCTCCCCAAGAAGTCATGGCCACGTTTGTAGGGCCATGTGGGCAGGGGTCACCGTAGCTGTACATTCCTGAGCCCACCTGCTGCTGCACCCCTCGATCACCAAGGCTGAGGGACCTCTTTGGGAGAAGGGTATGTTTTGTAGTCCTCAAAGGTGACAAGCACACATCCTGGCTCTTGTTGTGCTCGGTGGTGCTTTGTGGCCCACAGCTGCTGTGTAGCGTTTTGCAGCTAGGGATGCAGAGGCCAGGGGCCTCCCCTGCCGGGGCTTGGCCGTTGTTCTCATGGCCCCTGGTAGGACGAGACACACTGCCCCAATAAACCACCGCAGACAGATGGCTTCCAGGCCTCATTCAGCTGAATGCCTTTGTCCAGGGCTCAGACGGTGTTTTTGTTCCCTGTGCTACCTGGCAGGAATTCGTCTTGTCTCCTGCTCGTATCACGTACTTGAAAGACTGGCATCACATATCAGACTGAGCCCCTGTTGTCAGATAAGCTTGTGGGGGACAAAAGGGAAGAGACAGGTGGGCAGCAGTGGCTCTGGAGACAGAGCCTTGCTTGATTACAGAGTAAGCTCCCCGACCTGTGGCCTACCCAGCTGGAGGGCATTCGAGGCTCACCTAGCCTGGCCCCATCCTTTTCCGCTGAGGGTGTGGAGACACAGAGAGACCTTCCGAGGGATCCATCTCAAGCTGCGCTGCTCCTATCCCATGCAGCACCAGGGCCTCGGGCAAGCCATGGGAAGGCTGGGTTTGCTAAGTGGGGGCAGCGAGAAGAGGGGGGACCCACCAGGGAGGCAAAGACCTGGCTTTGTCCTATCCCCTTGGTCCAAACAGCCCCCAAGATTCCCTTTGGCCCTAGAGTCCTGTGTGAATAAGAAAAGAAACCACATTCCTCAGTGTCCCTGGCCTTATTGGTCAACCATCTGAAAAAGAGTGGGGTGCCTCAGACCCAGGACTTCTAGCCAGTCCTGGACTTGGATCTTGCCCGCCCCCCCCCCCCCCCCCGTAAACTGAAACTTATTAAACCTACTGCCTTCCTCTGTTTGGTAGGCTCAAACAAAATACAGACTGGGTGGCTTATAAACAGCAGACACTTCTTTCTCACCGGTCTGGAGGCTGGAAGTCTGAGGTGAGGGTGCCAGCACGGTCAGGTGAGGGCCCTCTTCCACTCACAGACGACTTGTGTCCTGGCGGGGGGAGAGGCCAGGGAGCGCTGTGGGGTCCCTTATAAGGCCCCAGCCTATCCATCATCTCACGACCTAAGCAAAGGCCCCTGCCTGTAGCACCTTACGTTGGTGGGAGGGCAGTAGAGCGTTAGGACTCCAACATGTGAATTTGGGGGGCACACGTTCAGACCAGGGCACCTGTTATAACAATTGTGTAGAAAAGGGGACAAACCATAAGTGGTCAGCTCCGTGAATTTTCACAAGGTGCACACCTCAGCACCTCCAGTGACCCCTTCCAGCCTGGATCTAGTTTACTCTGCTTCCTTGTTACAGCCCAGAGGATTCGTCCCCTTCAGTGTGCATTTCTAGAGGTTTAAGTGGAACCCCTGAGTGCCTGTGGCTAAGGGTTCACCAGCCAGAAGCCTGGCAGTGGCGTCTTTGACCCGCTCGCTCTCCTGTTCTCTTGTCTCTTCTCCTGGCGAATTTTCTTACTCTTTCCCTTCCCTCCCACAACCCTCTGATCCAGACCCCACCCCATGTTTTTACTTCTTCACACTCCCGTCTTTCCCGATCCAGTCTTGTCTTCTATCTAGCTTGGATAATTGTTTTCTTATTCTTACTGAAATAATTTTCATTCCTAATTTAACAATGGACTTGTTGACATTGTTTTTATCCAAGGAGAGGGAAAAAAAGTTGTGATTCTAGATTTTTCTCATTTTGTATGTGATCCTGGAGGAGTTATTTTTCCTTTATGGCTCTCAATGAATTTTACTTACGTATTTATTTATTTATTCACTTACTAGTTTAAAGCGCCTGCTTCCCCCCCGTTCTCCGAATGCCGTCTCCCCATGTGGGTTGTCTATTGGAGCCTCACGTTTGCAGACAGCAGTGGGGGCTGAGTGTGTGCTTGGCACCCAGGTGTTGTTGCTGTATTGCTTCCCTGAAGGCCCTGGGGCGGGGGGTTTGCAGCCTTGTAAAAAGGAATGGTGCGTCAAGAAAACCATTCCAAAGTGAGGCCCTTTGGTTCCAGATTCTCCTTACTGCTTTTCTCACTTTTGCTACATCTTTTGGCATCATGCAAGTATCCTTTTCTTGTCTGTTTTACTAGAAAGTTGGCGAAAATCTATCCCAAGTCGTGTAAAATGGGGTTAAAATGGTCACCTTGACGATCCCTTAGCTAGATCTTTAATTAACTGCAGGGAGGGAGGGTGGTTGGTGTGTGTGACGAAGGATTAGATAAGAGCACGTAGTTTTGCTGGGCCTGCCGTGACAAAGTACCACAGACCAAGTGGCATAAATCACAGAAATTTACTGTCTCTCAGTTTTGGAGCCTAGACATTCCAAAATCAGGGTGTTGGCAGGTTGGTTTGTTTGAAGGCTGTGTGCCAGTCCTGTCTCCTTGGTGTACAGATGGCCATCTCGCGTGCTTGCACGTGTGTGGTTTCCACTTTTTGTAAGGACACCAGTCAAATTGGATTAGGGCCCATACTAATAATCTCGTTGTTACTTGACCTCTGTAAAGACCCTGTGTCCCAGTGAGGTCCAGTTCTGAGGTGGTAGAGGTTAGGACTTCATCATTTCTGGCGGGGGGGTTGGGGGACCACAGTCCACTCGCTGACAGCGGAGTGCGTGTGAGAACCTCGGTGGTGCTTGTAGGTCAGACCCTGCTGGCCGCGTCTTCCGGGTGGGGAGGCCAGCGAGGGCGTGGCTGGGCAGCCTGGCCAGATAGAGCAGGAGTGGAGGTCCGAATGCTGCCCTTCGAGGCTCTGTGCCCCACACCAGTCCTCTCCTAGCACCTTGGAGAGAAGGCGGGCCTTCTGGGTTTAACAGATGCATCGTCTGTGCCCTTTGAAGGGGAGTCAGAAAGCCAGGAGGCCTTGGCCCCTGTCACTGGCAGCACGGTGGGGGGCTTGGCCCACCCCTAACTAGCTGCTGGCGTCGAACCTCAGCTGCCGGGTCTGTAGAATGGGAATAATACTCAGAATTCCTGTGAGAGGCGAACGATGCCACTTACAGGCTGTGTTTACTCCAGTGCCTGGCACAGAGCATGTGCTCAGTGGCTTATGGTTGTTGTTCGTAATCTTTATCCTAAATAAGCACTGTCATGGGAGTGCCTTTGTGTCTGGTGCATGGTGACAGTATGTTCTTTTACCTTCTGATTCTGGTGGAAGCGGTCATAGTGATCCCATCTGTTCGTCCAGCACTTTACAGTTTATAAGTTCGTTACCTATTTCATCCTTACACCTTTGATGGTATCGGGTAGATGGTGTAACCCTCCTTGTCCAGGGGGGTGAGTATAGGCAGAGTGACCCTGCGTCACATGACGGGCGAGTGGCCACTCCAGAAATGAGCTTGAGGTCTCTGTGTCTGGTCTGGGTCCCTGGGGTTAAATAAATAAATAAAGCAATGAGGTGGGGAACACACCACTTCTTCATCTAAAATGTACAAAGTGGAAGAATTTGAGCATTTATTTACTTAAAGCTTATTTTTTGAATAGAAACTATACTCACCTGTCCAAAAAGTCAGAGTGAAAGTGTCCCCCCCCCCCCCCACCTGGAACTTTTCCTTGGACACCCCCATCCCCTGTGGATAATCCCTGCTGTTCCCTGTGTTTCCTGGATTTCTCCTCTCACCTTCCAGTATTTCTTTACGCACACACAAATCCGCGTGTTTCTTTTCTCCTTTCTCCTGTAACTGGTAGAATCCTGTGTGTTCTGTACCTGGCTTTTCCCCCCCACTAAGCAATCTATCCTGGATCTCTTTCCCTGGCGACACGGAGAGAGCTTTGTTGTCGTCTTCACAAACCGTACTGGGGTGTAGCACGTGCCGTGAAGCACACACGTTCTGGAAGGGTCCAGCATGGTGACCTTGTGCACAGGTGCACACCCATGCCGCCATCCCCTAGTCAGGATACAGCGCTCCCAGCTTCCCCCTAGCCAGTACCCCCTCCCAAAGTGACCATTATTCCGCTTTCTGAATCTCCTGATGAGTTTCCCCTGTTCTTGATCTCTCATTTTTAAGAACAGCTCCACTGTTTATGTGGGCGCTTCTTAAATTCAGTGCGCATCCGAATCACCTGGAGAAGTCACTAAGGGCCAAGTCCGGGGCCATCTGGGAGTTTCTGGCCCGACAGGCCCGGGGAGATCTGAACCGGCATTCCTTTCCCAGCTCACGGCTGATGCTGGCGCTGCTGGTCCTCAGCCGCACCTCGAGTAGCCCCAGGGCACTGGAACGGTGATCTACGGAACCAGGCCCCAGGACCTGAAAACCACCTGGATCGCTGCCACCAGTTTATTGTTAAACACAGCGCTGGGGCGCATACCCTTGTACACGTGTCATTCTGAACATGGCAGGTATTACTCTAAGATAAATTCCCAGAAGTGGAGTTGCCACATCAAAGGGTTGATGCACTTGTAATCTCAGTAGAAATTACCGAATTGCCCTTCCAGAGAGGGGGTCCATTTGCGTTCCCCTCAGCGGAGTGTGGAAGAGCCCGAGTCGATTGTCAGACGTTGGATTTTTGCCAATCTGATAGGTATGAAATGGGAGCTCGCTGTAGTTTTAATTTGCATTTCTCTTCTGGGTAGGGTTGAGCATCTTTTTAAGTGCATAAGGGCCATCTCTCTCTGTGAGTCGTTCACAGCCTTTGCCCGTTTTTCTGTTGCAGTTTTGATCCTTTCATCCTCAGGTGCTGGGAGCTCTTTACATATTAACAAGATTAGACCTTCATTGATGATCTGAATTATGAATATCTTCCCCCAGGTGCTGATTTGCCTCTTGATTTTGATTGTGGTGTTTTTTTTCCCCCCCTCATATCTACGTTCCTTTTTTTTTTTTTAAAGCTTTATTTTTTTAAAAGCTTTTATTTGAGGGAGAGTGCACCGGAGAGAGTGAGCACGAGTGGGGCGAGGGGCAGAGGGAGACAGAGAAGCAGATTCCCTGCTGAGCAGGGAGCCTGATGCGGGACTCCATCCCAGACCCCTGGGATCATGACCTGAATGGAAGGTAGACGCTTAACCGACTGAGCCACCCAGGTGCCCCTAAGTTTTTCTTTTAGAACTCAAAATAACGTGGAAACGGAGTTGGTCATAAGCATAGAAACCCCCAGAAAGTGAATTTTGTCAGTCTGGATATGCAGGCATTGGGAAAGGCACTGGGAACTCCGAGACAGCCAGATTGTGCAGCAAAGCTCTCTGAACAGCCAGCTTTTCGCACAAAGGCACAAGTCTGGTTGGCAGATGCCCAGAGAAAGGTGGATGGGATGGTTACAGATGGCCACCAAGCAGCTCAGGTCACAGGAGGACGTGCGAGACCGCACGGGAGTACCCGGACGAGATGGAAACACGTAAGGCAAACAGGAGAAGCCGCTTACGGGTGACACCAAAGGAAACAGGAGTGTATCTCTTAGTCATAGGAAGCAAAACAGGATGTCCCTAAAAACCTTACTCCCGTCCAGGGACAGCTGCTGACAGAGGTGGTCAAAACAGCCAAGGCGCGTATTGATGATTCTAGCTCTTTTTAAACCGCGATCGGAGATGAGCCGAGCAAATGCTGCGTCTGATGGGAGATGAATGATGCGTCTGCAGTTGAAGATCGGGGGTGCTTTCTTCCGAAGCTAGACTGATTCCCACAGAAGGGCGTATGGACATACTCCGTGGGGGTGCACAGGAGGAAGGGTGTCAGGGGTCATGTAGTTGGAGGCTATTGGTGGCCCGTGGTCAGAGTTGGCCTGCAGATCTATTTTCTTTGGCCAGTCTGGTGTTGGCCCATAAAGTGTTTTTTTTTTAATTTTGAATTAGTCCCCAATATTTTTAAATCTGATGATTTCATGTAAAAATTTTTCTCTTCGCTTCTGAAATACTAGGAATCTGGCCATACCGGGCTGCACCCCTCCCATGGCCACAGTCTCTGAGGAGCACCTTCCCCACTCCTTCATCACCCCCGGGGGCACATACGCTGTGCCGCTTCCCACAGCCACACTCCCCTCCAGGGTCCCTGACATCGAGACTACGTGTCAGTTACTGTGTATTCCAGTTTTAACTGTCTCTTAGTAAAGCGGAAAGGAAAGTGGATATATATTTTTTTTTCCTTGTACAGAGAACTTTTTTTTTTTATTTTAAAATTTAGTGAACATACAGTGCAATAATGGTTTCTGGAGTAAAAATCAGTGATTCAGCACTTACGTACAACACCCACTGCTTGTCACAAGTGCCCTCCCGAATGCCCATCCCCCCACGCACCTCCCTCCATTAGCCCTCAGTTTGTTCTCATTAACTCTCTTATGGCTTGTTTTCCTCTCTCCTCCCCCCGCCATGTGTTCATCTGTTTTCTTTCTTAAACTCCACAAAGGAGTGAAATCATCTGATTTGTCTTTCTCTGACTTATTTCATTTAGCTTAATACCCTCTAGCTCCATCCATGTCATTGCAAATGGCAAGATTTCCTTCTTTTTGATGGCTGAGGAATATTCCGTTGTGTGTATCTACCATGTTGTCTTTATAGGAAAGTGGCTATTTCTTAAACTTGTCCCTCCCCAAGTAGGAAGGTGAACGATAGACTAAGAGGGCGCTTGTTTAAAGAAAATCAGCGGGAGGCGTCCTGAGGAGGTGGAGACATTCCCTGTGTGAGGCAGCAGACCTCTGTGCTGGCAGATGTGATTTTTTGCAAGACCTCGACTGCTCTCCTCGTTTGGGTTACCACTGGTACCTGTCGGCATTTTGCTGTGACTCATGACTGGGGGGCCTCTCTGGTTTAATAGCTCAGAGACGTGCTGCAAGGGACTCTTCTGCAAAACTAAAGTAAGCTACTGCAAACCCTTGCCAGCCTCTTTGAGAGCCCGTGCAGGACAGGGGCAGTCCTCCAGGAGCAGGAGCTCCAACGTGGGGAGTGAGAGGATTTTTATAAGAATTAGTGAACAACCAAAAATCTTAAAAAAAAAAAAAAAGTACCAAAAACATCGGTTGGTTTAGAGCCTCCTGGAAGATCACAAAGTTCCAGCCACCGTGGCTCTGTGGAGAGCGGAAGGAGCCAAACTGGTTTCCTTTTCTGCTTCGATCAAAAGTGGGGAGATAGCGGATAAGGGGAGGGCACCAGAGATCATGGGTATGAATCAGGGCACAGCTTGTGAGTATCTGTGGGTGCTGCTGCTTGTTACCAGAGTCGGAGAAGGACCTCGGGTGTGGGTTATCACCAGTAAGGATGCGGGACGAGGGGTGGGGGTGAGTGGGTCGTGTTGGCCCTGAGGTGGCGTTTGGTGGCCCTGCTGGGGTGCTGAAGCCCCTGGGAGCCCTGAGAAGGGCCCCTGTCCCTTACCTCTCTGAACCCCGTGTCCTCAGCTGCTCTCCCCACCTCTCTCATGAGGTGGTTATGAGGATCGAACAGAATAACACATGTTGCAGAATTCTGAAACCATGAAGGAAGGCTCCAGAGTACAGACAAGGTTCCAGAAGGAACTTGAGAACCATTCCCCAGGGCCGCTCCATCACCCACATCTATTGGGATGTGCCTTCTCACCATGGCTCTACCACCATGACCTCCGGCCTTCCGTGCTCACGTCTCTAACTCTTCTCCATGTGGCAGGAAGAGTGAGCTTTATAAATATAGGACTGAAAGCCTCCGCAGCCTTCCAGACCTTTCTCTGACCTGTAAGGGGACACGAAGGTCATGATCTGGCCCCCCCACCCTGCAGCCTCCCAGACTCCTCCGACCTCATTCCCCCCCCAATCTACCTGGGGCTTCCACCCTCACCAGCTCTCTCCCCCTGCACAGCTCAGCTGTGTCCCCTCCTTGAGCGAGCAACACTTCTGTTCCCTGTTACCTTCCCTTCAGCCTTCAGTCCACTTCAGAGCACTTATCTAACCCCTGGCCAGTGGTGGTGGGTTTTTGTTTTTTTAAGATTTTTATTTATTTATTTGACAGAGAGAGCACAAGCAGGGGAGCAGCAGGCAGAGGGAGAAGCGGGCTCCCTTGCTGAACAGGGAGCCCCATACGGGGCTCGATCCGAGGACCCTGGGATCACGACCTGAGCCGAAGGCAGACGCTTAACTGACTGAGCCACCCAGGCGCCCCACTGGTGGTGGGTTAATTTAAATATGCATATGATAAAATTTGCCATCGTCACCAGCTCTAAGTGTACAGTTCAGTAGTGTTGAATGTGTTCACGTCGTTGGGCACCCACCTCCAGAACCCTGTTCTTGCAAAACCACAACTGTAGCTATTAACCAGCGACTCCCCGTTCCCCTCCCGCTCTGACTCCTGCTCCCGGCGTTCTGGTTTGTGTCTGGGACTCTGCTCCACACACCTGCAGGCTCATCTGTGCTGAGGCCTGTGACGGGGTTTCCTTCCTTGTTAAGGCTGAATAATCTGTGTGTGTGTGTGTGTGCGCGTGCGTGCCGCGTCGTTTGTCCATCCGTCTGTCAGTGGACACCTGGGTCACCTCCACCTCTGGCTACTCTGAAAAGTGCTGCTGCGAATGTGGTGTGCAGATACCTCTTTGAGGTCCGGCTTTCTGTTGTTTGGAGCATGTACCCCGACGTGGAATTGCAGGAGCCTGTGGTCACTCTTCTTAAATTTTTAACGGAAATATAGTTGACCTACTATGTTATTAGTTTCAGGTGTACAGCATAGTGATTTGACAGTTCTATACATGACGCTGTACTCACAAGTGTCGTCTCCACCTGTGACCATACGACATTATCACAAGATTGACCCTTCCCTGTGCTGTACTTTTCATCCCCATGCCGTGGTTTATAACTGGTAGTGTTTGCCTCTTAATCCCCCACTTACTTCACCCACTCGCCACCCCCACCGTCGAGCACACACCAGTTTGTTCTCTGTGTATAGGAGTCTGGTTCTGGTTTTTGGTTTTTTACATGCCACATATAAGTGAAATCATAAGGTATTTTTATTTCTCTGACTTAGCATAATACCCTGTAGGTCCATCCATGTTGTCGCGAATGGCAAGATCTTTTTTTTTTTTTTTTTTTTAAGATTTTATTTATTAGAGTGAGAGAGCACAAGCAGGGGAGCAGCAGAGGGAGAGGGAGAGGCAGGATCCCTGCTAAGCAGGGAGCCTGATGCGGGGCTCGATCCCAGGACCCTGGGATCATGACCTGAGTCAAAGGCAGACACTTAACCGACTGGACCACCCAGGCGCCCCAAGAACTCCTTTTATATGGCTCAGTAGTATCCCATTATATGTGTACCTCATCTTCTTTAGTCATCTTATCAGTAGACACTTGGGTTGCTCCCATAACGTGGCTGTTGTAAATAATGCTGCAGATAGCTTTTTCAAATGAGTGTTTTCATTTTCTTTGGGTAAATACCCATAGTAGAATTGCTGGATTGTATGGTATTTCTCTTTTGAATTTCGGGGGGACCCTCCGTACTGTTTTCCACAGTGTTTGGACCAATTTACATTCCCACTAACAGTGCACGAGGGTACCTGTTCTCCACGTCATCACCAGCACTTACTTCTTGTCTGATTCTAGCCATTCTGGCAGATGTGAGGTTTTCTCTCATTGTGGTTTTGATTTGCGTTTCCCTGATGATGAGTGATGTTGAGCATTTTTTCATGTGTCTGTTAGCCATGTGGATGTCTTCTTTGGAAATGTGTCTATTCAGGTCTAATGCCCATTTTTAATCAGATTATTATTGTGTGTATGTTGACTTCTATAAATTCTTTATATATTTTGCTTGTTAACCCCTTATTGGGTATGTCATTTGCAAATACCCTCTTCCATTCTGTAGGTCGCCTTTTTGTTTTGTTGATGGTTTCCTTTGCTGTGCAGAAGCTTTTTATTTTGGAGTGGGCCCAATAGTTTATTTTTGCTTTTGTTTCCCTTACCTCCGGGGGGGACAGATCCAAAAAAAAAAAGTTGCTAAGGCTGATGTCCAAGAGATTACTGCCTATGCGTTTGTTTGTTTAGGAATTTTTATGGCTTCAGATCTTACGTTTAGGTCTTTCATCCATTTTGAGTTTACTATTTTTTAATATTTTAGGAACTACCATACTGTTTTCCGTAGTGACTGTCCCATTTTACATTCCCACAATCCATGCACAGAAGCTCCAATTCGTCTACATCCTCACCAACACTTATTTCCTGTTTTTTGGTGTGTTTTGTTTTTTTTTTTTAAATGATAGCCATTCTAATGGATGGGATGTGGTGTCATGGTTTTGATTTGCATTTCCCTAATGACCATGATGGTGGGTACTTTGTCATAACCTGTTGGCCATTTTTATGTCTTTTTTAGATAAATGGCTAACCAAATCCTTTGCCCATTTTTTAATCTGGTGGTTTGGATTTTGTTGTTGCTGCTGCTGCTGTGTTGTAGTTTTAGCCTCTCGTTTTTTCGTATGAGGATTTGGTGTGCACCCACTAAACTCCAGGAGGGCAGGGCCAGGCCCACCTTGTTCATGGTCTTCTGGCCCCCAGAACGGAGCCATGCATGTGGGTTATTTGTTGATGGAAAAACACGCATGTCGCTCTCAACAGCGAAGGGACGGAAGAATGTATTAATTCACGTGCTCATTCTTGTTTCAAGAGGGATCGAAGGCTTGGTCATATCTCTTTCAAACCGCAGTATTTGGGATGAAGAGTGGCAGGCAGCCCTGAAGAGGCTTTAAAGAGGATAATCCAAAGTCTTGGCAGGTGTTATCTCACTACTCTGGGACTGTGCTTGTTTGGCTGAGTATAAATCCCATTTTGCCTGGTAATGCTGGTCTCGATGAAACTTTGCGTGTTTATTTTATGGTTTAAAATATGCTACCATCCAGTTTGTGTCTTTTGGTCCTCCCTTCTGAAGGAGGCAGGGCAAGTGTCCTCCCAGCTGTCCTCATCCCATCTCCAGTGCCTTCTCCTCCGGCCCCTGTGCCTGACCCCTACCCCCCCCCCCCCCGCCGCAGCCCTCAGCCCCTGCGTGGGCCCATCACTGCGTGCTGCCCCTTCTCTCCCTGATGGCCGTCCTCCCCGCTGTCCCCGCTCTCCTCCTGCTTTAATCAAGGCCTCTCTGGTTCCTGTTATGGATCATGGTGGCAACTCCCTGACCAGTGTCTTCACCTTCTCTCCCTGATGGCCGTCCTCCCCGCTGTCCCCGCTCTCCTCCTGCTTTAATCAAGGCCTCTCTGGTTCCTGTTATGGATCATGGTGGCAACTCCCTGACCAGTGTCTTCACCTCCAGGCATGACACTGTTGGCCGCTGCCAGAGTCGACTTCCCCAAACCCATATTTCATCATTTGCCTGTTGAATCTGAATTCTTCGAGGTGTCTCTGTTGCCTTCAGGATCACCCTGCCCCCCTTCACAGGGCACCCAGGTGTTCACCGTGGCCTCCCCCGCCCCCCTGGCACCCTAGCCTCATCCCCGGCAGCTTCCGGAGATGCCGCCTCCTCAGCCTCGATGCTCCTCCCCCACTTGACTACCCGTGCTTATCCCCAGGTTCCGACGTCCTCCTGCTCCCCCTGACCTGCCCCCTGCCACCCCCAGCCCAGCCGGTGTTGGGCCCTGGCCCGCTGTGGCTCACCGGGGCGCTTTGTCACCTCTCGGCCCCGCGTGCCTGACTGTAGGGTAACTGTACGTTTACTCGTCCGTCTCCTCGCCGGTCTGTGTGCCCCGAAGCTGGGCCAGTGTCCCTTATCTCCGCACTTCGGCAGTTAGCCCGGTGCCCCTCGCACAGCAGGTCCTTGTGGAAAGGAGGTGGGAGAGGAAAAAGGCAAGTCTGTCTGACTTCGGGGTCCCTGGGCTCGCTGTCCCCCCCCCCTCGGCATCATGGACCACCCATTCTCCCAAGTCCAGGCTGGCAGAGGGCGTGGCGTGACTCCCAGAGTGACCCAGTCAGCTCTGCTCCGCTCTCTGGCCACCTGGCCCTCCCCGACCCTAGTCTACCTTCTGGTAAACGCATCCCGGCGGAGAGCGATGACTCACGGGTGCGTGACTCGGCGTGAGTGCGGCACAGCTGGAAGGGCAGCCAGTGTGTCTGCTTGGCCGAGTCGGGGCGGTTTACAGAGCAGCGGAGATCCGGGCCTGGGTTCACGAGCCCTTGCAGCCCGAGCCTGCTAACTGGACATCCTCGGCTGTCCGTGGAGAACGAGGCTGCCACCACAGAGCTTGACAAGGCTTAGAAGTCTGGGATTCTGATTTATTGCTAGTAAATGATACTTCAGTCAGCTACCATTTATTGCATGCTTGCCATGGGTGTAGGCACTGTGATCAGCATCTCACATACGAATTATTTCACTTCATGCTCGCACTAGCCCAGCAACAAAAATAGTAACAAATACTTCTGTGGCACTTACTATGCGCTAGATAAAGTTCTGAGCTCTGTGCATGGAAGTCCTCTGATTCTCAGGGAAACTACGGTACGGGAACTACTGTTACCCTCGTTTTACAGATGAGGAAACTGAGGCACAGAAAGGTCATCTAGAGAGGCGTCCCACTGTCACAGAGGAAATGACAGAGCTGTGATATAAACTCAAGCTTCTGAGTCCACACCCCTAACCCCCACTCCATGCTTCTCTGACGAAGGCTGCAGTCCCATCTGACAGGGAAGAATTGAAATTGCAGCTCAGAGAGGTTGGTCACTTCTGCATAGTCACACAGCCATGGTGTGATCGAGATTGCTTGTCTCCTAACCGCCATGCTGTCCTGCCCGGAGGCAGGGGAGGTAGTCGTCCCGGTTCTCTTTAACCCTCCCCATCAGCACTTCCCAAGGGCCACGTCCAGAGCCTGGGTAGGATTCTAGGGAAGAAACTTTCTTCTGCGTCTAAGGGTACAGCCCGGCACATTCTGCTTCGGAGGTCTCTTCAGCCTGGGGTCCCACGGCACTTCCTCAGCCCCAGGGATGCTGACGTGGCTCTTCTTACCCACAGACAGTGAGACCGTGCACTACCACTACGGGCCCAAGGACCTGGTCACCATCTTGTTCTACGTCTTCATCACCATCATCCTGCACGCTGTGGTTCAGGAGTACATCTTAGACGTGAGTGATGCGTGTGGGTCCCGACGTCAGAAACTGGGGAGATGCCGCGGGTGGCGGGGCCTCACCGCAGAGGAGACCGCAGCTCTGGACCCCTTTGCCTCCTGATTGGCATGCCCTGATCGGTCCTGTTGCCTGGACATCCCTCGCCACACACCGTGGTTCCTGTCCCCGCTCACAGCCTTCTTGGTGCGTGGGACGGCAGCACTTACGACGGGAGGGCAGAGCTGCCTGAAATGGCAGGACGGCGCCCTTATGGGTCTGTCCTGTAACCTGATCAGGGGATGTTTTCTTCACATCTAGGCCGAAGACCTCCATCCTGCCACTTTCTCAAAACGCTGGCCTTGAACTGAGCGCTCTGTGCACCCAGCAGGTGTACGCGCACTAGCTCGGGTCACGGCCAGCTTCCGACGGCTGCCCTCTCGTGGGTACGAAGTGGGCATTCAGAGCCCGCCCGTGACCCACCAGCCTGCATGTATTAACACCCAGGATTCTCGTTATTCCCTAGAAAATCAGCAAACGGCTTCACCTCTCCAAGGTCAAACACAGCAAGTTCAACGAATCTGGGCAGCTGGTCATCTTTCATCTCAGCTCGGTGGTCTGGTGCTTCTACGTGGTGGTGACGGTGAGTGGCCCTGGGGACCGGGGCCTGGGCTGCCAGCATGCGGTCTCTTCTCGAATTGCTAATAAAAGGGGGCAGGGAGGGAAAAGAGGCAGGAGCAATTTGTAAAAACTTGGAGCGGTTTCTTGGAACTGAAGCTATTTTTGCATCCTCATGGTACGAGAGGGGCCAAGTGGTATAACCGCTCTTTCATAGCTGGAGCGAGCCCTCTTGCCCAAAAATAAGCACGCGTTATCGTTATTATGGGATGGTATGGGAATGATACCATGCACCTCCATAGCACTGCATCATTTGACTGGGCCCTCCTACCAGTGCTCTCTACTGAGAGGAGTACGTTTATTCTGGTTCCTGTGTTAATGGATTGGAGACCTCCAAGATCGAATTTGGCCATGTCCCCATGGTCACGTGGTTCAGAAGCGGCAAGGACCAGACGTGGACTTAGGAGTCTGGTTCTAGGTCCAGCACACTTAGTTTTCCCACAGTGGCCTCCTGCAAGCAAGGCCAGCGTTCCCCTGCCGCCACCCCGTCTGCACATCAAATTCTGTGTGAGTCCATGTCCCTCCCACAAATGCATGGAGGACCAGACAACTTATCTACCTCTCCTTTCTACACAGTAGGACTCTTTTTTTTTTTTTTTTTTTTTTTTTTGCTTGGGGAAGGCACAGTCACCTACTTTATTTAGGTACAATTTACATACAATAAAATGTACACCTTAAAGTATACAGGCTGAGTCTCAGTAAATGTCTACACCTCTGTAACCACCGTCCCAGTGAAGGTGTGGACCATTTCCATCCCTCCATAAAGATCCCTGTGCCCACCCCAGTCCGTCCCCCCACTAATTCTTTTTTTTTTTAATATTTATTTTGTTATATTAGTCACCATACAGTACATCCCCAGTTTTTGATGCAATGTTCCATGATTCTTTACTTGCATATAACACCCAGTGCACCACGCAATATGTGCCCTCCTTAATACCCATCACCAGCCTGTCCCAATCCCCCACCCCCCTCCCCTCTGAAGCCCTCAGTTTGTTTCCCAGAGTCCATAGTCTCTCAGTTCATTCCCCCTTATGTTTACCCCCCCTTCATTTTTCCCTTCCATCTCCTTCCGATCTTCCTGCTATTTCTTATGTTCCATAAATGAGTGAAACCATATGATAATTGTTTTTCTCTGCTTGACTTATTTCACTTAGCATAATCTCCTCCAGTAGGACTCTTCTTTCAAGCAGGCTTTGATATGGCAGGATTCCTTCCTAGCAAGGAGTGTGGACAGCCCTTTGGGGTTCACCGTAACAAGACCTGGCCCATGGTACATGACCGGGGTTAATGAGCAGCCCCCTGTCCCCCCTTGGAGCACCTCCTATCTGGAACTTGGTCTCTTTCCCAAGATCCAGAATTGTCCTGTGAGAAATGCAGGCCTGGGACTTGGAAAATTCAGCCAGCCTGTCATCTTTTAGAAGCTCCCTTCCCTGTCTTCCACTGACCTCTCCCCCGCTTCCTCTTCCTTCATGACCGCGGTGAGCTTTCACAGCCCGAAGAGCTCCACGTCCAGAGCCGGACGCTGAATTCCTATCTGAAGGCGGGAGTCAGCATGTCCTTTCGTATCTTGCTTGTGTTTCTCTTATCATCTAATCCTGGAACAGTCTTCCTAGCCAGAACATTAGGGGTTCTACATGCTAGGACTGCAGGCTTCTGTCCCCTCAAGAGGGACTGCCCCGGTGCACTGTCCTGGGGGGGAAGACCTACAGTGCGGCCTCTGAGGAGTGCCCCCTGCCATTGTGCGGTGCAGGTCCTGGCCCCCTTGGGTCTGGGTAATGCTGGATGCCAGACCTCTTTCGCCAACCTCTCAGTGTTTGGTTCCTGCAGCCCGCGGAGTTCCCTTGGCTGCTTTGAGGCAGAATGGCCTCTGGGTCTTTCAGAAGAAGCCCTGCCTCATCTCTGGGTCACTTGTACCCAAGTAAAGTGCTACCTCACCCCCAGACATTCCACCCGAGCCGTGACACATTTAGGCCAGATTCTGGAGGCCAAAAGCCACGTTACTTAACACCCCTTCCAGAATGTTAAATGCTCAACTGCTCTGTCTTTGCTTCTCTCAGGCCTTCCAAGGCTTGAAAATGATGACGCACCTTAGTCTGGGAGCGTGTAGCACTTGACGTGGGGAGCTCACGACAGGCTTTTATTAGTGGGACAGCCAGGTCCCCCACTCAACATCTTCCATAGGAAATGGAGACCGAGGGGACCCTGGAAAATTCCAGTGACCCCGACCCCTAGTAGCACCGTGTAGCCCCTGGCTCTCAGCCACTCCGTCTGCGCCATCCTCTTATATAATATGTGACTGAGGAAGGAGAGAGAGGGTAGTTTTGTAAAAGGCGCGAAAAATAGCTAGTGTTTTTTAAATGCTATTTTTCTGTGAGGATGAAATTTTCTTTGATCCTTCTTTCTTTCCCTCCCACATTCAGTTCATCATCACCCACCCCCCACCCCCCCGGCAACAGAGCACGTCAAGGTGCTGTCGCTGCTTTCCACCCACACTGCTGCCCCAGCCCGTGGTCCACAGGGCAGATTTGGGCCCCCCGGGACACTGGCAGCGTGTGCTGCTGGCAGCGGGTGGCTGGAGGCCAGGGATGCCGCTGGATGGCCCGCTGTGCGCAGGCCAGCCCCCGAACTAGAACTGTCCAGCCCCCAGTGTCAGGATTGCCAAGGCTGGGAAATCCCGGTCTGCAGTCCACGCCGCCATCCTCTCTCGCCTGGACCACTGGCTGTCCTTCTGGAAGGAGGCTGTTTCTGCTCCAGTAGCCTGCCACTCAAATCCACCCAAATTTCCGCTCGGCCAGACAGGTCTTTTTGGAACATAAATGAAATCCTGCACCCTTGTGTCAAGCTGCCGTCCCACTTGCAGTGAAATCCTTCTCTTCCTCCTGTGATCTGGGCCCCTTTCTTACCTCTAGTCTTCCACCTCTCGCGGCCCTCGGGCTCTGCGTGGGTGGTTTCTCTGTTCCAGTGCTCCATCCCCTGAGTCCCCCTGCCCGGCTCCTTCTTCCCATCTAAGTCTCCACCTCAGAGAACCCCCCCCCACCTCCAGAGTGTACTGTGTCCACTCCGCCCAGTGCTGTTGTGTTTTTCTTGTTCACTTGTGTCTGCTCTGCTGTCTGTCTGTCTGTCCCGCTAGCCCCCAGGCTGCTTGTCAACAGTCCGTGCCCACCGCAGTGTCCCGAGTGCAGAGCCTGGTAGGTACTGAGCGCTCACGAAGTTGGGCTTGGGAGAATGAGGGCTAAACTGCAGGCCCTCAACAGTTCTTAAAATCACGAGTCACTTGTTTTTATAAACATATAGATGGTCATCTATTAAAAAGTGAGCAATGCACAAAGGTTTTTTTAGAAAAAGTGAAAATTTGCCCCAGATCCCTCCCCCTAGAAATAACTGGGTTTGGGGGGAGGAGTGTTTGATCCAGACATTTCTCTCTGCATTTTATATGCAGAGTGATGAGAGAGCATGGCTGGACCAACCAATAATGTGGGAGAAGGTCAACCTCCTTACTTTTCGTCTACCTTTGAACTACTATTTATTGTTCAGAAGACAAAACAAGACACCCGCACTGTCCTTGGGGAAGCAGGGTGGGTAGGCGTCTGGTCTCCCTGCCCGACTTCCTTGGGAGGTCTCCCTTCATATCTTAAGAGTGCTCCGTGAGAGCCTGGTAGAAGGAAGGCCCTTCACTCGGGGCTGATTTCTATTAACAGACTGGCCACTTAGAGCAGAACTCGAGGACATGATTGTTCTTGAAGGACGAATGATGTTGGTATGTCTGAGTCTAGGTAGCAACCGGCTGTGTTATGACTGGGTTCTGCTGTTTCTGTGGTTCTGTTTGTCCGTTCACCAAAAAGGAAGGCTGCGGGGGCAAAGGGAGAGATTGCTGCAGTTTGCACGGGCCTCCCTGAGCTCCTAGGTTAAGGAGAGAACGAAGGATTTCAGGAGTTCCCCCAGCCCCTCTGCCAGTGCCTGTCGGGGACCGGGATGGGGGCAGGGTTGCCACACTCGGCCCTCTCCTGGCCGGAGCTCAGAGGGTATGCCAGCCCCGGGCCGCCCTGAGGCGGCTGCCTGGCCCGAGGTCTGGAAAAGGCTGTTCTCAGAGCAGTGAGTCATTTTCCTCTGACTCCCCCGCCCTCCTCCCTGTACTCCCTGCGGACTAGACATTCACAAGCAGGCAGCATTTTTCTGGGGAGTTTCTTTGCTTGTTGGCTTCAAACTTCTGACCTCCTTGTCTCCTAAGAAAAGGGGCCAAGCCAAGGAGGGTTCCTGTTAAAATCACAAGGTCGTCTGGGCTTTAGGTTTCTCTCAGTGCTGTTTCTCTTGGCCAGTCTCTTCTCAGGCAGAAATGTCCTTCCCATCTCAGTCCCAGATGGACCATTTTCTTCTTAAGTACATCGCTGCTTCCTCTAAGAAGGGTTGTTCTCACCAGAGATTTCCCTGGAATGAGGTAGAGAGTGGAAGACCATATATACTGCTGGGTACCTGGGTGCTTATGAGCAGCAGGGAGGGCAGGCAGAGCCTGAGAGCAGGAGTGTAGGAAAGGGCTCCTATCACCCTCCAGAGACTCCAGAACCTTCCACATCTGCCTCAGTCTGCATGTGACCAAGGGAGGAAGGCAGTGGTAAGGAGAAAGGACTGGGAATGAGGCCATGGGAAGTTGGGGTGAGAGTTTTTCCTTCAGATCTGAGTTACCATGACTGCACTGGGCCATGTCCCCGACTGGACTTATCAGTACAGTCATTGTGCTAATGGGGCCCTGGGTTGTGAGATGGGGCTGGGGACCATACCAAGGGCATTCAGTGACTCGAGGGTGGCTGGGTCAGCCCTCTCTTGGAAATCCAGCTGACGAGCCACTAGGCAGGAAGTCGAGTGTTGTTCCTGACCCATGGTGGCTTCCTCCTTCTCCAGAGCACTGCTAACCCCCTGACCTTAGTTCCGGTGTGACATTGAGTCTGTCTCCTCATCAAAGCCACCAGCTCAGTGGAACCTTATTGAGGAACCTGGCTTGAGGTTTTTGTACCTCAGTTGAGGTTGGTGGCCCAGCTCAGATTTCACCTATGCTGCTGAAAAAGCATCTTCTTTCAGGAGCTACTTCCTGTCTTTTCCTTCGTTTCCCTGTCCTAACCTTCTCTGAGGGACAAATAAGAGCCTTGTTCTTCCCTCAGAAGAGAAAAATTGCCTGAAGCATTCATCATTGATTCATTCATTCAACCAACAAGTTTCTATTGGATTCTTGTAATGTCAGCTGACTGTTGCTCACAGTGGAGTGTTTCCTCTTAGGTTTTGTAATTTTGGACTACAAACTCATCTTTAGCAAGGTTTTATGCGTGAGGATCCTGGACATCCTTGGATGAGAGTATGCCCCGGTGGTATCAGTGGCCCACTGTATTAATAATACTAATTTCTAAGCTTCATAGTTCTTGGACCATACAAGGGGTATAAGTTTGAACTCCAAACCCATGTGAAAGTGAACCCGAGGTTACAGATTTTCAAGGGGTAATGTATTTTGCTTTTCATCCCAAGCCCAGGATGAGCAGAAAGCTTCTTTATCTCTCTTTATTGGTTGTCAGACTGTGGTCTACCCTTTCTCTAGTCTAACCTAAGCTAGTGCAAACTCTAGTCTAACCATTTTTTGTAGCCCTTCAGGGGTCCTGATTTCATACAGGCGTCTTGGATTCTACCCCTGGAGGCCCATCTTCTGTTCCCACATGGGCACGAACATCCTGGCCCCAAGCCTAGTGCCTTCTGAGCTGCCCCTGCCTCACCTCACTGCTCTGCTTTTAGCCTCCTGTCCCTTTGGGATCCCTTTCTGGGAAAAGCCTTTGCATTTAAGAGAATACTTGTTAGATTTCATCCAGCATTTCTAGATGTTTCATGATGGGAGGGTTAGCAGGTTACCTCCCTTGCTCTATAATGGGCCCCGGGCTAGGGGCTGGAGGTATAAAGAAGGGCATGATAAGACCCTAGCGTGAAGGAACTTGTGGAGTAATGGAGACCTCTCACGATAACGACAGTGTGGAAGGTGTCACACTTCTGAGGCCTATGGGGTGAGGCCTCCTAGGGAGGCCTATGTGGGCCCATGTTCTTTTTATTCATAGTGATGTGAAAAGCCAAAGTAGGCTTTTCGTTTTTCCCCGTGGATGGTGATTCTACAGTCCACTTGCTTATTCATTCTACAAGCATTTCCTGAGTGCCTTCATGCCAGGCAAAATGCTAGACACATAAACATAAGCTATCACATTTATTTCTAACAATAACTCTGCAAGGGTATTTTTATCCTCATTTTCAGATGAGCCAACTGACGCGTAGGGAGACTAACTTGCCCAGAGGATACAGCCAGTGAGTGCCAGGCCCACGTCCAGACACAGGTCTTCAGACCCCAGACGAGGGCTCTTCCTACAATATCATGGCTCTTTCACAAGAAAGAAGCCGGCGGAGGGCCGGGTGGCTCCCATGCAGAGAGATCCTTCATTTTCATGTTTCCTGTCCCTCTTTCTGGCAGCTGGGGATCGGGTGTGCCCCTGACCCCGGCCCTGCCCAGGGCCCCAGCGGGTCTCCTTCCCACCTCTCTAAAGGCCGTCTCTGCTTGCCCACTACAGGAAGGATATTTAACAAACCCAAGAAGCCTCTGGGAAGACTACCCACACGTGTACCTCCCGTGAGTATTCTCATGACTGCGTCTCCAGGGAGAAGCAAGCTGGTCCATCGGCTTGCTCATCCAAGCCTGTGGCCAGAAAACTGTGGGCCCGCGGGCATGAGGAGCCGCTCACGCCCCGAGCCTTTTCAGGCAGTGTCGCAGACAGCGGTCTTGTCTGGGGGCTGCTTCCTCCTAGCGCGCTTGACCGGAGACTCCCAAACTGAACGTCTCCTGCACTAGCCCCTGTCACAGAGGCGACGTCAGCTCCGCCTGCTGTCACAGACCGCCAGAGGCTGGGTGGCTTAGAAATTACACAACAGAAATGTATTGCTCACAGTTCTGGAAGCCTGAAAAACCCGAGATTTGGTGTCTGCTGAGGGTCTGGTCCTGGGGTCTCTTTAACAAAGGCATGGATCCCATTAATGAGGCCCCCCGCCCTCATGACTAAATCACCTCCCCAAGGCCCCACCTCCTGATACCATCACAGGAGGATTCGGATTTCAACATCCGAATTTTGAGGGACACACACATTGAGTCTGCAGCGGGTACCCACCCCGTCGGAGACCGATAACGGAAGCAGAGCACGTCTGTCAAGGTCTCTGGGCCTGGTACCTCCTTGATGACCTGAGTGCTTTGATAGCGCACCTTCCTCCGGGCCTTGCACAGCCGGCGCCCCTTCAGAGGCAGCCCCCCCTTCCTGTCCTGCTCTGTGCTGCCTCCCGCAGGAGACCCTCTGTGCCTTTCCTGAGACCCTTCCGAGCAACAGCGGAGGGCTTCCTGCTGAGCCGCCGCCTCTGCCTCTTAGCTGTGTTCACGCTTCAGCATATTGGTGCCCCGTCTTCACGGTCCAGGCACAGCCTTCCCTTCTCCAGGCCCAGGAACCCTCTTCTGTTCTCTCCACCAGTTTTGTTTCCCTCCGTGGACTCTGTGTCCCGTGAAGTGCTCTCGTCTATGGAGCAGGGTCCCTGGGCTCAGGGCATCCCTCTGGCTCCTGGACCAGCTCCTACCCCAGTCCTGCCCTCCCTCCCCCACGCCGTGCTTGTCCCTCCCCTGTGACCCGTTCCCTTGTCTCTAGCTTCCAGGTGAAGTTTTTCTACCTGTGTCAGCTGGCCTACTGGCTGCACGCACTTCCTGAACTGTACTTCCAGAAGGTACGGAAGGTGAGTACTCCCCATCTGGGAAGCCCTGTGGCCTCCACTCCCCCTGCTGTTCCCAGGGGTAAGCTGCGGTGCCTTCCCCTGGAAGCACAGAGCTGGGTGGGGACGGGGGTGTGTCTGCGGGTTGAGGAAGATGCTGAGCCAGCGAAGTCTTCGCGAAGATGTCCCCGAGGGCAGGCCACCAGCGCGTCTCTGCCTCCCACACTAGACATGTGGCTTTGGGGGAGGTCTACCTCTTGTCTTCGGATAGCGGGTCAGAGGTTTTTGCCTTTCTTGTTTTTTTTTTTTTTTTTTTTTAAACACTCTCTCTCTGAATTATTTCCAAAAGCCCTGTTCCCCAGTCCCTGTCTCTTCTTTCTCAACCCAGTCCCGCCCCGCGGACCAGAAGCTGGTGCCTCGCCCTCCGACTTGCCAGCAGCCTGGTGCTCAGGCCTCTGGCGTGATCTGGGGCCAGCTGGGTCAGAGCAGCCCTGCCGGGCCCACTGTCATCCCTCTGCACCCCCCTCCCCATTCCTGCATCTTGAGCTGGGGAGGGAGCATGTTTACTGTCGGCTTCTCTCTTCGCAGGAGGAAATCCCCCGGCAGCTCCAGTACATCTGTCTGTACCTGGTCCACATAGCTGGAGCTTACCTCTTAAAGTGAGTGAGACCCCGGAGCCGGCCGGACCGCCGTGCCCTTTTGTGTCCATGCAGCTCTCCACACAGGTTTCAACGAGGAGGCATTTATTAGACACCTTCTGTTTGCCAAGCCCCATGCTGGGACCTGGGAACACAGAGGTGGCGGTTGCTTTATTTTGAGGGTTCATGCCTAGCCCAGCTGGAGACCGTTGTAGGCACAGGTCAGGACCGCTCAGTGTGGCCAGTGCGGGGCTACGTGACGTATCCTCGGCCGTGGGAACCCAGAAGAGTGACAGTCCTCCCAGCACGGAGCCAGGGAGGCTTGGAGGGATGTTGGCACTTGAACCATAGCTTTGAAGTCGGAGGAGCCGCTGTAGTGTTTGGCCTTGAGTGTCTCTTACGAAAAGAATCCTGTTGATTAGTAGGCTCTGTCGTTGCTGATTTGGAATTTTTTGAGCTTTATCTGTGCAGCATAGGAGAACACCCTGTACTTCTCTGGGCCAACATTTTGAGGGATTGCAGTGGGTAACTTTTTGCTAGGCTCCCCGGAGGTTCTGGAGCCCGTTATCTCCCAGGCCCTCACGGCTGGTGTCCTGTGAGGCTGACCGCCCTGGGGGAATGGAGTTAGGGGGAGGGCAGCTCTGGCATCCCAGAGAAGGAGATGGACAGGAGTCTGGCCCTGTTCGGGCAGGGTCCTGTGATTCTTGTTTGGAAATCAGATTAGAACCGGGAGGGCAGGGAGCAGCAGATCCTCGAAAGTGAGGCCCATTCCATTCCCCGGTGATGCTGGTGCAGCCGCCTCTCTGCTCACGTCAGGACCACGACCTACCTTCTCCATCCTTGGTTTGGTTTTCAGAAGCGAGTGTGGGGACGGGAGACCCTTGACTAAGGATTTCCCCAGGAAGACAGACCTTTGACATGCCGACTGGTACAAGGCCTTGTTCTGGTGAAGAGCTTGACTTTTAAGGGCCTTCACTCACTTGAAACGCACCTGAGCTCCTCCCCCGGGCCCGGCGCTGCCTTAGGAGCTGCAGTCCCGTCGGGGTGAAGGCAGACCAAGGCCTCGCTCTCCTGGGGTGTCCATTCTAGCCAGTGGCAGGCTATTAAGAAAATTGAATTTCTGGGTGCCTGGGTGGCTCAGTCGGTTGAGCGTCTGACTCTTGATTTCGGCTCAGGTCATGCTCTCGGGGTCATGAGATCGAGCCCTGCATTGGACTCTGTGCTGAGTGTGGAGCCTGCTTGGGATTCTCTCTCCCTTTTACCCCATCGTCTCTTAAAAAGGAAAGGAAATAATTGCCTGTGTTGCTAAGTGTGATGAAGAGAATAATAATGGGAGAGAGGGACTTGTCTCCTGGTACCTTTGTCATGGGGAGGGAAGACTCTCTGAGGAGGTGACTCAGGTTGCAGCAGGAATGACAAGACTCAGGCATGTGAAGTTCTGGGGGGACAGCGGTGCAGGCAGAGAAACAGCAGGTGCAGAGGCCCTGAGGTGGGAGTGGGTGTAAAGCCCACTGTGGCAGGAGTGCAGAAGATGAGGCGTGAGACAAGGTCACGGGCAAGATCACGTTGGAGTTTCCAGGTCACGTGAAGATGTTGGCTAGTTCTCACATCATTCTCTCGACCAGCCTTAGGATCCCACGTCCCTCCCAGTCCATGTTGCCCTGCTTTGGTCTCATCGGGTGGAAGTGGCGGGATCCGTGGTTAGCACCGCCTGTGGGAGCGCTCCCACGTCACCTTCCCGGCTTCCTGCAGCCCCCTGCACGTTCGGCACGATCTGCAATTGCACTTTGCAGTCTTTCTGCACGCATTTGAACGACAGTTGACCATCTGTAGCGAACTGCCTGAGAAAGTCAGTGATGACCCGTGCCTGGAACAGAGCAGAGGGGGATGTCTGAGTGGGTGGTGCCAATGTTTTAAGAGGCTGGGTCATTAGCACATATCCTTGCGTTATGTGGAGTTTCGCTTCTCTGTGTACCTCTTAGCTGCGAGGACCTGGATAATGAAAAACCAGATGGTGGGAATCCCTCGTATTTCCACCCGCAAAGCTCAGCCCCTTGTTCTGAGCACGTTTTATGTGCTTGGCCCAGGCCGGGCGAAGCAGGTTCCATGTGGGAGCAGGGAGGGGCTCCGGACCCAGCCAGCCAGGTGGACGGCCAGGGGGTCCCATGTTCTCTTAGAGGTGTGGCCGCAGACCCAGATCTTGCAGGCCGAGGAGGGCCAGCCGGGCGGAGGGGGCGTGGGGCGCGGAGCTGAGGGGGCCGGGCCCTGGGCTCTGCTGTCCGTGGCGTCGCGCGGGGACTGAGGCCTGTTGTTTCCCGCAGCCTGAGCCGCCTGGGCCTCCTCTTGCTGCTGCTGCAGTACAGCACCGAGTTCCTCTTCCACACGGCTCGGCTCTTCTACTTCGCCGATGAGAACAACGAGAAGCTGTAAGTGACGTGAGGCAGGCCGGCCTGTTCGGAGGCGCCGTGGGCAGCGGCCTCCTGTGAGGCCTGACTGGTGGGAGGCTCCTGCCCGGGCTGTGACCTGCCCCTTACTCGTAGCCGGCACCCCGAGGCTGTTTTTCGGAGCCTCTGATTCTAAACATCTCCTCCCTCAGACACCCTACTCGGCTACCCTCGCATGCTCTTTGCACTTGGGGTTGCTTCTGGAGAGGTGGGTGACGGTTCCCTAAAGGCTGATGGCCCTTTTCCGCCTCCGCGGGCAGGTTTAGTGCCTGGGCTGCTGTATTTGGGGTCACCCGCCTCTTCATCCTCACACTCGCCGTGCTGGCCATTGGCTTTGGACTTGCTCGCATGGAAAACCAGGCCTTTGACCCCGAGAAAGGGAACTTCAACACCTTACTTTGCAGGTGAGTTGGGAAAAAGCCCAAGGTGAGAAATTCAGGCTCCCTGAGCAGTCAGGAGCCTCCTGAACTTGGCACAACTTTGGAAGGTCGGGGGCAACAGACCCCTGAGTCTCCCACACAGGGATGTTTTGCTGGAGATCTCTAGCCAGCAGGCCTGAGAGGAGAAGCACTACCAGCCTTCTGCTTCTGGCAAGACCGTCTTCACTGGCTGGCCTGGCCTGCTGGGACTGCGGTCAGAGTCCCCAAGTGGGAATCCCCTCACCCATGTCTAGCGCTTCGTGGTGCACGATGCGTGTCCTGTCTAGCCCCTCGGCTGATCGTTACAGCCACGCTTGGACTCTGTACAGTGGTGTGCTCGGCAGCTTGGCCGGTGGCCTTCCGCAGTGGCTGGGAAGGCAGGGAGGAAGCCATTGTGTTTCCATGCCACCCTCGGGCCTGGGAGGGTGTGGATTGGTCCTACGTTGCTCAGCTTTTAAGCGGCATGCTAGATGAGAAGCCACTGTTCTAGAATTATTTTGCTATATCCTAATTCAATTCATTTGAATTCTTTGACTATATCTATGGAGCTTAAAGGAGTCCCGTTCTGTGCTGTGGGTACGAAAGAGACCGGCCACGGAGGCCATGTGACTAGGGAGCTGGACGTGCGTCGGTCACCTCCTCCGCCCCGGTCTCCCTAGCCCCGTCCCTCCGTCAGCACCCCTATGGTGTGCTAGAGGGGTGATAGGCATGGATGCCACGCTCTCCTGGGGGCTGGGGGCAGGGTGGGGGCATGTGGCGCTGAGGGGGCGGCCGTGGGGGCTGCAGGGCCCCCGAGCAACCATGTCTCCCGCTCCGGCCGGCCCCCCCACCCCGAGCCCGCGCCCCCCTGAGCCCGCGCCCTGGTCCCTCCGCAGGCTCTGCGTGCTGCTGCTGGTGTGCGCCGCCCAGGCCTGGCTCATGTGGCGCTTCATCCACTCGCAGCTGCGGCACTGGCGGGAGTACTGGACCGAGCAGAGCGCCAAGCGGAGAGTCCCAGCTGCCCCCAGACTGCCAGCCAGGCTCGTCAAGAGGGAATCTGGTGAGTGCCAGGCCCCCAGGCAGGTAGCAGAAGTCCGTCTGGGATGGAGGGGGAGGAGCCGGGCCCGCAGGCTCTCCCGGGACCAGTCCTGCCGCTCCTCCGTCCTTCCCTGGGCCCTGGCTCTCGGCTCTTGCCGGGGCCTGACTGGCACGTGGCTGGGCAGGGGCCAGGGACACGTTGTGGGTGAGGCTGGCCCGGAGGAGGCGGGGAGCCCTTCTGGCCATGGGGGGTGGGTGGGGAGCTCTGGCGGGATGCGTGTCCTCGAAGTGGCTTCTGCACGCCGGCCAAGATCTGCCGCCTGTTGCCTGTGCGGCTCTGTCCTCACCTGCCCTCTTGTTCTGCATCTTGCCATGGCCCCGCCTCCCTGGTTGCTGGCTCCTCTTCTGTCCTCAAGAGTGACTCAGGGGGGACACAGTGCTAGGTGGGCGGCAGGGGTGGGACTCCCACTTCTGTGGCCCTGGCCACGCTCCAGTGACCGCCTGGCCTGGGTCCCAGGCCACTGCCAGCCCTGCCCTCTGTGTCCAGCCTGGGGGCCCGGTCTGCACCAGGCTCTGTTCTCTGACTCACCTGCCTCTCTCCAGGTGTGGCCTGCTTGGCAGGGCCTGCTGTGTGTTTGGAGCAGACACGTGTGTGGCTGGGTGTGATGGGTCAGGCCTGGCTGGGAGTGGATGTGGGGCGTGAGGCCGCAGCCACATGGACTTGGAACAGGCACAGGGAGGGGTTTGTGACATCAATAAAAAGATAGCACCATTTTTTCTGCCAGAGGAGTATCGGGCCTCTGAGTGATGCCTGTCCCTGCAGCCTCTGCCCCTCCTCTCCATTCTCCCCTCCCCAGGAGCTGGGCGGGTACCCTGCAGGGGGGCTGAGAGAAACTGAGGCCACTGGTGGCGTCTACAAGATTCCACCTAGGATCTGGTCCAGCCTGAGGCTGGGGTGGGCGGGCCCCAGCCTGTTCCCGGATCACCATTCTATGTGACCCCGGCACCCTTCTGCTAAAGGACAGTCAGGGACCAGCCACCTCCCGCAGAGTCACACTGCAGGGGAGCAAGAGCCCCCTGGGAGCCGTTCTCGGTGGGAAGGTGCGCCGGACATCCCCCTGGCCTGCCCCGTGTGCCCTGCACCAGTCCCACGGGAACACCATGTCTGTCTGTCTCCCTTCGCTTCCTAGGTTACCATGAAAACGGAGTGGTGAAAGCGGAGAATGGCACCTCCCCACGGACTAAGAAACTCAAGTCTCCTTGAGGCCAAAGTGCTGGAACAGGGATCCTCTCATGGGGGCCCAGCAGGGAGGTGGGGAGCCCGGCCCTCACCACTGCCTTCCCCCTCCTGCTCCTGGCGCTGCCTCTTGAGCAGCAGGAACCGGTCTTCAAACGGGGCTTTTCCTCTTTCTTATTTCTTGGCTTTCTCTTCTTACTCTTCCATAAACCCTTCTCAATAAAACCAAAACTCTTCTTCTTTCTCTCCCTCAAGCCACCTCACGTCCTCACCTCTGTGCTGTGTTGGGTTTTCTAGAACCCAGGCTCTTGTGGTTCTCTTTTGGCTTGCCTCCTCTTTCTCTTCCTTCATGGCTGCTTCCTTTGACTTTTCACCGTATTGTGCAATTTTTCTGTCTGATTTTTACAATGAGCGGGAGCTCACAGTGCAGTCCTGGCCATCCGACAGCCAGCATCAGTCCCCAGGACCTGTCAAAGTCAGAAGCCTCGAGCCTGGAGCCTCCGCCCGGGGCCGCTAGGTGGCCCCCGGGAGGCCCCGTGTTCAGGCGAGGGGAGGAGAGAGCAGCCCGCGTGGATCATCATCTCCAGGTGCTGATTAACTGAGATGTATGATTCCAGTGCCGCATGCACCACGCGGCGGCCTGGCAGCGCCACTGCTACTTGGAAATGCCAAGGCGTTTGGCTGTGGGGCACGGCCATCCGGTCCAGAAAGGTGGTGGGAACTGTGTTGGGTCCCGGGACTCAAGGCTGCTTCCCGGTGGCCGCTCCTGGATGGAGGCCACTCGGCCCTCGCTCTGCCGGGGAGGTGCTGAAGGACAAGTCTTCCCACCCTCTGGAGCAAGAGCAAAGCTACGGAGCAGCAGGCGCTTCTGGAAAGGTAATGGTGGCAGAGATGACGGAGTGGTCGCCCTAGACCTTTCTTCAGCCCCAGCCCCAGCTGCTTTTTCAGCCGTTCGCCAGCATTCAAACCCCAGTCCACCTGCAGTGACCAGAGCGGCCTGGAGGATGCTGGTCCTGAAGCCCAGACCCAGGCGGCCCAGTGAGGGGCTGGCCTCGCTGTCTCACTTAACCTCTCCTGCTGCAGAAACACCGAGCCCCACACTGGCCCCCTGGTGCCGCGGGGAGTTGCCGGGCCGCCTACCCTCTGGCTCGTCTATTGAGTGTCTTTGGGCTGGTCGTTGTCACCCCGTGATGTTTGTTGAGCGCACCTGCAACATTTTAGACTGTACGAACGCGGGACTGATCAGAGTGATGGGCCGGGCAGACGAGCAGACTCCCCTGTGCCAATGGGAGGTTCCGCCTTCCCCTCCGCTCTTCCTTCCCTCTGCTCCCCCCAGAGACAAGGCCTCCAAGTCCATATGGGGCCTGGGGAGGACTTCAGAAGGGGTCAGGCTAAGTCCTAATTAAGAACTCTCGAACTCTGCGCGGAGGTGCAGGGAGCAGGTCTGGATGGGCGTAGAAATGCATCGTTGGAGGTGCTGGCCTTCTTTCCGACCTCAGTAGAAGCCAAACCTTGGATTATTATCCTAAAAGGGGGAGATGGGCCTTTTCATCAGGGCAGCTCCCTTTCTCCATGTCACTTGCATCAGAGATAGATTTGGTTTTCCAGTGACTGAGGGATTTGTACCCGAACACCATTGCAGACCCTCCTCGCTCTGTCTAGGCTAAGTCTGTAGACATGGGCAGAGCTGCTGCTGGCCTCTGATGACCCTTAGGAAGCAGGACGGCCCTTGTGAGATCTGCATCCCTCCCGTCTTCTCTGACACTTCTCTGGGCTGCAGAGCAGAACGTTGCTGGGGGGTGGCTTGGTATCAACCCAGCAGACCTGAGCCAGGACCCCTTAGCCGTTTGGCTAAATACCCCTGCCCAGGCTGTGGTTTTGTTCATCTCCCTACCTTGCCTGGTGAGGGAAGGGCGTCCAGCCAGCAGCCTCCAGAGCTGCCCCGTGAGCCTCCCTGCCCATCCCATTTCTCCCCTGGCCGTGTCCCAGGCAGCGTTCTGTCCCCGCAAGGGGCCACTCCGTCAGGTGAGCCCCAGGTAAACGGTGGCAGGTGTGTGGCGTGCTGCAGGCCGAGAGATGGGGCGATAGCTCGAGGCCGGCCATCAGGCAGCCTCCCTTCTCGCGTTCATAGGTCTAGGGAGGTGTTGCCAGAGGCCACGTGGCTCCGTGTCCCCTAAGTGTCCTGTAAGCTGGCGCGGCGGCGTGTGATTCAGGGGTGGTGCCGCCGCCCCAGTGGCTGGGGCCACCGTGGTCCGTTTCTTAAAGCATAGGGTGTGTGCAGGGATGAGGGCTAGTGAGATTTTTTTCTGCCATGTCAACACCCCTGAGACCATGAGTAAGGCTAGTGTGTCATCGGCCAGGCCTCAGGAATGATCGGAGGGGAGGGGGGAGAAGAGTAATTGTGGGAGCTTTGTCACCCCCCTGGCATCTCGGCCATGTTTGTCTCCGAGCGGAGCCCAGGCTTTGGCCGGCTTGCTCAAAGCAGGGTGCCAGGGGCCGAATAACCCCACCTCATCCCGTGAGCTGCTTGTGCTGGCTTGTCCTGATTTGGCTGCTTTGGCTGTCGTCTTCAGTCTTAAACGTTCTGTCCCCAAAGTGCCAAGCCATGTGGGGGGCCGTGCCAGACAGCCCCAAGTTTGAGAGGCCGGCCCAGCGAGAGCAGGACGGATGCGAATCTACCTCAGCTCCGGCCGCCTCTCTCCCAACATCCCTGACTGGCACAGGCGTGGGGGAGGCCGAGCAGGCGGCAGTGGCAGGCGAGGCAGGCTGTGTGGTGGGTGTGGGGACCCGGGACGGCTGAGCTTCAGTGTTGGGAAAGCTATTTTTACCATCAGGCTCTGAGAGCTGCACTATTAATAAGTTACGTGTGTTCTTTTTGAAGGTAGGGGAAGGTTCGAGAGGAAAGGGGGAACAGGCAGAGCCCGAGGGGAGCTGCTGCTCCCCCATTCTAGTCCATTCTGTGTGTGTGTGTGTGTGTGTGTGTGTGTGTGTGTGTGTGTGTGTGTCTGGGCCACCAGACCTAAACTGTTGCTGAGAACCTTTTGTGTTTGTCCCAAGGCAGCGCTTACTAACGTTTCAGAAACCAGACTAGACCTTGTGCTCTGGCCACCTTTGCAGATGGCGGCTCTTGACGGGAATCCCTCGGCCCCTAGAAACCCTGGAAGCCTGGCTTGGGTGTTCTGTGCGTCTGGGTTTTTCTTTAGGGAACTTCTCCCTTGGTACCCTTTGACTTTTTTTCTAAGTGGTGAAGGAGAGGTAGGGGCAGAGAGTACACCCCCTCCCAAGATTCCACAAGAGAAAATTCTATTCCCTGGATGCTTTTTTAAATTTGCAGTGGCTTGCCAGGCCCCATGCGGCTCGGGAAGGCTTGGTTTGGATTTCCGCCTTCCCAGTCAGTGTTTCTCCCCCTCCTGAGGGCCTCGGAGACCCAAGTGAACAGACTTCCTTCGCAAATGTCATATGTCGCCCTCTGTTCTTCCCTGATGGAGGCAGGACAACAGAGTGGTCTTTCTTCCCCCCCACTGCCTCCCCTGCCCACGGGCCTGGTCCTCAGAAGGAACTCTGGGCACGACCAGGGAACAGGGGCATTGTCAGATCATGTGAAACTTCAGTAGAATCCCCCTCTGACCCCAGGTGGCTCAGGAGGCAGCCTTCACCCTCTCGCTTTACTCTGGTTCCCACAGGGATCGTTTAACCGCTGCTCCTCGTCTGCTGCCTCCCCTCTGGCCCGCTCCCTCTTGTTCTAGAGGTCTCAGAAAAGCACTGGGACTTGTGTGTCCTGTGCTGACCTTGTGCTCCGCAACCCCTGAGAGTTCTTGTCCCAAGCAGCCCCTCCTCCTCTGTGTACGAAGTGCCTTACTTGCCGTGCGGCCTTCTGGCCTCCACGCATGCTGTGTGGCCAGCCCCCTGTGGCGGGTTGTCATGTGCAGCTGAGGACACTGGACCCCGGTATAGTCCATGTAAAAGGGACATGGATTATGACAGTTTGGCCTCATTTGTCTCCATCCCTTCCCCCCATGCTCTTGGGGTCCATGGTACGTTCTAGGTTTTGTTTCTGGTTTTTCCCTTGTGTTGGCTTTCTGGCCCGCATGGGTGGCTGCAGAAGCCTAGAAGCCCAGGGGCCTCCAGGGGCATGAGGCCTCCTGCAGTGAGCCCTTCTCTGCCAGGTCCCCCTCCCCTAGCCCCCTGATTAAAAAGAAAAGTAGCCTGGCTCTAACCTCTTCCAATCTGTTTTGCCTCCCATTCAACCCACAGTTGATATGATCAAGGTGTTTACTTTGACTTCCCAGTCACAAGTGTTTGCTCACAGACCCCGGGCTGACAGTGGGTCTAGTTTGGCTGTTGCAGAATTTCTTCGCGCTCCTCAGTGTTACCTGTGTTCGCAGCCGCAGCTGCCTGCCGTCTCCTTGCTCCTCCGGGTTGTGCAATAACTCTCCCCGCCCGTGGTCTTCCCACAGGCCCTGCTGTCCCTAAGCACCCTGCAACTGGGAAGGGAAGGGGCCCGCGGGAGGGTGGTCGTCCTCCCCACAGAAGAAACGTGCGCCACTTCCCCTTTGTCGCTGTCATTCTCTTCATCTGGGTGGGTTTCTGTGCCCTCTCCTAGAACAGTGTAGCATCGCCTCAAAGTCCGTAGATTTTTTAAAAAATCTGTTGAAAAGGAAAAAAAAACCATCCTCATGATGGGGCATTAAATAAGTCGGTGCCTGGGAATAAGATCTCTTGGACCCCGGAGAGGTCACCGTCACTCTGTCTAAAAGCGTTCTAGAGTTTCTTGTTCGTGTGGAGAGGAAGGAGGTGGTTCCGAGGCACAGCCACGCGTGGACCGTTCACGGACAGGAGCTGGCTGGGACTGAGCTCCCCCGTGTCCCTGGTACAGATTCGAGTGTTCATGGGATGAGAACCCACACCTCATTTTTCAGTTCTCTTGTTCAATTAACACCTGAAGGAGGAGCTGCTGCTGGTGCGTGAGCAACTCATAATGCAAATGTGGGCAAGTGGTCTTTCGTTTTTCTACTTTAGCCTGTTCATGTTATGGACCAAATTTCAACAAGGAACTCAAGGAGAATTTGTACCTGCCGTATTTATGCTTTCATGTAAAAGGTTTTTTGTTTTTTTGGGAGGGAGGAGTGGGTCTTTTTACTTTCAGTGAACTTTTTTCAAAAGCCTTTTTCACTGTTTCTGTCTGGTTTTAAAACAAATTACAGTTTTGTATGGATTTTTTTTAATGTACATTTTGAAACAAATCAAATATTTTTGAAATAACTGAATAAAAGGCATAGAATTATCAGTAATTGTGTCTGGTTCCATTATGTTTTTAATCTGGATGCTTACATTTGTTTTCACTTGAAAAATAATTTTGTATCCATTTTAGTCCCATTTATACTATTTTTCAGTCTACTAGTCCTTTCTTGTATATCTTTTTTGAGCTGCATGTGTTCTTTTGGTCCCGGGAAGGAGGGAATCGGAATGAAGGACGAAGAATGTTCCCGTGAGTGCTGGGTCATTGTAGGTGTTTTTGAGTCTGTAACCGTACAGTAGAAAAGTGGAAAGGCGTTTTCTGATGCGGGTTCTGCCGACCAGCTCGACGAGGAAGCGCCGCGGGCTGCCGCCTGCCGCGTGGTGAGGTCACGGCTGCGAGGTGGAAGCAGGTGTGCGTGTGAAATACTGGTGTTGGTGCTGAGGAGTATTCATCAGGATGGTGGGCCGTGGGGATTGCTGGGGTCTGTTCTAGGGCCTGCTCTTGCCTGCGGCATTCTGTGTTTTCCAGAACCATCTTCGCAGCGTGCAGGAGAGGAGGGCGGTGGCAGGTGGCAGTTAGCTTACACGGGACGCGCTCACCGGAGGTGAAGGTGAGGGATGCGCGTGGAGGGCAAGCTTGCTGCAAACTTGGATTTCGGTCCAGCTCTGCCGCAAGCAGCGAGGTGACCTTGGGCAGTTAACCTTTCTGAGCCTGTTTGCTCATCAGTGTTCTGCAGTTTGGGGGTTGTGTGCTTGCTGCTTGTTTTTGCAGGGCGTGGTGGTGGTGAGATTCAGGGATAGTGAATGCTGACTTCATGGTACAAATCACTCTTTTTTTAATGAACACGTGTACTCAGGCTAGTCAGTGCCCGCAGGATATTAAAAAGTCACTCACCCAAGTGATTGATGCTCTGGAAACGTTTAGCGAGGTCTTCCCCACCTGTTGGTCCCAAGTGCCCTCGAAGCCCGGAGAGGCGGGTTTGAGGTCCCCGGGTGGTGCAGACAGTACAGGCCCACGGCCTGAGCAGCAGCTAACCCGGAGTCCGGCTTCACCCACAGGGCAGCGTTTGCTAGCCCCGAATCCATAAGCTGTCCTAAGCCATCCTGTCCACATTGTTCAGCTAGAGTGGCCAGCACGGCTCTCAGTGGCCCCTGTAGCGGACTCGAGGAGGGCCTTGTCTCCCCTCCTTGGTGGCCCCTCAGAGGTGGTCCTTTCCCCTCCTCTACTGCTGCTTGCTGCAGGCTGACGCTCCACTCTTCTGTCACCTCAGCCAGGACCCCACGGCATGCCAGGGGTGACTGTAGCCTAAGCGACATCGGGTGGCTGTGGCGCCCTTCAGAATTCAGGAGGAGGACAATTTGTGGGTCGGCTCGTCTCGTATAAACGAGCGGGGCTGAGCAGGGAGCGTGGGGACCACAGAAGTGGCCTCCTGGCTCTGGTCTGCTGGAGCTGGCGATGGAGCTGGCAGCTCCCCACCTTCCTGTCTGGGGTGAGCTTGGGAAGTGGGGCAGCGACAGGGCGCTGAAGTCCTGTGCTGCCAGCCGTACTCGGCACAGCTCCGCGAGGCGCTTCCCCCATTCACGGCGGGGCTGCCCTTTCATCCTGCTGCCCGCTGCCATGCGGCAGGTGCAGGGAACCAAAGGAGAACGGTCAGAATGAGGGTAGAAGGGTGACGAGCACGTGGACCTCAAAAGGTGGGTAAGAGGACATTTTCCAAATGTCTCCCTTTCGGCTAAGGCCCAAAGTCGGCAGGTACCTTGACTGGTGCAGTTGGTGCAGATCCGTGACAGACTGGAGGATCCAGAGTTTGGGAACGTCCCTCTTGCTGGGGTTGTGGAGAAGTTACTGGAGTGTGGATTTCTTGCAAGGGGCTGTCGGAGTACGGTAGGTGCACAGCCTGAGTGAGGGAGGTGCTTCAGCGGACTCAGTTTGACCTGAGTCCTGGCTCGGAGAGCGGGAGATTCAGCACCCGACTCTCCCCTACAGTGAGTCTCCAGGAAGGGACCGCCTCAGCCCAGACAGCGATCTAGCTGGACACCCTGGGCAAGAGGGAAGGCCCTGGAAGGGGAAGCCCGAGGGGACCCCCACACATAGGGCCTCCAGAGCAGAGGAGGGGGAGCGTGGAGGGAGAGTACCGTTAGAACCGGGCACGCTGGAGACCGAGCCCGCTGAGGAGGGTGTGCTGGGAGGCTTCCTGGGGGGGGTGTCCTCAGAACGCCCAGACCTGCCCTGGGAGAGAGGGCGAGAGCGCCAGCCTTTCGGCACATGACGTGCAGAAGGCCTTGACCCAGATGAGGACTTCGCTGGCCACAGAAATAAGACTTTGCCCTTTTCTTCCGGCCTCTACTCACTACCCTTCCTGGACACTACCTAGGCCAGAAACAGCAGTGTGGCTGAATGGGGCAAAGGGAGCAGAAGCCCGAAGCAAAAAGAAACCCGCTCTACCTAGCCTAAGCGTGCTCGCTCTCACACACACCAAGGCTTCTAAGCTTGGGCAGGCAGAACAGAGCTTAGTATCTTTACTTTAGATTGAAATGGGCTTCTGAATACTCGGAAATTAGGCTTTCACTAATTGACTAGGGGCTTTCACTAGTTCTTGAGATACTGACCTGGAGCAGGAAAGGAGGAGGCAATATATGTGGTCTCATAGCCCTTTTAATCAGCTAGTTGGAGGTGGCCTGGCTCAGCCGTGGAGGAAGAACCGTGGGGAAGGTCCCTAGCGGCTCTGAGAGGGCAGGGGTCCTGGATCCTGTAGGGACTGCTCCCCACCCCTTTACACCACCGCCCGGGGAAGCAGGGAGGAATCTGGGCTGGCCGTGATGAAGACGGAGGAGGGGCCTGGCTTCAACTCAGGAGCAGCCCTGGTTGGTTCTAAAAGCTAAGGCAGAGCTCATTAGATAACCAGTACCTACTTGGCGCTCGAAAAGCAGCGTTTTTCTCTCCCTCTATATTTTTAACCATAATTCACATCAAGGACTACATCTTCCCTTATGGCCCAGTAAATATGCACTCAGTTGAAACAAAAGTTTCATGAAATATATAACCTATTTGTACCACACTCATTTTCTATTTTTTAAAAATGCAGGTCTACTAATAGGCCTAGAGCTGCAGTTTGAAAAACGTGGATTTCCCTATGATCCTGGGGTGAGCAGGCACGTGGTAGGCGGTCGGCTTGCAGCAACAGCAGACCGTGTGCGTATTTCCAGCACCCCAAGTGCCGCTTCTCCCAGCAAAGTCGAGCTTTCCTTCTGCTCGTAATCATTCCATACCTGTAGTAGTCAGGGTTCTCCAGAGAAACAGAACCAATGGACTACATATGTAGAGAAAGAAGTTTATAATAACGGACTCACGTGATTACGGAGGCTGACAAATCCCAAGATTTTGCTCCCATGAGAGCGGATGGTGTAGTTCTAGTCTGAAGGCCTGGTCAGCAGGCACAAGACCCAGGAAGAGCCAGTGTTTAGTTTGAGTCTGAAGGCAGGAACAAGTTGATGGCCCAGTTCAAAGGCAGGCAGGAAGAATGCGGTCTTACTTGGGAAATGTTTAGCCTTTTCTGTTCAGGCCTTCAAGGGATTGGATGGGGCCCATCCACCCCCGGGGCAATCTGCTTTACTCAGTCCACCGATTCAGATGTTAATCTCCCCCAGAAACAGGCACAACCAGTAAAATGTCTCACCAAACATCTGGGCACCCATGGCCCCAGACAAATTGATACAGAAAGTTAACCATCACAGTACCCTACCCCTACCTCCTTAAATAAAGCACCAATCTTAGCTCTTGAAAGATCCAATTTAATTTAGACTTAATATTGAAATCTAAGAACCAAAAAATATAATTTTAAGAGCCCTGTGAATGCCTCTGTGAAAAGTACAAGGTGTTTCAAAATGTAGGTCCAACCTCAAAACGTACTGCATTCTCTCATCGGCCAGGTCAGCTGGAGAAAGCACGGACGAGGTGATGGTAATTGATCTTGTCTTCTCTGTGAGGGCACAGCCTGATCAACTGCAGGAGAGAGCGGAGAGCAGGTGAGACAGAGCTGCACCCCGGCCTTCGTAAACCAGGTCAGAGTTTCTGTCAGCGGATTCTAGAACACGCCTGTGAACCTGGCAAGTAGGTCAGACGTAATCCCCATCTTCAGCGTAATGAAACAAGCTCAGAGGGAGTCAATGGCCTGCCAGAGATTTCAGGACTCACATGTATAAGAACATTGTCATTTCCAGAGCACTTTTAATAATTTTTATATTCAAATACGAGCTCTGTCCACCCAATCTGCACAGAGTATAACTCTTAAAATAGCAAGCTGCTGTTATCACAGGCTAATAGAAGAATCTAGTTCCGTCATTGCTCACTTGATCTTAGCCCAAAGGCCAAGAAGCCTTACGTCCGTGCACAAACCACGTCCCCCGAAGCTCCACTGTGCAGGGAGTAGCCTGAGCTGCTGTGGTTACCTTTATATGTGCAAATCCTTGTCACCCACTTTCCCCGCCCCACTGCTCACTGACGGCAACTCCTCTCTCCTCTGTCAAGGTCACGGATAGCACAAATGACTTACAAATGAAAAGCTGGGCATGCTGTCAGTCTGAGGTTTGGGAAGCTAAATGGGCATTTGCCCAAGTGAACACATTCTCTTCTATCTGCCCTCTACTCCTCCCTGCTGATGTTCCAATATCTGAAAAATCCTGCTCTCCAGCCTAGCCCCTCCAGTGCCACATGACATCCTCCCTCCCCTAAATGAGTCTTCACTTCTGAACATCCCTTTTTGCTAAAAGATCTTTAAGAAGGTCTACAGAAGGGTTTTTATCAGGGAGAAGTCCCAATGATAAGTCACAGGCATTGGCAATTGTGGGAGAAATTTTGTTCTGAGTTCCGGGGAAGCCCTGGCTAAGGGGATTTCTAATGAAACAAAGGCACCAAACCCCCTCTTCAATTCACTCATGAAAATTCTAGGAGGAGAATGTCCATGTCCTTCCTCCATGTGCAGCTGGCCCTGGGCTGTGGTCACGCCCTCTCCATGCTGGCTGTACTGAGCTAACGTAAGCTCTGGCTGGGAGGGGGGGTCACAGGCTGCCCCCTACCTTTGAGTCTCCCCTCAGGGCTTCCTTCTGGGACCACTTCTGCAGCCCTCCTTCAGCCAGAGGTGCTTATCAGCCACGCCGTGCCCTCTAGCCCATACCCACTTACAGAGAGGCCCTACAGCAGCCCTAAGAACCCCAAAGTAAGAATCAAGGGGAAACACCATAATCAGGGCCGATTAGGAGATCGGATTTGAACGTCTTAAATGTTCCTGTTAAAACAAAATACACACGCAGTGGCCTCTGGGAGAGAATGGGTATTCACGGCCTCTGCAATCAACCCAGAAGAGCAACTCCTACTGACCTCCTTAATCAAGGAATCATCAATTGGGAGGTTGAGAGAGTCACAGACTTTAAAGAACATCTCTTTGTCGACATATCCTGAAGCTTCCTTGTCATAAGTCTGAAATGCTTCACGAATGTTGTCTTTGCAAGGATGATCTTTCAGTTGCTTCTGGATTGTGTCTATTAATGCCTCCAGTTCTTGCATACCTGGATCCTCTTTAGTTTGCTTGCTGCAGAGAAAGGAAGGAAACGCCTGGGCATCTTAGATATTCTTGACCAGTCTTAGCTCAGTGACCAAAGTTCTCCTTTGGAGAAGCTGAGGAAGCTTCTGATGACAAACGACTTTGACGCCAAGCTGACCGATAACTGAACACCTGCCTGCAGGGGCTGGCTAATGACTGGGGAGCCTGATCAAGGGGTTTTTGAGCTGAAGCTCAGCCTCCCTGGCTGCCATCTGTTAAATCTCTGCCCCACAAAGAGCCAGGTCTCCCGCCATCACCTCCCCAGGTTTGGTGTCTGTGCGAGTCACTGGCTGCCGCCGAGTGCTGTTGCACACCTGCACCGTCTGGGTCACGTCATCCAAACGCAAAGGAATGTTCTAAAAAACTACATTCACACAGAGTCCGGAATCTCATACTGTTAACATGCTGTCTCCAGTTCACTCTGAATTTTACGAAAGATGGTGGATTGAGGAGGTTAGGCTTAGCATGTACTGAAACAGAGATGAGTAACCCACAGCGTCAGAAAGGGGGGTCTAGCCCTTCAAAACAACCAGGATAAGCAGAAGCCCAATATTTATTTTCTCTGAACATGAAGGTACTGTTATAAAAAAAGAATTTTAGAGCTAGAAAAGACGTTTCATCTTTATAAATCTGTTTTGGGATAAAATGAGGCCCAAATAAACTCAGAAAGCACCCCTCCCTTCGTCAATGATGAAAACACTCGAAGACCTTAGAGACTTATCCCAGATGTCCTGGTAGAGGCAAGACCAGAATGGACATCTCACTTAGGTTCTGACGTGTTCTTTCACCCAGCCACCTCTCACTGAACCCTCTCTCCCTACACCATCACAATACCGGTCCCCCATATCTTTCCTGTTCCTATTTCCTCCTGCATATATTTGAAAGGGTCACTCTTCCAAACGGCCTCTTTTAACTTCGTTCCCTTTTGACCCGCTGGCAACCCATGCTGGGGGAAGGTACAAAGTGCTAGAACATTTCAGGAACAATCTGGAAAACATGAAGCAAAAGCCCAGCAAAGAATTTCAAGTAATTTATCCTAAGGAAATAATCATGAGTTGTATACAAAGATAGAATCTAATAAAGCTGTTTTGAGACTGCTAAAGGTCTAAAAACCTCATCCCCAAATCAGGAATTGTTTAAGCAATGTCAAAAACAATCAGGCAATATAATAATAACGCAGCATGGACAGTGTTGCAGGAAGAGTAGATCTGTTAGTGAGAAAATCAAAGTGTAGAAGTGGGTACAGAAGGCTGCATTTTGCATAAAAGTTGTGAGGGGAATAAAAACATTTAAATCTGCTTATATTGTACAAAAAACTCCGGTGATGGGTACTAAGGAGGGCACGTATTGCGTGGAGCGCTGGGTGTTATACGCAAACAGTGAATCATGGAACACTACATCAAAGACTAAGGATGTACTGTATGGTGACTAACAATATTTAAAAAAAAAAAAACCTCTAGGAAGATATTTTAAAACCAACAAAACAGGTAGTTACCTATGGGGAATGTAGGGTAACAAGCAGGTAGATGGAAGATAGGGCAGGAGTAAAACTTTTTATTTGCCCTTCAAAGATATATGTATATATAAAAAATGTACATATATATGTGTATATGTATATATTATATATGTATGTATATGTATATATTTATGTATATATTTTATATATATTAAAAAAACTCATGTGAATAATACCTACTCAAAAAATTATCAATGTTCCATAAAATATTTCATATCAGAAATATTCATGATATACTATCAAGTGCAAAAAGCTAAATATTACAGGATTATTCTATTTTATATGCATATTAAAGCAGTATTGGAGGTAATCATCTCTAGGTTATGGGATTTTAAGAAATATTTTTTTTACTATTTTCTAAATTTTTACTCCCTGAATGTTATTTATTCTGGGCATGTGTTACCTTTATAAAGTAAGACAAAAGCAATATAAATTCTAATAAAAATCTCTAGTATCTAAATGCTGTCCGGCATTATTATTGGAGCAGAATATGTATATCTGATGGATATACCTCCAGTCATATGTACTAAGTCATGCATGACTGCCAGGGAGCTATTTCGGTGGCAGAAAGCAGTCAAACCTCAATCTTCCATATCTTCCCAGGAGTTAGAGCCGTGGAGCATATATATTTAAAATGTGATCATCCAATCATTTTGGGAAAGAGCAGATAACTCTCCCTTCCCTAAAGGGACCAGTTGTTCAAACTGCTTCATACAATAGGGAAAATGCCCATGGCATCTGCTGCCTTTGAGTACTTTGCAGTAAATTCAAGCAGCTTGCAACAGGTGGTACTGTTTAAGACAGAGCTGGGGAAAGTTATAGCCCCAACTTTATTGAGGGGTGCAACCCAGGACCCATTCTCTAGGAAAGCTGCAAGACCCACATGTTAACAAAGGAACACAGGGGCCCAATGATAATCCTTAGCAGGGACTGCCAACTGAGAGAGGTGGCTGGGTTCCCAACACTCTAGGTGCAGACTCTGTGCCAACCCCTCCAATGTCCTTCTTTTACTTTCCATAAAAGCAAACATGAGTTTTATGGGGTGATTGATCTCCCGTAGGTAAGAAGACAGTATGGTTTTCATCCCACTCTTAGACTATTTTCCTAGGAGCAACCTGGCAAACCCCTCTACTTAGCAAGAACTAAATGGAATTCACATATTTTCTTCAACAGCAAAAAGACTTCGATCTTGTCCTTTCTTTTATATATATGTGTGTGTGTGTGTGTGTGTGTGTGTGTGTGTGTGTGTGGCGGGGAGGTTCGTGGGCAACTCTTTGATGTGTTAGAACTTTAAAGTGTGGCCATTTCAATTGCAGAGGCTCAGCGTCAACGCCTTGGCCTAACCTTAGCTCTTGATCCATGATCCAAGGTCTCCCCTTGGTCCCAGTAAAGGGAGACCCACTCCCAGCACAGGCAGTTCCTTGCTCAGAAAGCTTCGGGTAGTCAGGAAGCTGAATAACAACATTCTCGATTTCTTGCTGCTTTTCTCTGGTGAAAAAGAAGAAATTGTAGTAAAGAGTATGAGCTCTGGAATCTGGTTCAAAAGCTGTTTACCACTTAAAGGCTACATGATCTTGAGGAGATTACGTAACTGCTCTGTGCCTCAGTTTCACTATCTGTCACGTGGGAGCTTTAACAGGAAGCCACCTGGAAGACTGTTGTGAGAATGAAATGGGCTGTTACATATAAAGCAACGTAGTACCTAATACGCACACGCGAACGTCCGCTTTGAACAAAGTTCTCCTGACGGTCCCAGTAGAACTATTCCGCCATCGAACAACTGTTCATTGAACATGCATGGCTCAATGCTAGAAGGAACCTGTCTCTAGTAAGGATCCCTGCTCTCCAGGAGGAAATTAAGACGTGGACTTTAAAATTACAGAAGGGAGAAAAGGACCATTACCATGGAGAGGAGATGCAAAGCCTGAGAGAATCAGGAAGGGCTGAACTAGGAGGTGGCATTTGACCTAGGCCTTGAAGGATGTGAGGACTTGGACCTGCAGAACAAAATAAAGGAACTGCAGACAATGGGAACAGCCTGAGACAAGAAGAAAGGAGTGCTGGAGCTTAGTATCATAAACCTGTTTGGGGTGCAGTGTGTGTGGAAAGGTAAGCTGGAACTCTAAGTTAGATGGTCATTTGGAGACACACTGTAGAGGTTCTTAAATACCGGACTAAGAACTTGAGAGTTTTGTTTTTAAGTGATGGAAATCTCTTAGTAGTAGTATGATGAAGAAAGCAAAAAAGGTCAAAAGAGAAAAATCAAAAAAATACCTTGAAACAAATGAAAATGTAAATATGACATACTAAAATATGGAACGCAGCAAAAGCAGTTCTAAGAGGGAAGTTTATCACAATAAACGTCTACATTAAGCACACAAGATTTGGGGGTGCCTGGGTGGCTCAGTCAGTTAAGAGTCCACCTCTTGATTTCCGCTCAGGGGTGTGAGATCGAGCCCTGCACTGGGCTCTGCGCTGGGTGTGACTCGTGCTTAAGATTCTCTTTTTCCCTCGTCCTCTTCTCTCCGCCTCCTGCTCATGTGCAGTAAATAAATAAATGAATAAAAATATAAAAAATCAAATAAACACCCCAACTTTATACCTCAAGGAACTAGAAAAAAAAATACTAAGCACAAGGTTAGCAGAAGGAAGGAAATGATAGAAAAGATCCATGAAACTAAGAGTTGGTTTTGTGAAAAGATTAACAAAACTGACAAACTTTTAGCTACACTGAGAAAAGATAAAAAGACAAAAATCAAAAATGAAAGGAGATTGTATTTCTATGATAATAATTGTACTAAGAATCATAAGAGATCCTTACGAACAATTATACATCAACCAATTGGATTACCTGAAATAAATTAATGAATTCCTAGGAACAAAACCTGCTAAGGCTGAATCATTGAGCTAGAAAATCTGAGCAGACCAATAACAAGTAAGGAGGTTGAACTGGTAATAAAAAAATCCCCCAACGAAGAAAAGTCCAGGACCAGATAAGCTTCACGGATGAATGCTACCTAGCATTTAAAGAAAAACTTATACTAATCCTTCTCAAACTCTTCCCCAAAAACAGAAGAGAAAGGAACACTCCCAAACTCATGAGGCCAGGTTTATCCCAATACCGAAGCCAGACAAGGACACTACAAGAAAATTATACACCAATGTTTTTCATGAACATAGATGAAAAAAATCTTCAACGAAACATTAGCAAACCGAATTCAACAGCACATTAAAAGGATCATATGCCGTGATCCAATGGTATTTATCCTTTGGATGAAATGATGGTCCAACATACACAAAAATCTGCGTGATACACCACATTACAGGATGAAGGATAAAAATCATATGATCATCTCAATAAAGAAAAAGCATTAGACAAAATCCAACATTCTTTCATGATAAAAGCGCTCAACAAATTAGGTGTAGAAGAAATGCATCTTAACATTATAAAGGCCACGTATGACAAGCCCACAGCTAACAGCATACCCGGTAGTGAATAAGCCAAGGATGCCCACTCTTGCCTCTTGTATTCAACACAGACCTAGCCAGAGCAATTAGGCAAGATAAAGAAACAAAAAGCTTGGGGCACCTGGGTGGCACAGCGGTTAAGCGTCTGCCTTCGGCTCAGGGCGTGATCCCGGCGTTCTGGGATCGAGCCCCGCGTCGGGCTCCTCCGCTAGGAGCCTGCTTCTTCCTCTCCCACTCCCCCTGCTTGTGTTCCCTCTCTCGCTGTCTGTCTCTATCTCTGTCGAATAAATAAAATCTTAAAAAAAAAAAAAAGAAACAAAAGGCATCCAAATAAAAAAGGAAGAAGTAAAACCGTCTCTGTTCACAGAACATGTTGTACAGCACATGTACTATGTACAGAAAACCTTAACACCACCAAAAATATGTTAGAACTAATCAACAAATTCAGTTAAGTCGCAGGATACAAAAATCAACGTACAAAAGTCAGTTGTGTTTCTATACATTAACAATGAACTATCTAAAAGAAAAAAGAAAAAATTCCACTGATGATAACATCGAAAACAATAAAATACTTGGGAATAAATGTAAGGACATGAAGGACATGTACACTGAAAACTATAAGACGGTGAAAGGAATTAAAGAAGGCACAAACAGATGGAAAGACAGTTTATGTTCCTGGATCGGAAGTATAATTGTTTAAATGTCCATACAATCCAAAGCGATCTACAAATTCAACACAATCCTTATCAAAATTCCAACGGCATGTTTCACAGAAATAGAAAAGAAAATCCTAAAATCCACCTGGAACCACAAAGACTGCAAATAGCCAGAGCAATCTTGAGAAAGAACAGAGCTGGAGGCGTCACACTTCCTGATTTCAACCTATCGTTACAAAGCTGCAGTAATCAAAACTACATGGTACTGGCGTAAAAAGAGACACATAGCCAAAGGAACAAAATAGAACCCAGAAATAAGTTTATACATATATGGCCAACTGTCTTTGACCAGGGTGCCAAGAATGCACAATGGGGAAAGGACAGTCTCTTCAATAAATGGTGATGGGGAAACGGGGTAACCACGCAAAAGAATGAAACTGGATCCCTATTTTATAGAACTCACAAAAATTAACTCGAAATGATTGAAGACTTAAACATAAGACCTTGGACCATAGAACTCCTAGAAGTAAACAAAGGAAAAAAGCTCCTTGACATTAGTCTTGGCAAGGATTTTTTGGACACTAAAAAACACAGTTAACAAAATCAAAACAAACAAGTGGAACTACATCAAACCAAAAAAAGCTGCTGCACTGCAAAAGAAATAATCAACAAAATGAAGAGGAGTTTCCTATGAAATAGGAGAAGATATTTACAAACGGTCGTAGTCCATTCGGGCTGCTGTAACGAAATAGCAGAGACTAGGTAGCTTATAAACGAATTTATTTCTCATAGTTATGGAGGCTAACAGTCCACGACTGGGGCACCACAGATTCTATGTGGTGGTTGGTGAAGGCTCTTTTTGGTTCATAGCCAGTATCTTCTCACTGTGTCCTTATATGGTAGAAGGGGGCTAGCAAGTTCTCTGGGGCTTTTTTAATAAAAGCACTAACTCCATTCCTAGGGTTCTCATGACCTCACCACCTTCCAAAGGCCTTCCCTCTTAATACCATCGCATGGCCTCTTAATATGGATCAGGATATCAACATATAAATTCCGAGGGGACACCAACATTCAGACTATAGCACAAACCATGTGTCTGAGAAAGGGTTAATACTTAAAATATATAAGGAACTCATACAACTCAATAGCAAAAAAATGAACAATCCAATTAAAACATGGGCAAATGATCTGAGTAGACATTTTTCCAAAAAGGATATACAAAGGCCAATAGGTACGTGAAAAGATGCTCAACATCACTAATTATGAGGGAAATGCAAATCAAAACCAAAATGAGATATCATGCCTGTAAGGATGGTTATCATCAAAAAGGCAAGAGATAACAACTTGGGGGCGGGACGTGGAGAGAAGGGAAATTTGTACATCCCCACTGTAGGAAGGAATATAAATTAGTATAACCATTATGGAAAACAGTTATGGAATATCCTCAAAAAATTAAAAATAGAACTATCATAGTATCTAGCAATCCCACTTCTGGATATACATCTGAGGGAAATGAAATCAGGATCTCAAAGAGACATCTGTACTCCCATAACCACTGCAGTATTATTCACAAAAGCCAAGATATGAAAACAACCTAAATGTCCACAGATGGATGAATGGAGTTTAAAAATGTGACACATATATAAAAAAAACATGGTACAATGGAATGTTACTCAGCCAGAAAAAAAGAAGGAAATCCTGCCATTTGTGATAACATGGATGACCTGAAGGATATTGCGCTTAGTGAAATAACCCGGAGAAAGACAAATACTGTATAATATCATTTATATGTGAAATCTAAAAAAAGTTGAACTCCTAGAAACAGAGTAGAAGGGTGGTTACCAGGAGCTGCAGGAAGGGAGTGATGTTGGTCAAGATTACATTCAGTAACAAGATGAATAAGTTCTGGAGGTCTCATGTACAGCATTGTGGCTAGAGTTACTACTACTGTACTCTATACCTGATATTCGCAGAGATCTTAAGCATTCCTAACACACACATGCACACACCCCAGTGGTAGCCATGCGAGATGATGGATGTGCTAACTAACTTGATTCTGGTAGTCATTCACAATGTATGTCAAACCACCATGTTGTAGATTTTAACTATGTGCAATTAGACCTCAATAAAATTGAGGGGAAAATAGTCGTATGATGAATGTGGAGCCAAATTCCAGGATGACTGGTCTGATAACTGCATGTGAAGTGGATTAAGGGGAAGAGTGGACGTGGGAAGATACGTCAGGAGGTATTGTGCATGCCGAGGTAAGCAGTGATGCAAGTATGGCAGATACTGGTGGGTCCCTGTGCAGTATTCATCCTCTCCTTTTCCTAACAGAGCCCTTATTTTGTTTGGGGCAGCAGCTAGGAGTGGCTGTGTGACACAGCCCAGACAATGAGATGTCAGCAGAAGTTGCTAGGTGGGGCTCCTGGATAAGCCCTTTAAAAACAGGAAAGACATGGTGAGATTGGCTGTTCAGTCTTTTAGCCTTTGTCCTTCCCCTTCTTCCTGCCTGGACTATATGGATGCAGTACTGGAGATGGAACATTCATTTTGTGGCCACACAGTGAAAAGCAGGACAGAAACGACTTGCTAAGAATGTCTGAGAAGAGAAAGAAAAAATATCAAGTCTCTGTTGGCATTGTGAAGCCACCATGACAGCTAGATTGCTTCCTTCCAGATGTTGTCTTCCAGGAGGAACATTAAACTCCACTGGGTTAAGCTAATGTAAATTTTTTTTATTATTATTATAGGCAGAAAAATGCAGCTCCTAACTGATTGACTGCTTTAAATTAGGAAATGGTGGGGAGAATGAATAGAAGTCAGAGGCAAGACATATTACAGAATGAAAGAATTTAACGTATTGAATATGGTGCAAAATAAAAGGGGTCAAAGGTATCTCCAAGGTTTCAAACCAAGGCAAATGGAACACTGTTGTGATTAAGAGAAAGTGGGCAGTTAGCATTTATTTCTTGCCTCCTGTGTGTGTGCCAGACACTATGCTGGCGCTTTACATATGTTATCACAACTCACTGTTATCACCACTTTGAGACAGAAAGAAGGAAGAAGAAAGAAGGAAAAGCAGTTGCGCTAGAAAGAGGAGAATGACAATGGCCCATTTTTTTTGTTGTACAAATTGTGTGGCTTAGCTGGATGAAGACACATGGAACAGGCCAACAGGAATCTCGGACTAGAATCAGGAGAATGGTCAGGATGGAGAGCAACTTATTCAGACACTGTGCAAAGAGTAAGATTGTCGGGGGCGCCTGGGTGGCACAGCGGTTAAGCGTCTGCCTTCGGCTCAGGGCGTGATCCCGGCGTTATGGGATCGAGCCCCACATCAGGCTCTTCCGCTGTGAGCCTGCTTCTTCCTCTCCCACTCCCCCTGCTTGTGTTCCCTCTCTCGCTGGCTGTCTCTATCTCTGTCAAATAAATAAATAAAATCTTTAAAAAAAAAAAAAAGAGTAAGATTGTCGAGAGAGTTTAGCAAGAGCAAATAAGAGGACCAAGAATAGGATCTTGAGAAACACCAACCTAGCAGACAAAAAGTAGCAAAAAGATACAAAGAATAGGCTTCCAGAGAAGTAGCAGGAGTATCAGAGACTCTGACTTTCTAGAACTCAAAAGAGGGTTTCAAAAGGGGCTAACATAATAAAAAAATTATTAAAAAAATAAAGAAATGGAACATAATTCTCCACTTCTTAAAACACACACACACACAAAAGGGGTGGTAAAGACTTCCAGAGAAAACGTGGAGTAGGAGGGTCCTAAGCTCACCTCAACCCACGGATACACCCAGATAATACCCACATCAAGGTAAATAACCCAAAAAATGATCCGAAGAATACCAAGTACATACACACAGCTAAATGTAGAGCAGAGACTACACTGAGAGGGTAGGAAGGACAGAGATGTGGTTGGGAGCCAAAAAGATCCACAGGACTGTCTGTGGGAGGGAGGGACTCCACCAGTGTGGACAGAAGAGAGGAGCAGACCCCACACCAGGCACCTCAGGCACAGGGGACTCACAGGGTTGTGAGTTGTTATGAATCCCCATAACATTTGGTTTTGAAAACCAGAGGGGCCTAACAACCAGTGGGGCTTAACACCTGGAACTTTAAAAATCAGTAGCTTGGCTCTGGGAGAGCCAGAGGGGCAATAGGAAACTGAGTCCCTGGCCTTAAAGAGAGATAGCACAACAAAGAACCCCACTGAGATAGAGTATAGGCGCAGCAGTTTGAAAAACAGCTGGGGTATAAAGAAGGGAGATTTGTTTACTAACCTCAGAATGTGTACTGGAGGGACAGGGATCTTTGGGAGACTTCTTTAAGAACAACAGAGAAGGGGGGCCTGGGCAGCTCAGTTAAGTGGCTGACTTCAGCTCAGGTCATGATCTCAGGGTCCTGGGATTGAGCCTTGCATGGCTCTAGGCTCAGTAGGGAGCCTGCTTCTCCCACTCCCTCTGCCCCTTCCCCTGCTCATGCACTCTCTCTCTCTCAAATAAATAAACAAAATCTTAAAAAAAAAAAAAAAAAGGAACAAAAGAGCAGGCACCATTACCCCTCCCTAAAATACAAGGACATCAAGGGAACCAGGGCAGCATGAATACTTTCCACCTAGCTTGTTAACAGCACACCCCATCTGTGGGTTTTCCTGTAGACACTACCTTTCCATCCTGGCCTGGGCAGTTGTTTTCCTACCCCCCCCCCCCCAACACAGCCGGCAGCTGCAGGTTCCCTTACACTGAAAATCAGCATGGACCTTCCTGGCACAGTGCAACCTGCTCCCCTCCAACCTGACCTTGGCAGGATTCCATCCTAAGTGGTGCCACGAGCCTGGCAGGGTGCAAACAGCCCCGAGAGGGCCCAGCACCACTCCAAAGTGACTCCTGGCCCAGGGAGAGGGAAAGATAACCATACACACCATTTGGACTATGGCCCCAGCAGTGGGCTGGGGCTAGACATCTGGTCTGACTACAGCCCTGCCCACCAATGAAAGTTTCTCAGTGCCCTGCAGTTTAGTGCTACTAGTTTTGGCAAATGCATGGTCTGACTCAATTCAAGCCCAAGGTGGCCCCAGACTGGCCCACTACTACACAGGACCCAAACACTGCCCACAACAGGCAAAGAGAACCACTGCAGACAACTGGACTGAAAGCAAGAGACACAGAGAGTTAGACAAAATGAGGAGGACAAAGAATATGTCCCAAATGAACGAACAGGACAAAAATCACAGCAAGAGAGCTAAACGAAACAGAGATAAGTAATATGCCTAACAGAGAATTTAAAATCATGCTCATAAAGATATTCACTGAACTTAAGAGTGGATGACCTCAGTGAGACCTTCAACAAAGAGATAGAAAACATTGAAAAGAACCAATTACAGATGAAGAACTCAGTAACTGAAATAAAATATATAAATATATATATTTAATTTACATATTAATATATATATATTTCTTTTTTTATACACTAGAAGGAATAAATACTAGCCTAGAACAAGCGGAAGAATAGATCAGCAACCCGGAGGACACAGTTACGGAGCGCAATCAAGCTGAACAGGAGAGAGGAAAAGTAATAATGAAAACAGATTACGTAACACAAGAATACCATCAAGTGTAATAACATTCACATATAGGGATCCCAGAAGGGAGAGAGAGAGAAGGTGGCAGAAAATGTATTTGAAGAAATAATAGCTGGAAACTTCCTGAATTTGGGGAAGGAAACAAATCCAGATCCAGGAGGCTTTCTGGAAAGCCCCCAACAAAATCAACCTAAGGAAGTCCACACCAAGACACACAGTAATTAAAATGGCAAGAAGTAATAATGAAGACAGAATCTTAAAAGCAGCAAGAGAAAAGAAAATAGTTATATACAAAAGAATCCCTATAAAGCTATCAGTAAATTTTTTAGCAGCAATTTTGAAGGCCAGAAGGCATATCATCAAAGTGCCAAAAGAAAAAAAAAACCCTGCATTCAAGAATACTGTACTCAGCAAGGCTATCATTCAGGATAGAGAGAGTTTTTCAGACAAACAAAAGTTAATGGAATTCATCACGACTAAATCAGCCCTGCAAGAAATGTTAAAGGGGACTCTTTGAATGGAAATGAAAGACCATAAGTAGGATTAAGAAAAGTAGGAAGCACAAAAGCAGTAAAATTGAGCTTATCTATAAAAATTAGTCAAGGGATTAAAAAAATAAAAGGATGTAAAATATGATACCATACACCTAATCATGGAGGTGAGAGGAGCAAAAATTTAGTGCTTTTAGAATGGGTTCAAACTGAAGTGAACATCAACTTAATACAGAGTGCTACATGCAGAAGATGTTACATATAACCCATCAACTTAATACAGAGTGCTACATGCAGAAGATGTTACATATAACCCATCAACTTAATACAGAGTGCTACATGCAGAAGATGTTACATATAACCCATCAACTTAATACAGAGTGCTACATGCAGAAGATGTTACATATAACCCATCAACTTAATACAGAGTGCTACATGCAGAAGATGTTACATATAACCCATCAACTTAATACAGAGTGCTACATGCAGAAGATGTTACATATAACCCATCAACTTAATACAGAGTGCTACATGCAGAAGATGTTACATATAACCCATCAACTTAATACAGAGTGCTACATGCAGAAGATGTTACATATAACCCATCAACTTAATACAGAGTGCTACATGCAGAAGATGTTACATATAACCCATCAACTTAATACAGAGTGCTACATGCAGAAGATGTTACATATAACCCATCAACTTAATACAGAGTGCTACATGCAGAAGATGTTACATATAACCCATCAACTTAATACAGAGTGCTACATGCAGAAGATGTTACATATAACCCTAATGGTGGCCACACATCAAAAACTGGTAATAGATATGCAAGAAATGAAGAGACATGAATTCAAGTATATCACTATAGAAAGCCAGCAAACCACGAAGGAAGAGCGCAAGAGAAGAAAGGAACAGAGAAGAAATATAAAAACATAAAGCAAGTAACAAAATGGCAATAAGTACGTACCCACCAGTAATCACTTTGAATATAAGTGGACAATGCTCCAATCAAAAGACATAGGGTGATGGAATGGATAAAAAAAAGCAAGACCCAGGGGTGGCTCAATCAGTAAAGCATCCGACTCCTGATCTCGCTCAGGTCATGATCTTAGGGTCTTGGGTTCAGGCCCCACATCGGGCTCCATGCATGGAGCCTACTTTAAAAAAAAAAGCAAGACCCATCTATATTATGCTGCTTATAAGAGACCCATTTCAGATCTAAAGACATGTGCAGATTGAAAGTGAAGGGATGAAAAAGTATTTATCCAAATGGCAGTGAAAAGAAAGCCAGGGTAGCAATACTTTTCAGACAAAATAGGTTTTACTTTTTTATTATTTTTTAAGATTTATTTATTTGAGAGAGAGAGAGTACAAGCAGGGACAGGGGCAGAGGGAGAGAGGAGGAAGAGTCCTGCTGAGTGGGGACGCTGATGTAGGGTTTGATTTCACGACCCTGAGATCATTCATGGCCCTGAGCCAAACCAAGAGTGGGATGCTCAATCAGCTGAGCCCCAAGGTGCCCCAGAAAAATTAGACTTGAAAACAAAGACTGTAACAGGAGACAAAGAAGGACACTATATAAACGGAATAATCCAATGAGAAGATATGATTATAAATATTTATGCACCCAACATGGGAGCACCTAACATAACAAACATAAAGGAAGTGAACAATAGTAATGCAATAATAAGGGACTTTAACACCCCACTTACATCAGTGGATAGATCATCCAAACAGAAAATCAATAAAGAAATAGCAGCTTTGAATGACACACTGGACCAGATGGACTTAAGAGATATACTCAGAACATTCCATCCTAAAACAGCAGATTATACATTCTTTTCAAGTGCACATGGAATGTTCTCCAGATAGACTATATGTTTGGCCCTGAAACAAGTGTCAACAAATTCAAAAAGACTGAAGTCATACCATGCATCTGACCACAATACTGTGAAACTAGAAATCAACCACAAGAAAAAAAAATCTGAAAAGAACACAAATAACATGCTACTAAACAATGAATAGGTCAAACAAGAAATCAAAGAGGAAATAAAATATAAAGATGAATGAGAATGAAAACACAATGGTCCAAAATCTTTGGGATGTAGCAAAAACAGTTCTAAAAAATAAGTTTATAGCAATACAGGCCTACCTCAAGAAGCAAGAAAAAAAAATCTCAAACACATTAACCTTAAATCTAAAGAAGCCAGAGAAAGAACAAACAAAACTCCAAACCAGTAAAAAGAAATAAGATGAGAGCAGAAATAAACAAAATAGAAACTAAAAAAACAGAACAGTATAATGAAACCAGGAGCTTGTTCTTTTGAAAAGATCAATAAAACTGATAAACCTTTAGACAGACTCATTAAAAAAGAAAAAAAAAGGACTCAAAATCAGAAATGAAAGAGAGGAGATAACGGACACCACAGAAATTCAGAGGACTGTGAAGGCATATAATTTTTTTATAATATTCTAACAAATTAGACAACCTGGAAGAAACAAATTCCTAGAAATTTATGACCTCCCAAAACTGAATCAGGAAGAAATAAAAATTTGAATAGACTGATTGCCAGCAATAAAATTGAATCAGTAACCAAAAAACCCTCAATAAAAAAAAGTCCAGGACCAGATGGCTTCACAGGTGACTTCTACCAAACACTTTTTTTTTTTTTTTAAGAGAGGGAGGAGGGGTGTGGGGAGAAGCAGAGGGAAAGGCAGAGAATCTTAAGCAGGCTCCATGCCCACTGTGGAGCCTGGCGTGGGGCTCAATCTCACAACCCTGAAATCACGACCTGAGCTGAAATCAAGAATCAGACACTTCGCTTCTCAGCCTTTTGGCTAAGATCAAGTGAAGAGTCAGACACTTAACTGACTGAGCCACCCAGACACTCCAATTCTACCAAACATTTAAAGAAGACCGAGTGTTATATGCAACTAATGAGTCATTGAACATTACATCAAAAACTAATGATGTATATGTTTGCTAATTGAATTTAAATAAAAATAAAAAAATAAAGACAATACCTATTTTTCTCAAACTATTCCAAAAAGGAAAAGAGAGAGAGAGAGAGAGAGAGAGACAGAACTACAAGCCAATATCTCTGATGAGCAGAAATGCAAAATCCCTCAACAAAATATTAGGAAACCAAATCCAACAAAACGTTGAAAAAAATCAGTCACCAGGATCAAGTGGAGTTTCTTCCCAGGATGCAAGGGTGGGTCAATATTCACAAATCAATGTGATACATGACATCAATAAGAGAAAAGATAAAAGCATATGATTATTTCAATAGATGAAGTAAAAACATTTGACCAAGTACAATATCTATTCATGATAAAAACCCTCAACAAAGTAGGTTTGGAGGGAACACACCTCAACATAATAAAGGCCGTATATAAGAAAAACACAGCTAACATCACACTCAATGGTGAAAAACTGAGATCGAGAACAAGACAAAGCTGTTCACTCTCACCACGCTCATTCAACAAGGTATTGTAAGTGCTAGCCATAGCACTGAGACACAAGAAGGGAGGAACAGGCACCAAATTGGTAAGGAAGCAGTTAAACTGTCAGATTTGCAGATGACATGATACTATTTATAGAAAACCCTAAAGACTCCACCAAAAAATTACTAGAACTGATACAGAATTCAGTAAGGTCACAGGATACAAAAATCAATAGACAGAAATCCGTTTCATATCTATACACTAAGAATGAAGTAGTTGAAAGAAAAATTAAGAAAATAATCCCATTTACAATTGTACCAAAAATAAAATACCTAGGAATAAACTTAACCAAGGAGGTGAAAGACCTGTACTCTGAAAACTATAAAACACTGATGAGAGAAATTGAAGATGACACAAACAAATGGAAAGATAGTCCATGCTCATGGACCCAGAGAACAAATATTGTTAAAATGTCCATACTACCTAAAGCGATCTACAGATTTAATGTAATCACTATCAAAATACCAACAGCATTTTTTTTTGCAGAACCAGAATAATCCTATTATCTGTATGGAATCACAAAAGACCCCAAATGGCCAAAATAATCCTGAAAAAGGACAAAACTGGAGCTATCACAATCCCAGATTTCAAGATCTACCACAAAGCTGTAGTAATCAAAAGTCTGGTACCGGCACCAAAAAAGACACATAGATCAATGAAACAGAACAGAGAGCCCAGAAATAAACCCGCAACTATATGGTCAATTAATCTTTGACAAAAGAGACAAGAATATGCAACGTGAAAAAGACAGTCTCTTCAACGAATGGTGGTGGGAAAACTGGACCACTACATGCAAAACTAAAAAAAAAACCCCAAAACAAAACAAAAACCCTCAAAATGTATTACAGACCTAAATGTGGGACCTGAAACCATAAAAACCCTAGAAGAGACCACAGGCAGTAATTTTTCTGACATCAGCTGTAGCAACATTTTTCTAGATAGGTCTCCTGAAACAACAGAAACAAAAGCAAAAATAAAACTATTGGGACTACATCAAAGTAAAAAAGCTTCTGGACAGCAAAGAAAACAATCAGCAAAACTAAAAGACAACCTACTGAATAGAGAAAGATATTTTTAAATGCCATATCCAATAAAGGGTTAGTATTTAAAATATATAAAGAACTTATATAACTCAACACCAAAAAAGCAAATAATCCGAATAAAAATGGGCAGAAGATATGAACAGACATTTCCCCAAAGAAGACGTCCAGATGGCCAACAGACACATGAAAAGATGCTCAACATCATTCACCAGAGAAACGCCAATCAAAACTACAACGAGCTATCACCTCACACCTGTCAGAATGGTTAACCTCAAAACCCCAGGAAACAACAAGGGTTGGCAAGGATACAGAAAAAAAGGAACCCTCGTGCCCTGCTGGTGGGAATGCAAACTGGTGCAGCCACTGTGGAGGTCATACAGGATGGAGGTTTCTCCAAAAATTAAAAATAGAATTACCATATGATGCAGTAACTCCAGTACTGGCTATTTACCCAAAGACTGTGAAAACACTAATTTGAAAAGATTTATGCACCTCTGTGTTAACTAATTACAGTGTTATTTACAACAGCCAGATCATGGAAATAACCCAAGTGTCCATCAATAGATGAATGGATAAAGAAGGTGTGGTGTACACACATATATACACATGCATGAGTGCATACACAATGGAATATTACTCAGCCATAAAAAAGAATGAAATCTTGCCATTTGCAACAACTTGGATAGAGCTAGAGAGTATAATGCTAAGTGAAATAGGTCAAAGACAAATATATTATTTCACTCATATGTGAAATTTCATAAACAAAACAAGCAAACAAAGAATAAAAGAGAAAAATGACTTAAATTGAGACAACAAACAGCTTACCAGAGCAGAGGTGGGGGGCATGGGTAGAACAGGGGAAGGGGATTAAGAGTACCCTTATCGTGATGAACACTGAGTAATATATAGAATAGTCGAGTATATTGTACACCTGAAACTAATATAACACTATGTTAAAAAATTTTTAATAAAAGAAAATAAAGTAATGGAATAAAAAAGGGGAGGGCAATGGTGAAGAGTGATTACCTGTAGATCAAAAAAGGCTAAACACTAGACCAGGGACTTGGCCAATTACACCAGTTCAAAACCAACCTGCTGCCTGTTCTAAATAAAGTTTAATTGCCATTCAGCCACATCTTCATTTACACGTCGACTATGACTGCTTTCACCCTGTAAGGGCACAGCTGAGTGGTTCCAACAGAGATGGTATGGCCCACAAAGCCTAAACTATTTACTACCTATCTCTTTACTAAAAATATTTGCCATCCTCTGTCCTACACTATAAGCTCCCTGCTCTCTCATGTACTTGCCTGAGCATTTATTAAGGTCTGGCACAAGGTGCAAGCTCACATATCTGTTGAACTAATGAAACAATGACAAGAGACCATTAGATTTGGAAGCGATCGGTGACCTTCAGGAAAGCAATTTATGAAGCATGGATTCTGAAGCAGTCAGAAAGGAGGTGGTTACAGGGGTGCCTGGGTGGCTCAGTCGTTAAGCGTCTGCCTTCGGCTCAGGGCGTGATCCCAGTGTTCTGGGATCGAGCCCCACAATAGGATCCTCCGCTGGGAGCCTACTTCTTCCTCTCCCACTCCCCCTGCTTGTGTTCCCTCTCTCGCCGGCTGTCTCTCTCAGTCAAATAAATAAATAAAATCTTAAAAAAAAAAGAAAGAAGAGAAAGAAGAAGAGAAAGAAAAGAAAGAAAAGAAAGAAGGTGGTTACAGACCCAAAACAGAAGAATGAAATTTGGAGAAATGGGAGCTACTTATCTTTGACAAGAAGGTAAAGAAAAAGGGGTAATGGTTCAGAAACTTTCTAAGGTGGAGAGTGAGAAAATTGAAGGGACTTACCCTGGATCATTTGGTCTCATATTGGAGACCAACTGCAAATTGACTATGGAAGAGCTTGGGGCATAAAGAAAACGGGGAAAAAATGAAAATATTTGGGAATGTCTATATGGGAAAAGTGGCTAAAAGTGAAAACGGATGAAAAAGCTCACTGGGCCGGGCAGGAGCAGCCCCTCGAAGACGACAGCACAGACGTTCTGCCAACTAAGCAACGATAAGTGACCACACGGAGATTTCGTGTCCAGGGATGGATTTAGGAGCATTTGGTTTTTTGTAAGTCTGAGCTCCATATACCATAGCGAGGACCCGAAACCCAAAAGAAACTTCAGATAAAGTCAGTACTCAATTACATGTGCACTTTTTAATCTTCTGGCTCAGAGAAAGAAAACAGGTAACTCTCAGCATTATCCTCCTGTGGCTGATCCTTGACACAAGAAGTCCTCGGGTCTGACAAGTACTGGAGAGACCCTTTCATTATTCTTAGCAATGATTAGTCAAATAAAGGATCTGCAGCCCCTTAGAGCGGTTCTTGATCAGATGGGAGGATGTAGGAGCCAAAGACAGAATGGCTAGAAGACATGGAAGGTGCGGCACCTGGGTTCACATCACCTTCAAGCATTTTCTCTCGCTTATCTATCTGACCCATCACAGGAGAGGAGAGGGAAGAAAAGGGTCCAAACAGGGACAGCGATGGAACTCTTAATTCAGAACTTGAATTTCTCTTTATTTTTATTGGTATCTTATTTGAAGTGCCACACACTATCCTCTGGTCATTACTAAATCAGGAAAAAGAAAGAGATTCTACTGGTAGTATGCCAAAGCAAGAAGCTTTCCAGTGTTGCTGGTATTTGCACAGACATGGGGAAATGACGGAAGCAACTTTTGAGAAGCACTTCAACTAGATACAGGACCATGAATCTCCCCTCCGCCCTTAAAGCTGCCCAGTCACCGAACCATGCTTCTCCGGAACATGTGCTGCCTACTTTCCTAGACAGTTGCCGTATTTTCATTAGGCCCGTGACATTTGTTTCTTAGATGTCTGGAAGTAGGAAGCGTTTTTATACGGATGGTGAATGCCAGTCATAATTGACAGTTTATTTCTTAGTAGATAAAATAATGCTATGCATTTATTTTCATTTTATTTTTATATTTTATTGATATAGTCAGTAGAATGGTACAATTCACAGCTCTTCCTCTCTCCTGAAACCTCCAACACGTCCCCATCCTTATTCTTCCTATGGCACTATGACTCTGAAAACGAGATGCTCAGAAGGGCCCCTCAACCATACCCACCCACCTCCCAGGGGCTTCCACCACACACTCCACACCCCTGCTTGTTGCCAGAGATCAAGCTTTCGAAGAGTAAATCCAGGACTCCCGGAGGTTCCTGAGATCCTTTTGGGGTCTGTGAGGTCAAAACTATTCTCATAATAATAGGAAACCAGTATTATTTGCTTTTAACTTTTGTTTTCTCACATGCACAATGGAGTTTTCCAAGGCTGTATGAGGAATGATATCACAGCAATCTGAGCACAGACGCAGATGAAAACGCAGCTGTCTTCTATTAATAAAGTCAGACATTAAAGAGACTTGCAGAAATGTAAAATGATGCCACTCAACTATATTTTCCCAATGGAAAAAAAATATTTTTATAAACACTATTATTTGTGTTAACAGGGAATGGGTTTTATTATTTTTTAAAACAAATTAATGAATATTTTTAATTTCTCGGATATAATTTTCATTATGGTAAATATTGATAGATATAAACCACACACACAAAAAACCTCTTTGTGGTCCTAATTTTTAGGCGTATACAGGTGCTCTGAGACCAAAAAGTTTGAGAACGACCAGCAGAGATGAACGCTTGGTGCTTCTATCTTAAAGCCCATTCCTCTACCAGGTTCTATGTCCCATCTCTCACACACACTCCACAAAGCTCCCCTCTTACACATTTGTCAGTTTCCCTCTCTGCACAATCATTCCCATTTATGTATAAACACTCTGTTGTTTATTTTATCTTAAAATAACAACAACAACAAAAACTTCTGTTCCTCTGTCAGCTACCGCCCATGTCTCTTCCCCTTTGCACAAAACTTCCTCAAAAAAGTTGTCTATATTTCCGGTCTCAAATTCCTCTCTTCCCTTTTCCTTTAATTTTATTTCTGTGTAGTTGACACACAGTTTCAGGTGCACAACATAGTGATTCAACAAGTTTATACCTTACGCTGAGCTCACCCCAAGTAGCTGCCAACCTCCCACTCTCTCTTAAATCCCCTCCCATTGGATTTTCCTGCCCTTCCGATTCCACTGAAATGGGGAGAATCCCACTTGGATCCCCCCACGTTGCTAATTCCCCATTTAACACAATGAAACCTTCTGTCTTCCTTGATGTACCGGCAGCTGTCCCTTTGCAAGGCTCTGATAAGGGTGAATTTCAGTTAACACTGTTTAAATAACCCAGTCCCTCAACAACATGGTTCAAATTCCAGTTACCACTGCTTATTAACTGTGAGGAATTACACAAAGCACAAACTGTCAGGCTGGTCAGTGGCCTTGATCACCACACAAACAGCTCATGCACATGGATCAGTGACAATCATCTCATTTGTTTCAAAGTCTGTCAGTGACTGGCCATTGGGTGTCTGTTTTTCAGCTCACAGACAGCAAAACGTAGATTCGAAATGTATCATTGAAAGAGGAAATTGGCGAAGAAAAGTGAAAGTGAAGCAAAGACACAGAAAGTGCTAACACTGGATGTGAAAATCGAATCTAACATAATGGAGGTACTGAAGTGGCTGACTGGGAACGAGGACACCACTACCAGCGGGGACTCTCAGCTCAGTGCTCAGATAGGGGGAAGGGTGACTTAGAGCCTGAATGAGGACAGTGGGTGCGTGGAACGGACAAGCATCTCCCAGATGCAGCAAGAAACTTCACATTAAAAGAACTCTTAGAGGTAGGTATTTCACGGTTATTAAAGGAACGGGAGGAGATATTTCACAACATCGAAAGCAAAAATAATAAAATGTTGAAAGTTGATCCAAAATTAGAAAAGAATATGCCAATTTGCCAAGGCATAGAAAAGATATTTGCGCTGGTTATGTGACAAGAACGAGGCAAGCACTGTTCAACCCTGTCTCAACAAATTTACGAAAGAAATAAAACACTTTAATTATCGATTTTATTTTATTTTATTTTTAGACAGCTTATAGCAAGCGTGTGTGCCAGTAGGGGAAGGGGCAGAGGGAGAGGAAGAGAGAATCCCAAGCAGACTCCCTGCAGGAGCACAGAGCCTGACGAGGGGCTTGATCTCATGCCCCTGAGATCATGACCTGAGCCGAAACCAAGCGTCAGACGCTCAACTGACTGAGCCATCCAGGTGTCCCGCCTTTGCTTTAAATTACAGTGTACTAAATAAAAATTGTTTTACTATTTTTTCACTTCCTTATACATATATAACCATCAGAGTTTTTCATGTTTTGACAGAAATTTTTAAAGGTCACAGAACAGCGAATTTTCCCATCGATTATTAAGACTGTTGGGCATGGTTACTTTTAGAGTTCGGAGCTCCATGCAAAGGAAGGGTTGCCTGCACTTCCCTCATCTGACTTCCAGGCCACCACCCCACTTGCTTTCCTTCCTGCCTCACTAGCTGACTTCCCGGTCTCCTCGCTCAATGCTTACTGTGGGAGGACATCAGAGCCCAGTCCTGGGAGCTATTCTAATTGCACTGCTCCCTTAGAGATTTCACCCGGTCCTATGGCTTGAAACAATCATCTCCATGCCAACAACTTCCATATTTACATCCCCAGCCCAGACCTCTTGCCTGAAAGCCAGATTTATATATCCGGTGGCCTGTTTGATAGCTCGACCTGGATATTCAGTAGATGCTGTTAGAAGATGGAGGTGGGGGGCGCCTGGGTGGCACAGAGGTTAAGCGTCTGCCTTCGGCTCAGGGCGTGATCCTGGTGTTCTGGGATCGAGCCCCACATCAGGCTCCTCCGCTGGGAGCCTGCTTCTTCCTAACCCACTCCCCCTGCTTGTGTTCCCTCTCTCGCTGACTGTCTCTATCTCTGTCAAATGAATAAATAAAATCTTTAAAAAAAAAAAAAAAAAAGAAGATGGAGGTGGGTCAGCAAAGTGTCCTCTATAATGGAAAGGCGCTTTAAGACTGAAAAGCAAAGCAAGCCATTCCGTCCCGTTTACACAGTTTCTTTCAGGGTAACTTACTGGGGAGATCGGGTCAACGGATCCAGACGGGACGATCCAGGCAGCACTCGGCTATTTTCTGCCCCCTCTTCTCCACCCAGTCAGGACTTCAATCCCCAGCTTTTATGGAGCAAGGGGCATGGTGGTGAGGTCATGGGGCAGCTATCTAAAGTGGCGTCATTTGTGCACCAAAGGATCTCTACTAGTTACCTAAAGTGGGGCCTTCTGTGCACCACTTTAGGAAAGATCAGAACAAGCCTTCCTGCAATCCCATCAGGGCAGACATTAACCTCCACAGGGCCAGGAACACAGAGCTCCGAGGGGGGACATTGCGTGGGCATGAACAAGATGGAGGGCCAAAGATGGGGTCAGTGTGGTCAGCACTCCTGCAATAACCAAAACCAAAATCCTTCCCCTAACCAGAAAAACCCTCGTCTACTACCCAAAACACACATCTTCCCCATCTCAGTTGATGGCAACTCCTTCCCTCCAGTTGCTCAGGCCAAAAACCTTGGAGTCATTCTTAACTACTGTCTTATATCCTCTGTATAATCTGTCTCAAGGCCTATTGGCTCTACCTTCAAAATATATCCAGAATCAGACCACATTTCCCCACGTTCACTGATGCACCTGGTCCACACACCCTCGTCTCTTGCCTGGATTACTATAACACGGTCTCTAACTCATCTCCCTCATGACCTAGTCTCAGCACAGCAGCCAGGGGAGTTCTTGTAAAACACATGTCAAATCTTGCCATTTCTCTCCCAAGAACCCCACAGTGGCTCTCCATTTCACTCAGAGAAAAGTCAACATCTTTCCAAAGACCCAGTGGGTCCTACAGGGTCTAGCCCCTTCTTATGGGGCTATGTTCTAACCCCACCTCATCTTCTTCCTCTCACTCCCTCTCTCTTGCCGCTCTCACCGCCCCGCCTCTTTCCAGAACTCTGGGCAGGGTGGGCCTTCGCACTCACCCATCCCTCTTCCTGGAAAGCCCCTCCTCCAAACAGTCACAGATCTAACTCCTTTTCTTTCAAGCGTTTGCTCGCTGTCACTTCTCAAGGTGTACCCAGCTCCCCGGATCAGCTGCTGCTCACCATCACCCTCTGGAAATCCTTATCACTCTTATTGTTCTCCGCTGTTCCACAGCATTCATCCCCTAACATGCTGTATGATTTACTTGTGTTGTTGATTGGTTGTCTCCCTCTCCTACTGCTTAGAAGGTCAACTCCATGAGAGCAGCAACTTCTTGTCTAGTCTGTTGACAGATAAAAGCCCAAGGGCCTAGTGATGGTATCTGATACATACTAAGCATTCAATAATTATTTGCTAAATAAATGAAGTTGAAAAAGTTCTAAGTTACTAGTTATTATAGTGGACCCGGAGAACCTTCTGTGTATGTCTAATAACTCCCATTTGGTGAAGGAAATCTGAAAATCTAAAATGTGATTACCCGTTCATTTTATCAAGAGCTATTTCCTAAATATCTCGTATGTGCCAAAGCCAAATGGAACCTTAGATGGTCAAACATACTTTTCCAATCCTGGTGCAGGAGCTTCTTGCCTTTGAACACGGTTCTGAATGGACAAGAGTGCTTCCGGTGAATACCGGGCAGCATTGCTCTCCATGTACTTCAAGACATAGTCGTCTGTGTCAAGGATGACAAACCGGTGGCCAAACACTGGGGAGAGGGTAGAAATCCACGTAGCTTGGTTATGGTTTTAATCATGCCATTAGGGGTAAAATAATACTGATCCTCCAATGACAAGTTCATAGATAGGCATCTGTGACCTCGCCAAATGAACTTTCAATAGCTCTCTGACATGCAGTAGTTCGCTCAGCGTTCGGGAAGCTCGGGGTGTATACATCTATAACCCACGAATGCGTCCAACTTACAGTTTAACTGACATGGAAGGAGACCGAGACACTGCATCACATATACAAGAATATTAGCTTCAGTTCAGGTGGAATGCAGTCTCACTGCCTCTTACAAGAGTTAAATGAATTAAATCCCCACTAAGAAGAACCCATTCACTTGTGCTGAGACCTACCCTCAATCACAGCACCAATGAAGAAGTCAGTCGGGCCATAGTAGACGGGGTTGTCTGCTGTCGAGGACGGTTTAACAACTTTAGTTCTGCCAAGGTACTTGCCCCCAATGATGCCAGAATTGCGGACAGGCGGCTCAAAGATACTGATCATGTCACTGGCAAGAAAATAGGAGAAGACAAATCGGCGGTCTTTGTCTTCTGGGATAGGAGATTCCTAGACAGGAGAAGGAAGGAAGTTATTATGAAGGTACATAACGACCCAGATGTTCTAAACGTAAGTATCTACAGGACTAGAGGTAAAATACAAACCAAATACACAAAGTATGATGTAAGTGAACAGTAAGGGGGGACAGGGACTGTGGTGGCCTGGAAAGGACATGCCTCATCTAAAGGAGGCTGTCTTATGCGAATGTAAGCCCAATGTTGCAGGATCTTCCCATTTCTCACGGGAAGACAGAAATCCGGGTGTTGTACGTAAGTGATGAATCACTAAATTCTACACCTGAAACTAATATTATACTGTATGTTAATTAACTGGAATTTAAACAAAAACTTGGAAAAAAAAATAAAACCCCTGATTTTAAAATGTTGGCCTTAACTCTTTTAAAGCACTGTGTGTGCCAAACAAAACATGTGGGCTACGTTCTGCCCACAGGCTGCCCACAGTTTGAGACCTCTTGGCTGACGTGTTCAATTTCACAGACACTAAGATGATTATGCAAAGTTTATTTCTTTAAACAAATCTATTTACACACATAATTTTAAAAAGAAAACTTAAGAAAGGAGGAATGAGTAATATAATGTCATAGAGTGGAAACTGATTCTGAAACACTGTCTTGTGGATAAGACTGTTCCCACACCACATTACTGAGAGTGATCACATAACCCTAAGAAACCAATTCCAGATTGAACAAGCCTAAATCCAGACATGCTTATTCTTGACCAAAATCCTCTCAAATTGCAACTTCAGCACATATCTTTTCATTTACGACATGGAATTGCTTGTATAATAATTTCTCATTTATCAAAGAAAGTCACTGGGTTTCCTCTTCGTCAAATAATTTCCTCATACCATTCCCTAATCTAGCAGTCTCCAAACTTTTTTGATTAGACACTCTAACAATAAAAAGATTTTTAAACAAACATCTACTATGGTTAATAAAAATCAAATCACATCACTCCTCTGCTCTCAAACCTCCAGAGGATTACCGTCACACTGAATAAGATATGAAGTTCTAAGCACGGCTACAGGAGGGCTGTCCAAGGAGGGCCAATGGTTCACCCTGGCAGGGGTGAAGTTAAAAAAAGTTAAAAAAAAGTTAAAAAGTTAAAAGTTAAAAAAAAGTTAAAAAGTTAAAAGTTAAAAAAAAATTCTTTACGTTTTTATTTAGAACTAAATGTAAAGTTGCATTAGCAATAGAGAATTTTCATATACTTCTCACCAAGCTTTCCCTAATTTTAGCATCGTACACAACCATAGTACAATTATCAAACGCAGAGTAATGGTACCATAGTAATGGGAAATAGTGACAGCACAATACTGTCAAATAAATCACGGCTCTTATTCAGATTTCACCTGTTTTTCACTTATGTTCTTTTTCGGACTCAGGATCCTATACAGGATCTCACATTGTGTTGAGTTGTTCTTTCTCTTTGATCTCTTCCAAGCTGTGACGGTTCCTCATTCTGTCCTTGTCTTTCATGACCTTGACACTTTTGAAGAGTAGGGGTCAATTACCTTGTGGAATGTCCCTTGTACATCTCATTTTTGCATCTTTGGCAAAAATACCACAGAAAAAATATCTTGTCTTTCTCAGAGCGTACCAAGGAGTTCACGATGTGGATAGATCTTATGATTGGTGATGTTGACCTTGGTCACGTGGGTAAGAAGATAAACGCTGGGCTTCTCCCTTCTAAAACTACCACCTTTCCCTTTGCGGTTGATAAAAATCTTAAGAAACACAGCTTGAAACCATGAACATTCTGTTTCTCCTCAAAGGTTTTCCCCTAATTTGAGCATCCACGGATGGATCTTCTCGGCAACAATTATTGCTGTGGTGTGTGCTTAATGGTAATTTTTTACTGCCCTCTTCTCTTCCACATTTAGTAACTGAAATTCTACTGTGGCCTTTTTGAGGACGAGTATTCAGAATTACAGGCACACTATGACAGTAGGAAGCAGATCAACTGTTGGGTTTATTTTTAAATTGTCTGCAGGCTTGTTACCTACACCCCTTGTTACCTGCCTGTGGGTGACTACTCCCACCACTCTACCCCTCCGGCCTTGTTAGCTCACTGGCTGCCAAGACTCTGAGCTGGTGCCTGACCCCATCTTCATTTCTGTCTCCCTACCCTCCACTCCCTGGACACCACCTCTGCATGAAATGCAGTTCCCTCAGATAGGCTGCTGCCTCGCCCCCTCGGTCATTCATTCTGGTCCCCACTCAGCTGTGCGCCCCCTCCCCAGCGTGTCTCTTATTCTCCAGTTAAATGAGCTCCTTCCCATCACTCCATCTCCTGCTTGACTTTTTACAGCATGCTTACTACTTGTTCTTTGATGATATATTTACTCTTGACCAGAATATCCTCAACTGGGATGTAAACTCCACGAGGCCAGAGATTCGCCTGTTTTGTTTTCCGCTGTACCCTCGATGCCCAGAACTATGCCAGACCCAAAGGAGTTCTCTAATATTTGTTGAATGAATGAATGAATGAATGAATAATTCAACATCCGTTCTTCTACATAAACATGTTCTGTGCCCTACAAAGTACATATAAAAATATCAGGGCTATAAAATAAGTGCACTCATGATAAATTATAAGCAGAGGCTATAATATTTTCTTCACAGCATCCATGGAGTATAAGCTGTCCTCAGGCTCCTTGGGAGGCCAAGCCTGCTGCCATGGAGACCACTGCTCAAACCGCATTCTGATGTTCTTCTAGAGCTTCCCCAAGTCCCTCCGCCGCCGGCACTCCACCCTGAGCCCCGGATACTTCACTACTCATATTTGCACTTGGGCCCCAACCAGCTGTCTGGGTTTAGCTTACTTTATTTCTTTTATATATATACACACTTTCCACTGTGAACTATAACACGCATAGAGAAAAACTGCAAAAAACCAAAATGTACAGTTCAAAGAATTTTCATTAAGGGAACACTCATGGAACCACCACCCAGGTCAAGAAACAGAACATTGATGGAACCTAGAAAGCCCTCCCGACTGAGAGAACTTGGTGATAATGTAAAACATTCATTAATCAGAATTTTTATGGTATGGAGTATGCTAGTTGGCCTAGAGTTTGCTAGAACTCCCTTTTTATTTAAAGTATTGTTCAACATTTTTCTAAAATATAGTAGTCAACTATGTCTTGATTTAATTTTTTCAAATATATGCATACAGTTTGAAAAATCACTTGGCCTACCTCTCCACGCTCCCAATTCCTATTCCCAGAAGGAACTTACTTCAATTTCTCTATATATCCATATCTCTAAATAAAATGCTTATAGTCCTATTTCTGTATATTTTCCATTTTTAAAGACATTACCTTTTGAATTCCTATCAGTGATTTGCCTCAGGTAACTCAGCCAATGAGTGGAATATTCAGGATTTAAATTTCTGTTTCCAAACCCATGCTCTTAATTCACTAGCCAGATGACCTCTCAAAGGCAATATCTATTAAATTGGTATGATTCCATTTATTACATTCAAGGAATACAAAATACACCAATCTAGATATCACAGGTAATGATAAAAATTTTAAGATGTGGTCCCTACCCTCAAGGAAATCACAGTACACTTGATTGCACACAAGTACCCAAATAATTTGACTATGTCAGGCTTTCATAATTACCTAATAAGGGTCAGTCAAAATTTGAGGGGTGGAAGGGAGAGATTAATGGTCTAAAAATGATGTTTGCAGGAGATGGGACTAGAGCTAGGTCTTGATTCAGGGCACCACCCCTCATGCTATCCAACCTGCCCAAAGGCTGGGGACTGGGTCTCATGGCTGTTTAAATAACACACAACTCTGATAGCTGTTACTCTACAGCTTAACAGATGAAAAGGACAACTGGGCACAGTACTGAGACAGAATGGAGTCTTAGTATGTGAAAGTCATCCTCACCAGTGCAGCCAAATAACGAAGCACCTTGTTATCGTTCACCAGCATTTTAATAACATCTTTTTTCGGAGCCTTTGGAATGAGAACAAAGCAGTTCTGAGCAGAGTCTTCAATGAGTCCATAACCGTTATAGGGAGGTAATTCCTGGAGAAATACAAGAATAAAGCAGATGCTATTTGTGTTAAAATTATATTAAAGGTAACTAAGTTTCTTTTTTAAAAATCTAGAAGACAATTATTCAAAAGCAATTTCTATATATACAAATGTACTATAGTCAGAAAATATAACATTGCATATCCCATTCCTTTTTATATATAAACTTCGCACCATGATCACTGCTCATAGCAGTGACTGCTGAGGTTACAGAGTAAACCGCAGGGCTAGACTGAAAGTTCAGTAGTCACCCTTACGCACGGGGGATATGATCCAAGACCCCCAGTGGATGCCTGAACCTTACATACGCCATGCTTTTCCCATAATTACCTTTGATAAAATTTAACTTATAAATTAGACACAGTAAGAGATTAACAACGATAACTAATAATAAAATTATTAGAACAATTATTTTTTTAATATTTTTTTATTATATTATGTTAGTCACCATACAGTACATCCCCGGTTTCCGATGCAAAGTTCGATGATTCATTAGTTGCGTATAACACCCAGTGCACCATGCAATACGTGCGCTCCTTACTACCCATCACCCATCCATCCCATTCCCCCACCCCCCTCCCCTCTGAGGCCCTCAGTTTGTTTCTCATAGAACAATTATAACATACTGTAATAAAAGTATGTGAATGTGGTCTGTCTCTCTCAAAATATCTTATTGTACTGCACTCACCCTTCTTGTGATGACGTAGATGATAAAATGCCTATGTACTGAGATGAAGTGGGGTGAATGACAAAGGTGATGTGACACAGTGTTGGTCTACTATTGACCTTCTGATGATACATCAGGAGGAGGGTCATCTGCTTCCAGACCGTGGTGGACCGTGGGTAAATGAAACCATGAAAAGCGAAACCGTGGATAACAGGGGACTCATGTGTTGCTGATGTTCACTGATCCCTTACCGCCAAAGCAGACCTGGCCCTACTCCTGGTCCCAGTCCTGGCCCTTGCGGTCATCCTACCATGGACAAGCCCAAGGATCTGTGACTTCTTTGTTCTAACAGCCTAACAGTTTCCAATAATTAACAGTTTTCCTAACTGGCAACTGTTTTCTCAGTTCACCCAAAGTGTGTATGTGTGTGTGTTGGCACTGGGGGAGGGCAGGGCTTGGTTTGTGCTACTCCTTTCCTATTTATCTCCATATTTCTAATATTTTTATTTGATTTTGGCTGCACAAAACAGGAACGGCAGCCATTCTTTACCAAGAACTCAGACTCCTTGTCCACACTGGACTCTCCTTTCCCAGCAAAGAAACAAACTCAAGAAACCAAACTTCTGAGGCGCCTGGGTAGCGCAGTCATTAAGCGTCTGCCTTTGGCTCAGGGCGTGATCCCGGCGTTCTGGGATCGAGTCCCACATCGGGCTCCTCTGCTGTGAGCCTGCTTCTTCCTCTCCCACTTCCCCTGCTGTGTTCCCTCTCTCGCTGGCTGTCTCTCTGTCACATAAATAAATAAAATCTTAAAAAAAAAAAAAAAAAGAAACCAAACTTCTGCTATGAAGGTTATTTGCTGAGTTGGTGGGAAAGTACAGGATGAGCTTTTATTTTTCACTCAGGCGCCATGAAGAGCTGAAAGCATCACTCTAAGATGGTAGGATCTTTTGGTCTAAGAACTTGAGTTCAGCGGCTGTTTCCCTCTCTTCCATGCGGACTGCAGCAGGGTGCTTTCCCTTTGACTCCTTCCTGCTATGCTCTCTCAGCAGAGTCGGCGTAGTCCATACTTCTCACTTGTAGATACCATCCCCAAATCTTTTTATATATTGTATTCGGGCACTTTGACGAATTAGTCTATACGGTCCATCTCTAACAGGTACTCCCTCCAAAACCTGTGACTTCTCTGCTCATCCAAGGTGTGGTGCCTGGAACACTGGCTCTTCGCCCACCTCCTGGGGCCGTAGTTAACGTGATCGTCATGGCGGAAATATGACTAGTGCATCCGGTAGATGGACAATGGCCTAACTTGCTCCAAATGCAAAACCACTACTCTATGAAGATACAAGTTGCCGTGGACAGAGGGACCTTGCGTGAGACACCACAAGCTAAGCATCTGAGTTACTCGAGAGGATAGGCAGAAATACTCGGAGGTGGAATATAATCTTCCTCTGCATCCGTATCAACATACTACCAGAGCAGTCTGGTTGGCGTGGAGGTTGAAGAATTTTGAAATAGGGAGATAAGCATCTGAGTGCCTTCCTCTCAAATTCTTTGTGTGTTTCAACAGAGTTCAACCTATTTTTTCTGATCGCACCTCATGCCCCCTGCTTGGACTGAAGACCTTCCCTAAATATCAGCCCCTATGCCTGGGGTCCTGGCACTACGCTTCTTCTCCTCCAAGCTACCATCGGTGTCCTGTTCTAAACTAGATGAGCCACTCCCTCCTATAATCCTGCTTACATGCTCCACCCACGTTATCTTAACGAAACAAGTTCACCAGGAGCTTGAGACTCCCATAATCCTCCAGGTAAAGCTTCTAGAGGCCAGCTCCATGGCGAATTTGCTCTCCTAGTCCTTCATTCTTCCTCTTCCCTACCAGCATGTCTCCAGATGGAGTCAACCTGAGACGGACCACATCTAGCCAGTGGATACATGTTTACTTATTCCTGATCTAACAGATTAGCCGAAGTGTCATGGTTCTTGAAGCAAATATATCCTCCTCATACCCACTTCTATCCTTTCCCATTAGCTTGCCTCTAGCTTCATCCCTTGAGACCCAGCTACAGCTTCCCACCCCTGCTTTCCAACCACGTTGTACAGGGTTTAAGTGATGGAAGCGTAATGACTAAGGAGAGCTGAAAGGTATTCGCTGTTTGGTAAGTGGCGCTCTCCTATTCATTCCCAACAAAGACTCCCAACAAAGACAGACAGAGAGTGCTTACGTGTAATTGTTTATTACAGAGAATTTACTGAAAATAAACTGACCGAATACTATGACTCATGTGCCATATGTATGGATGGAGAACTGGTCTTATTTTACAGGGTGACTGAGATAGGGCAAAACAAACGAACCAAAATCTACAGTGCTTCTTCAGTTCACTCTGCTCTCTATCTAAGCCTTCCCTTCCTTTCCTTGCTTTAGAAGACAGGTTAGGAGAAAAAGATGACAGTGAAAGAATGGGGAGCAGAGGAGTTCTAGGACTCAAAACTTTCATTAGCTCAAAAGATGGATCAAAGCCTTTTCACGAAGAAAAATGCACCATTATATTGCAATCCTTCCTCATCCTACTCCCTGGTTAGGTCAGATTCCTTCTTGTAAAGGGGTTTGACATTTGTAGACTCACCCTTGTACTCTCAAGTGTGACCTTGGGCAAGCCCCTTGGACTGCTATCTCATACTATACTCCTCTATAAACGAAAGTGATGGAACAGTTTGCTTGGTCAAAATCTAGGTCTTTCCTACCGTACTTTTTCTCATATATTGCAGCAAATGGTACTCCAAAATGTGGGGACAGAAGCAAGTGCTTTATTTTAATTCTTAATCAATGAGCCCATTCATTGGTAAGGAGTCCTATCTAGAGAAAAAACTGACAGTGAGAAGTATTATCATGATCCATACTTCCTTCCAGAAGTTTTATTGCCCCTGGGAACTCTCAGCATACCCAAATCCAAATCCTTCTTTGTAATTGTGTTTGTGAAATGTTGGTTCTAAAAGGCTGGCCTAAGATATCACTTGCCTCTTTGGGGAACAAACACATACTTCATAGGCAGTCCTCTTGTCTAGCTCAAGAAACATACCACATGCATCCTACGTGCTAGGCACTGAGTTAGATGCTCCCTGCCCTCGACGAACTTACGGTCTTAGACAGATGTTTTACTATAATAGACAAGTGCTGGCCGAGGGAGGCACGGGACCCCAGGAACACACAGGAGAGGTGATTAAGCCTGCCAGGAGCTTAGAGAAGCCTTCTTGGAAGAGAGGAGGCCTATATACCGAGTCTGGAAAGATAAGGAAGAGCTGTGGAAAGAAATGATGGCAAAGGGGTTCAAGCACGTGGAAGAGCATCAGCAGAAGTGCAGGAGGGTGAAGCAGGCGGCTGTGACGGCCGAACAATAGCTAACTCAGTGTACTCGGAGGCCAAGTGCGAGAAGCCGGGCAGCTGGGCAGGGGAGGGCAGACGCCTGCGCTGGAGGAGGTCATTAATGCCATCCTCCTCCCATTCACATCTGTCTTTTGAAAAGAAAGAGCCACGACATTATTTTACACACAGAGGGGTAATATAAAAGTAGGTCACAGGTATTAATACCCAATTTTATCTACAGGCAACAGACCAAAGAGGTTGGCTGCATTGCTCTGGCCGCACATGCACGTACCAGGCGCCAGCGCTTGAAGTCTGTGATGCGGAACCGCCTTACCACATCAGACACTTCTTGAATTTGCTGTATGATGTGTCATTTTTAACACATGCAATTCTTTTTTTTTTTTTTTTTGAGAAAAAGAGAGCACAAGTGTGAGGGGGGGTTTGGGGGGGGGGAGAGAGAGAATCTCAAGCAGACTCACGTCCAGTGCAGAGCCCCACATGGGGCCCCATCCCACGACCCTGAGATCGTGACTTGAGCTGAAATCGAGTCAGTCACTCAAGGACTGAGCCACCCAGGCATCCCCACATGCAATTCTTATTTAAATTTCTAAAATATGTGGCTGAACCACTCTGAAGGCTCAAGTCTATTCGATTACTATGTGGGTGCGTTTAAAAGCACCATGACCTTACTCTCAGATCACAGTGGACCCTGTGGCACACAGAACTAAATTTCGTGGCTCAGTATAATTCTAAGGAAAGCTATGTGGCAATGAAAGAAAGCCATCTTCCAACAGCTTCACTAATCAGCTTCTGTTCACTCCCAATTAGTTTTTAAGTACAAGGGTCTGATAAATAGGCAGGGAACAGTGAAATGCCCTAGCAGTCTGGAATTTTGAGAGATGTCTTTTTTAATCAAAATTTAAAAAATATAAAAGTAATACAGGGTTTGGGATAAGAAAAGAAATTAAAAACACACAGAGTATAAAAAAAAAGGTCCCTCGTCATCTCGCACTTCCCTTGTCCCCCCATTCCCACATGTGGAACTACCCACTGAACAGTGTGGGCGGATATTCCTCTGGGTCCTCTCTTTGGTGTAAGCAGATACTGTCTGCAGCAATGTATACAAACAGAGCCATATCACATAAATGCATTTACTCCCAAATGTGATGGACATTTTCCCATGTTAATATGCAGAGACTGACTTCCTCTTTTTCTCTTTAACCAGTCTTATAAGTCCTCTCACTGTACTATAGTTTCTTCTGCCAATCTCCTTACACTTTACTGTATGTAATGCTACAATACACATCCTTACATATCGTTTTATGGTCCCCAAACCAGATTTTTTAGATCAAGAGATAGGTAATATTTTATTTTGAAAAAATTAAAATGACGACACTGCCCTTCAAGAATTGTTTTCCTATTGGCTCTCCTATTAACAGTATATGAAAATGACCTTTTCGGGGTATCTGGCTGGCTCAGGTAGTAGAGCATGTGGCTCTTGGTCTCGGGGTTGTGAGTTTGAGCCTGACAGTGGGTGTAGGGATTACTTAAGAAAAGGAAAGGAAAGGAAAGAAAAAAGGAAAGGAAAGGAAAGAAGGAAGAAAGAAAGAAAAAAGAAAAGGAAAGGAAAGGAAAAGAAAAAAGAGAAAAAAGAGAAAAGAGAAAGAAAAGAAAAGAAAAGAACAGAAGAGAAAAGAAAAGAAAAGGTCCACTTCTTCACAACAGGGCAAACATTGGATATTGTCGGTCTTTTTAAATCAAATAGATCCAAAACCTCATTATTTTCATTTCTATTTTCTTTGATTATCAGTTAAGTTGAGGGTCTTTTTTTGCTTTTATAGATTGATTGATTTTTGAGAGAGCGAGCGTGCGCGCGAGCGGGAGAGGGAGAAAGACTCTAAAGCGAGACTGCTCTGAGCGTGGAGGAGGGTCTTTTCACACGCCTGTTAGCCATTTGTACTCTTGTGAAGTGCTCTACAGCACATGCTCTGTCCGTCGTCTACTCGGTGTTCACGTGATTCTGTTTTTCTTTTTCTTAACCCTCTATATCAAAAGATCACTCAGAACTAGTGCTCCCTTACCGGTTTCACGGGAGGTGGCTCCTTCTTGCTCACATCAATACGTGGTAGATCAGAGAGTCCAAACTTTTCTTTGTAATACTGTCGAGTGAAAGGATCGCAATCATAGATGAAGAAGGTTCTCCCGAGGATAGTGAGCGACTTCCCCACGATGAAGTCTTTGGCAGTATACCATTCCAACACCTCTTGATCAGAGATCTCCAGCACACACTGAGGGAAGTTCTCTGACGCAGGATAACAGGGAGAGAAGAAAGAAAAGGAATGAGGACGGGAAGAAGGACTGACACACAGCAGCCGGGCACTCTTGAGAATCTGAGGGAGCATAGTGTCTAGCTCTGGTCAAGGGTCTCCTCTACTCTCCCATCTGTTGGCCAGACACAGAAATGATATCCTAGAGGGGTTTTGTGAGGTCTCTCTCTCGTATTCAGCTTGAACTATCAGTGCAGGTCACTAATCATGGCAGAACTCATGCTTAGGGGAAATCATTACAGGAGGAAAGAATAAATGTCCTACAGAGTACAAGATCATTGGAGGGATCCAAGTCGTTCAGTTCAACCTTCCACCTATTTATTCATTCAACCAACATATTATCAATGACCACATACATCACGTACCAGTTCACTGTTAAATACTGAGACTATAACTATTAGCAGTGTAGGTGAAAGTTCTACCTTGATGGAAAAAACAGTCTGTTTGGGACCACAGATTCTAAATTACACCAATAATAGTTCCATTTCAATTGTGATCACTGCTAGGACAGTCTGATCTAGTCCTCTGGCAGGAGGCGGGGTCAGTCAGTGAGATGATCAGATTAATCTGTTTATCTAGGCGCTCAAGAGATTTTCAAATGTAGAATCAACCTTGCATTTTGGGAGGAATAAATCCAATTCTATCACATGGTTTTGTGAGAACTAAGGATTGACTTATTTAAGACTGATTCCCTGCAGTGTGGCCACGACGGAAACCATAAGATAGTCAATTCTGGTAAAGTGCCACACTGTACAGCTGTAACCACAAAGCTTGACCCTAGAACTCTGATCACAGGGGACTTGAGAGATAGGCCACTATTCCCCTAACTGATAATTGCTAAGATGGAAAAATAGGGAAGGTTAAGGTTTTGTTACATCAGACAGAAAGGCTTGAGCTCCAGCCCTTGAGCGTGCCAAAACATCATGATTTTCCCTAATCATGCATCTTAAAAGCCCTACAACCAAAGGTTCCTTCTCCCCGTGCCTCGTGCCTAACCCTACTAGACCCCTTTGAGTTACCCCAGGAAGTGATGGGCATTGGGGGACACAGTCAACAATGTTCCAGGAGACCTGGGGTGGGTGGGTGTGTGTGTGTGCGCGCACACGCACTATACAACCATTCACCTTTGTTTGCTTAACAACTATCTTTTTCATATATAGCTGGATTTCATTTACTGATATTTTATTTAAGTTTTTTCCATATGGGACTGTAGTCTTATTCATGGTGTCTTTGGTTTTATTGGTCTTCTCTTAATTAATTAGTTCTTTTCTATGAATCTATATTAGGCTTAGGATTAGCTGTTCTTTATTTGGCAAAACTGAAAAGTTATCTAGACCTGGTGTTTTCTTTGTGGAGAATTTTTTCAGTGATTCTATTTCCTTAATAGTTAAAGACATTTGGTTTCTATTTCTTCTTGGACGAGTTAAATTTTTCTAAAACTTTGCTCATTTCACACACAAAAAAAGAGACAAACCAAAAAACAGACACTTAACTACAGAGATAGACGGGTGGTTACCAGAGGCGAGGTGGGCAGGGGTATGGGTGAAATAGGTGAAGGGGATTAAAAGTACACCTATCTTGATGAGCACTGAGTAATACATGGAAGTGTTGAATCACCATATTGTACACCTGAAACTAATATAACACTGTATGTTAACTATACTGCAATAAAAATTTAATTTAATTTCAATTAAAATTTGCTCATTTCATCCAACTGAAATTAATTTCCAAATACATGAGTTTTTTTATAGTTCTAAAATTGAATTCTAACTTGTGCTGAAATTAGAAAATATGGTATAAGATGCCCAGACTTTAAAAATTTGTTAAGACTGACCAGTTCTTATAACTGTTCCATTTGTGCTTGAAGAAATGGGGATTCTCCAGGGGTTAATGCATACACATATTCATTATAGCAACACTGATAATTCTATTATTTAAATCCTATATATATGTGCTTATTGACTTATCTTTTTGATCTAACAATTATAAAAAGAAATGTTTTAATGACGCTCATTATTTTGATGAATTTGTCCATTCTCTTTGTATAATAATGCTATAAATTTTTGTTTTATATGTTTTGAAGCCATGTTACTAACTGCATTCAAGTTTAGAATTAGTACATTTTCCTGGTAAATACAAGTCTTGCAATATGTAATGATCTTATCTCTAGCAATGCTTTCGGCCTTAATGTCTATTGGTAGTTTAGTTACACGGCCTTATCAGTTTCTTTTGCTATTTGCTTGTACATCGTTTTTAACCTTTTTATGTCTCTTTATCTTGTGTTCTTAAAAATAACATTTTTCAAAATTTGTTGTTTTTTAATCCTACCACTTCCTCCTAAGTCATTGTTGTAATATATTTCAGTTCTACCTTGATATTTTTTAACTCCCACAAATTCAACATTTTTTTTTTAGTTTGTATAGTCAATGTTTATTTAGATGTACCCACACTTTGCCATTTTCTTCTTCTTTTTTAAAAATCACTTCTTATATCCCATACCTTACTTCTGGAATAATCTTCTTTCTACTAAAAGTATAGTCTAGAATTTTCCTAGTAAGGGTCTTTTGTCAGTAAAATCTGTTTTGTTTGCCTGGAAATGTATTTCACTTTCTTCTTCAAAGATAGTTTCTCTAGGTATTAAATCCTATTTTCTTCTCAGCACTTTGAAGATATTATTACACAGTCTTCTGGTAACTAGTGTTGCTAGTAAGAAATCAGTTGTCATTGTAGCTGCCATTCTGTATAGATAACCCTGTTCTTCGGGGCTGCTTTTATGATCTTGTAGAATACGGTGTTCTTAAGTTTGACTATAACATATCTAAGTGTGGATTTATATTTTTATAACATTATTGAGGTATAATCGACAACAATAAATTGTACATAGAGTGTACAATTTTGATATTGTTTAACATTTGTATTTACCAAGGGAAAGGCAAGGTCAAAGGATGAAAACCGGTCTAAAGGATAATTAGCAGACTTTAAGAACCTAGACCCTTAGGTTCAACAGCTGAGTAGAAGGCTTCTGGTGACCTTCTTTTGACATGACTTACCACATCCTGGTAAACTACAAATACGTTCAACAAAGAAAGAACTTTCATAATTCCTGTAACTGTAACTCTATCCATTATAAAAATACAACTTTTACTTATCTTAACTACTCAAATGAAGGCCACGGCAAAGAGAACTTCTGAAAGATCCTCCCGTAACTGTCCATGACAGAGTCTGTCAACACAAACTCTGTCTAGCCACTGTCTCTTGGATGCCCCCAAACATAACATACTTGTTCCTATGCCCAACCCTTGCTCTTGTTCTTCTCTAGAGTGCACTTTCCCTTTGTTCTCTGCCACTCTAAGTCTAGGCCCAATCTCAGTTCTTCCACAAAGCCTTCCTTCGTCTTTCTAGGTCACATCTCTTCTTCTGAGCTCTGACTACATGACACAACTAATGACATAATCAGATGATCTGGTACACTTGTGTTATTGTTCAACAGCTTTGTGTATTTATATGACTTGTCTCCCTAGTCATTAGAAGTGACTGAAGGACTGAGATTCTAAGGTTGGATGTTACATTTTCATTTTATCCTTCACAGCACTTAGCACATGAAGTAGTTCCCTTAGCAGATATTTAATTCTTGTTTAATTGAATGTAATTAAAATCACCCACTGGATAAATGACTCTGTGAGTCAATTAGATCCTACTTCTCCAACATCACAGTTCTAGTTAAAAGGATTATTCAGCTAATGGAAGCTTAGCCTTTTCTGTCCTGCTACTGCATGACTTTCACAAAAAGATACGCTTCCTATCTCTTCAAAGGACCCTACATATGTCACCAGGCTGCCTCCCCGCATAACTTTGATGAAAATTTTGTTAAAATTTGAGAAGCTACAGTGGCGCCTGGCTGCCTCAGTTGGTAGAGTGTACGACTCTTGATCTTTGGGTCAAGAGTTCGAGCCCCATGTTGGGTGTAGAGATTACTTAAAAAAAAAATTGGGGAAGTTATAAAAGAGGATGATCACATATTTAAAGGTTTAAACATAGGCCACGTTGACACGGCAGAGACAAACATAGAACTCGAGATTTCAAGGGGTTCAGTTTCAGTGATTCTTCTTTCATGCCTGAATAAATTTCCATTCTTTCTCTTCATCTACTGTAAATCTAACGTTTGTTAGGTCTAGATGGCAGGAATTTCAGGGTCATGTAAGCATTCTGGAAGGCCTAAATGAGTACATTAGTCTCAGTGTCCTAGAACTCTAAGAAGATTCTACAGGAGGCCAAGTATAAGAATATGGTCAACAGCAGCCAGACTATGCTGAACTAGGGCTCAAATCCAGTTGCTGCTATCTGAGATGTAAGCTATGTTAGCGATTATTCTCATTTCTCTAAAAGAGATTTTTACCATTAATGCTCTTAGTTTTAAAATGAGTATTATTTTTACTACCTTTTATTTTCCCCAATCTCATTCTCCTCTACCTCACATACAACCATTCTAACGTGCAGCTTTTTATGTGTGTATTTTGTATATCGTTTTGTTTGTATTTCACTTTGCATAAATGTTATTGCATTATACATCTCATTTTCTTTCTTTCTACACAGCACTAGGCTTTTAAGTGTGTCAATCTGCTTTCTTTACATTTAGTTATTGCTTGTAACTACTACTATTTATCAAGATATACCTTCACCACATTTTGTTTATCTATTCTCCCAATGATGGAAATCTCCACCTCTTTACCCCCAAGTAACACTGCTTTTTTTTTTATATATATAAAAAATACTATATACGCAAATCAATACATGTAGGTAGGTTGAATTCAGCCTTCAGACTGCCAAGTTGTTTATAACCTCTAACCTCAACTTGTTTTTAACCTCTAAGACAAACCTCTTGCACAATACCTGAAATTTCTTATCTCCTAGTTCCGAAAAAATTGAGTAAAAAGAAAACCAACAAAAGTATTTACAGAGTTCTGTCAGCCATCCAAGCATGAGAGATGTCATTACATGTGACCAAGATGACATTTTTGCAAGAGAAGATTCTTTTTTTTTTTTTAAATGATTTTTTATTATATTATGTTAGTCACCATACAGTACATCCCCGGTTTCCGATGTAAGGCTCGATGATTCATTAGTTGTGTATAACACCCAGTGCACCATGCAATACGTGCCCTCCTTACTACCCATCACCGGTCTATCCCATTCCCCCACCCCCCTCCCCTCTGAAGTCCTCAGTTGCAAGAGAAGATTCTTAAACCACTAAGTCAATAATCAAAGTAAGTGTACTTATCCCAGAGAAGGACTGATGGGTGGCGGGTGTCAGCTGCACTTTGCTGCATTCTCCCTCTCCAGCCACTAGATTATTTTACACCAGCAAAGAGAGCGGGGGCTGACACAATGGCGCCCCACCTCTATGAGTCACAAACATGCCTTTTCCAATCTTAAGTTATCCCGCATACAAACTTCCTGTTTAGGAAGTATTGAGGTGAGAAGCAAAGTCAGGAAGGAACATAAGGAAATTGTAAGCTATATAAAAACCAGCTTGTTTTAAAAATGCATTAAAAATCTGATATTAAATTGCTTTACTTCAGAAGCCTTGCTCTTCTGCACTTTAAATGAATCTCCCACTGCTGGTTTGGTTGTTTCCTTGATTTGGGTATCAGTCATCTCCACCGGACCATTTTGGAGGCAAGCCTAGACTGTGGGGCGAGCAATGAGGGGAGTTACAGGAAAACTATTTTTTGAGTACCTACGAGAACACAGCAAGAGCCTCCCAAGTGTAAAGGGAATGACCATACTGATTAAGTAACTCCTTTGAGATTCAAAAGATGTCCCAATTACAGAGGATAAACTGAATCAAACATACTTGCATTCTCCACCAAAATCTTTGGCATGCGCTGGCGGTTCATCAGGAGTGGGAAAGGATCTCGCCCATCATTCCGTTCATGGACTTCTCGAATTTCGACTGTATCATCCATAAGATAGTAATGAATGATGTAAGTCCGACATTCACCAAACATGCTGTCTGTATCATCCCAGATTGCATAAAATCGAAGAACCTTTAAGGAATCCAAAGTAGTGACTTAAGTAAGAATTCTATAAGTGGAGAGATTAACCTCTACTTTGGCATTCATATATCAGAAAATGATGAAAAGATTTTCTACAAAGACTATGAAGTAATCTCAGATGGTAAAAAAAAAAATTCACCAAAGATACAAAAACATCTGAAATTATATACCAGATGTCAACAGCTGGAAAGTATTATATAACAGGCTTATAAGTTTGTCCTGAGAAAGCAGAATTCATTTTGATCCAAAATATTAGTCAGTGAAAGAGAAGCTGAATTAAAAGAGCAATGGAAACTATAAGACACTGATGAAAGAAATTGAAGAAGACACAAATAAATGGAGATATTCTGTGCTCACAGTAAAAGGATATTGTTAAAATGTCCATACTACCCAAAGCAATCTACAGATTTAATGCAATCCTTATCAAAATTCCAGTGGCATTTTTCACAGAACTAGAACAAATAATTCTAAAATTTATATGGAACCACAAAAGACCCTGAATAGCCAAAAACAAAACAAAACAAAACAAAACCTCTAAAGAACAAAGGCAGAGGTATCATGCTCCCTGATTTCAAACTATACTACAACACTATAGTAATCAAAACAGTATAGCACTGGCATAAAAACAGACATATAGATCAACAGAACAGAAATGAGAGCCCAGAAACAAACTCACACTTCTATGGTCAATTAATTTATGAAAAATGAGGCAAGAATATACAATGGGGAAATAAATGGTACTGGGAAAACTGTGGACAGCTACATGCAAAAGAATGAAACTAGACCACTTTCTCACACCATACACAAAAATAAACTCCAAATGGATTAAAGACCTGAAACCATAAAACTCCTAGGAAAAACGTAGGCAGTGAACTTGTTGACACTGATGTGAGCCATGTTTCTTTGGATGTGACTCCAAGGCAAGGGAGACAAAAGCAGAAATAAATAAGACTATATCAAACTGAAAAGCTTCTATACAATGAAGAAAACTATCAACATAATGAAAAGGTAGCCTACTAAAGGCGAGAAGATATTTGCAAATCATATCTAATAAGGAAGGGATTAACGTCCAAAACATATAAAGAACTCCCACAACTCAATAACAAAACCCCCACAAATTCTGATTTTAAAAAAACCACAAATTCTGATTTTAAAAAAATTGGCAGAGGATCTGAATAGATATTTCCCCAAAGAAAACATACAAATGGCCAACAGGTATCAAGATCATTAATCAGAGAAATGCAAATCAAAACACCACTGAGATATCACCTTACACTTGTCAGAATGGCTATCATCAAAAAGCAAGAAATAACAAGTGTTGGTTGGAAAAAAAGGAAACCTTGTACACTGCTGGTGGGAATGTAAATTGGTGTGACCACTATGGAAAACAGTATGTGGTGTCTCAGAAAATTAAATAAAGAAATACCATATGATCCAGCAATTCCACTACTGGGTAGCCTCCAAAGAAAATGAAACACTAATTCAAAAAGATATAAGCACCCCATGTTAATTGTAGCATTATTTACAATAGCCAAGATTTGGAAATAACCTGATCACCAGTGGATGAACGGAGAAAGAAGATGTGGTTTATATACACAATGGAATATTATTCAGCCATATAAAAGAATGAAATCTTGCCCTTTGCAACAACATGGATGGACTTTGAGGGTATTATGCTAAATGAAATAAGTCAGACAGAGAAAGACAAATAATGTCACTTATACGCGGAGTCTAAAAAAACAAAACAAACAAAACCAAACCCAGTTCATAGATATGGAGAACAGATCAGTGGTTGCCAGAGGGCAAGAGCTTGGGGTACGGGTGGTGGGGGAATGGGTGAAATAGGTGAACAGGATTGAGTACAAACTTCCAGTTATAAAATAAATAAGTCATGGGAACGTGATGTACAGCATGGGGAATACAGTCAATATTATGTGAACTTTGTAATATGACAGATGGTAACTAGATTTATTGTGGTGACAATTTTGCAATACATTCAATTATCGAATCACTATGTTGTATACCTGAAGCTAATATAATATTATACGTCAATTAAACCTCAATAAACAAAAAAAAAAAAAAAAGGAAAAAAGAGCAATGTGTTTTATACAGGGGCTCATGTGTATTAATAAAGGTATATGTGAATGGTTTATATATAATTAGTATGGAAAGAATTTTCATTTATTAATCAGTCTTTTTTTATCCATCAACATACATCTTCTAGTAACAGTATCAACAACACAATCTTTAAAGAAAAGAATAACAGATATATGACTGATATAAAGAATGTCCTTAAAAGATGATGCTAGTGCTAGGCAAATTTTTCTGAACTAAAAGGAATTACATTTCTGAGAGAAAACCAGCAGCAAAGAAGCCCTGAGGATGATCTCCCCATCTTCTCTTTCCCTTTTGTACAGAAAGGAGAAGACCAAATCTGCCCCCACACACCAACCCACAGTGGGGAGGATAGGATGGTTGGAACAGAGCTGGAAAACACCCAGAATATTCTGTATTCAGACATTCATATAAAATTTAACAAGGAAGCATCTGCTACGAGATTTCTGTGAAATTGCTATTTTAACATTAGAAACCTACCTATATGCAATAGCTTTGAAATTTCCCAATAAATCATTTAGGGTTTCCCAAAGGCGGCTATGAAATGAACTCTTATTTGGGAAAAGAAGTAGTTGGTCGGAAATGAAGTGGGAAGCAGACATAGCTCAGGAATTGCTTTAAGGTTGGAGAGTTTGGTGGAACTCCTAAGACTGAACTCCACAACCTCTGCTGAGTCTCTAACACAAAACGTGGGCACTCCTGTACCTCTAACTCTAGATGAAACCAGAAAGATCGCATTGTCTCCATTTGTTCAATTACAGATGTAATGTTTTAAAACACACATCTACCAGAACAACTTGCTAATAAACATGTACCACATTTGGAAATGAGCAAACGCACTGAGGTGTTCATGTCACTTACTTGTTTGTCAAAGGTGAGAAACTGCTTCAGTTGGTCAAAGTCCGATGGGGTGACATACTTGCGAAGAGGCTGTTTCCGGAGTTCAGTGTAAGGATCGAGAGCCATCTTCTCTGGTGGATTTAATTCAATTCCTTGACTTTCCAAAAATACCTAAATCATACAAAAGTAATAATGATCATCTTTCTTGAAGCTACCGTAAGTATTAATGGATCATGTAAAGATAAGTGTAACAATAATTTCTATGCCATTGTCCAAATTAATAATTAGCTTGCAGTCTGAGGTACATCTTAGCAGCACTAAGCCTCCAACTGACCCAACGCTATAATGCAGATAACAACTGATAATTACCATAAGTATTCTACATTACAACGCTTCTAGACTATATGCTAAGCTAACTGGAAGACATGATAGTAAGGTAACTGGCTCCAAATATGAATTTAGAGCAACGAAATTTAGTTAGGTACCCAAGAACAGAGTAAGTCCTGGGATTGCTTACATACACACATCTGAACCCCAACCACAGTTTCAAACAATATGTAATTCATATCAGATATGGGGGCAAGCTACATACACAATGGTAAAGTTAAGCTGAAATCAAACTCCCAACTTTTCAACTCACCAAAAACAAGTATCTGATTAAGTCCCCATCTCCACCCCCCTCCAAAAAGGAAAAGAATCACTGGTTATTTTAGACCAGAAAATATTTCAGCAAAATAGGAGAGACAACCCAAGTACTCAAATCGCACCAGATAAAGTTAAGGAAAGCATTTGAACATGATATGATCTTGTCTGATTTGCTAATTATAAGTAAATACAATATTCTCAGTAACTATATCTTTTAATACAACTTGGCATTTCTTCTTCATAAAAGCACCACATTAAGCTGTACTTTTTTTGGTAATCAGAAAAGAACAATGTCATGGGATCTGTTTACATTCTGGAACTAGAAATTAATCTGAAATCTGGGTTTCTTTTGGGAATTGTGTGATTTGCTTTTGGACAATTCAATAGAAAATATATAGGACTCAGCCAAAATATTCGGGTTCTAACATTAGCTCTGCTGCTAACTAGCTTGTAATCTTAGTATTTAAAGTGTCACTAAGCAGTCTCCAATGTCTCTCAATATTCAAATACTGTGATCTCGATGTCTATTAAAACCACTGAGCTGGAGTAATGACTAACAATATTCCCCTCTCCCTTGAGATGATGTATTAGTGTAGCAGGATTACTGACTGAGGTATTTAATGGGGGTTTTACTCCTTTCTGTTGCTTTCAACAGATAACCAGGCCCTTTGTTAACCTTACCTTAGGGATTTTGGCAGGAATGCAGAAGCTTCCTGAAGTTGACTATTCTTCCTGTCTCTTAGAAAAGGCCTAAACTCTTTGAAGAGATTATTCTAAAGTATCCCAGAAGGAGGGGAGAGAAGGGAATGTCTTTGAAGGCAAGGAGAGAAAAAGGGGGAAATTCTCCCAGACTGGAAAACAGACACAAGTTGATGGGTTTCAGAAGAACAAAACTCCACCCGTGCTCTTAAGGATGCTTGGAGCACACGTGCAGCCAGTCAGGCACATCGGTCTCAGGCACTCGGGGTCTCAGGCACTCGGGGTTTGCTTAGCACCAAAGCATCCAGGAGGGGCCCTTGGTCACTGACAGCCTATGGACCCTGCCTGTATGACCCCATTAGGCCTGGGTGTGCCGCCTTCTTAGGGTTTCGAATTTTTGGCAAAGCTGAGGGTGAATAGAAACAGCAGCCCAGTTGGATGGGGGCTCAAGTAGGTTTTAAGTTATTTTTAAAACACAAAACAGTACTTCCTGCACACTTGCGTATGTGGACTAGGATTCACATCTGCTATAGTCCCAGTAATACTCTAATGAAGATAAGAGATTCTAGATCTCTGATTTCCGGAGCTTATTTTTTTTAAGGTGTTCATTCTGCCTATAGGACCAACGTTTTTTTTGGAGCAGTGAGGAGGGGGTGAGAAGGGATGGTGGTGGTGATATATTTGATTAGAGATGGCTCCTTATTCAAACCCACACCATAAAGACAACTATCTTCTTTATCCACTCATAGATCCAGCCCTAATGAAAGCCATCAAATTAGCTAAGATGGGTATAAATTTTAAACTGTTATAGGAGCCAACTTCTAACAGATTGATTACTGAAAACATAATTTAATCTAGTCATCGATACCTAAAATATACAACTCTAGTTGTTATCAGTCATTAAAATACAGTTGATCCTCATTATTCACAGATCCTATATTTGCACTTTTGCCTACTTGCTAAAATTTGTAACCTCCAAATCTATAGTCCTAGTGCTTCTGTGGTCCTCTGCAGACACATGCAGAGTGGTAAAAATTTAGAATCGTCTGATCTGTACATTCTAGCGCTACTGGCCATGAGTTCAGTGTTCATGAAACAACAAAATATTTTAAACATGGCATCTTTAAACAGAAACACACATGAAACAAGGTTACAGAAACCTAACCCTGTATTTCTCCTAGGAGCAATGGATCCATAGTTGCTGATTAAGGGCTTGTGGTGACTTCCTAGAACAGAACTACTGTGAACAGTGAGAGTTGGGGTGCCTGGGTGGCTCAGTCGGTTAAGCGTCTCTCTTTACGAGAGTTGACTCAGTGCTCAGTAATGAACTGCCGATATTCAAATTGTTCATAAAGAGACAAGTAAAAATAATCACAATATCATGGAACACTACATCAAACACTAAGGATGTACTGTATGGTGACTAACATAACATAATAAAAAATTATTTAAAAAAAATAATCATGGGGCGCCTGGGTGGCACAGCGGTTAGGCGTCTGCCTTCGGCTCAGGGCGTGATCCCCGCGTTATGGGATCGAGCCCCACATCGGGCTCTTCCGCTATAAGCCTGCTTCTTCCTCTCCCACTCCCCCTGCTTGTGTTCCCTCTCTCGCTGGCTGTCTCTATCTCTGTCGAATAAATAAATAAAATCTTAAAAAAAAAAAAATCACGATACCCAAAATTTACATAACATTTTATAATTCCTCATTATAGGTACAATCCTGAAACTGCCTATGATAAAAAGGACGTCAAAAACCTAAAAAATGAGAGATCAAACCCTGTTTTTCCAAAGATGGCCTAGCACCTCTACCTTCTGCACTGTTTTTCTCTGTTGCTCTGGGCTGGCACGGATGCCAGGGCTCCTTCCTTCACTTCTTTGAGGTCTCTGTTCATCTGTCATCTTATCATGAGGCCTTCCCTGACCAGCCTCGATACACAGCAGCCCCCTCACCCTCCCCTCCCCTTTACTCAGCTCTAGTTTCTCCCGAAGCTCTAAGCAGCATCTGACATGTTATATACTTGTTTGCTTATTTTTGTGTCCTCCAGCCAGAATGTAATAGCCTTCATAAGGACAAGTCTATATATTTGGCACCTAGAACCATGCTTGGCACGGAGCAGGCACTCAGTAGTATTTGCTAAATAAATTACTAAATGCAAAACATAAATGAGTGAATTCACAGGAACTTGGTGCATGGTAAAGATTAATCACATGTGGCATTTGATAACGTGGGATTAAAGGCATAAAATAATTCAGAAACTCTATCTTTGCTTCTAGAAATTTTTAAAACTAAGACAAATTTAGAATTGACTTCCTAATATCTACATTTTGTGCTAAAGAAAGGACTCTCTGTCTATATATGTACACATAACTTTAAGAAAAGTTGTCAAAAATCCATACTTAGGAAATAGAGGAAATGGAGGATTCTTCTCGGTACAAACCAGCATTCTCCTTTAAAAATTGTTTTATTTCAGGAATTCTTTAGATAGCAAGTTGTTCCAGAACATAGCAAGTATGATTTACAGGAAAAAATAGGAACTGCACAAAAAATGTTAGGCTCATATCTACTAATAAAGGTAATACTACTTTTGCAACTCAAGCTTCAGATAAATTACCCAATGCCTCTTTCATATTTCTATCCCATCAAGGGTGCTACCTCCCCTATCCTCCACTTGAACTAGTATGGGAACTGGTTTCTTAACAAATGATTCAGCTCTGATGCAAGTTTAATTTTATCTCAGTGGGTACGTATTCATATCATTGTGAAAAAAAGTGAGGTCACTACACAGTGTTGACACATATCGACACACACACAAACACCTAATTAACCTACACGGTAACCCATACAGGACAGATTACCTCCTCTTACCTTTTTCTTTTTCTTTTTAAAGATTTTATTCATTTATTTGAGAGGGAGAGAGCTCGAGCGGGGGTTGGGGGAAGAGAGCGAGAGGGAGAAGCAGACTCCCCGCCAAGCAGGGAGTCCCACACAGGGCTGGATCCCAGGACCCCAAGATCATGACCCGAGCCGAAGGCAGATACTTAACTGACGGAGCCACACCTCTTACCCCTCCTCTTACCCTTATAAATGAAACGTATCCTTCCATAAATTAGAATGATGCCTCGGACACCACAATTTCCAGAAATATTTACTATACCTGTGTGAATCGGTCGCAGTCAACAATGCGGAAAGTTTTGCCATAAATTGTAATGTTTATTCCTCGATTTAGGTCTTTCCAATGGTAATGGTCTCCCCGGTCATTCTTGGTTAGCCGCTGGCGTTTGATTAACTTGCCTTGAAGGATCCCAGAGTTTTCCACAACAGGCTCCATGACAGACATGCTGTCATCTTCCAGGTAGTAGTAAATGTTCACTTGACGAATCCTATAATGTTCCTCAGCTGACATAGGAACATCTTCTTGGAAATAGGCATCAAATTTCAGCACCTATAACACACAAGGAAGGGAGAAAAGGCATTGTATTAGTCTCTCACCCAAAAGACATCCAGTACCCTCCTACAAAGAGAACCACTCCAGGAGAACTAAATACCCATCAATCCTATTTTCCAAATTGAAGGTTGCTAAGCTACGGTCTGCAGAACCCATCTATCCCTGTCACATGATTTTGTATGACCTTCAAGCTAAGAATGTTTTATTTACATATTTAAATGGTTAAAAAAAATCAAAAGAATAAAATCTCACAACACATGGAAATGATACAAAATTCGAATTTCAGTATCCACAAATAATTATGTAAATAATTAGCAGGTATTTGCCAATGGCTGCTTTCCCATTACAAGGGCAGAATTGAGTAGTTGTGACAGAGACCACATGGGCTGCTACTACGGACTGAATTTTGTCCCCCCCCAAAAAAATGTGTATGTAGAAGCCCTAACCCTTTATATGACTGTATTTAGAGACAGAGTCTTTAGCAAATAATTAAGCTTAAGTGAGGTCCCAACAGTGGGGCCCTGATCCAATTGAATTGGTGGCTTTGTAGGGAGAAGAAGACCTCTCTCTCAGCATCCCCACACTGAGGAAAGGCCACGTGAAGACATAGCAAGAAGGCAGCTTCTCCAGAAACTGATTCAGCAGAACCCTTGATCTTAGACTTCCAGCCCCCAGAACAGTGAGAAAATTAATTTCTATTATATAAGGCACCAGTATATGGTATTTTATTACGGCAGCTCAAGTAGACTAAGACAGCTGTGAAGCCCCAAATGTTTACTATTTGGCCCTTTACAGAAAAAGTTTTCTGACCTCTGCTCTAGATATTCAAACTACATATGGACTTCTAGTACTGTGTTCCTTGATGAGATGGCTTAAGGACCTTAACTCTACTAGCTTCACTTCTGTGTCAAAAATCTCTCTCAGGGGGCGCCTGGGTGGCGCAGTCGTTAAGCGTCTGCCTTCGGCTCAGGGCGTGATCCTGGCGTTATGGGATCGAGCCCCACATCAGGCTCCTCCGCTATGAGCCTGCTTCTTCCTCTCCCATTCCCCCTGCTTGTGTTCCCTCTCTCGCTGGCTGTCTCTATCTCTGTCAAATAAATAAAATAAAATCTTTAAAAAAAAAAAAAAAATCTCTCTCAGAATTTCTGCAGAGAGTCCAAAATTTGGGCAAGACTATAACCTTTGGTTTCAAAATGAAAATGAAGGCTCAAGTCCATTTCTTTAGAACGCGAGTCCCCTGTAAATGCATATTAATGATATATTCATTCTTAGAGAATTTATATGAATGAGACTCAAATCATCAATCCAGCACAGATCCTTTGAGTGGCATGTAAACACACCGTCACTGTACTCAGAAACATACATGATACGTGGAGTGAACCCTAGGTCCTCTGGGGAGCATCAGGAGGAAGTCAAAATGGCGCACTCTATTGCACATTTAAAAAACATTCAAAAATCTTAAAAGCTTGTGTTGACAAGTTTGGGGATTAATTTTAAAACTTTCTTTTATCCTGTCTTTATTTTTAATAATTTTTAAATAGTTTTCATTTAAACTACAAAATAATAATTTTTAATAATTTCCTCTCATGAAGAGAAAATATTAGAATGGTATTGTAGGTAGACAAGAGTGTGAACCTAAAACTCCACTGGAATTAGAGGAACCAACCAAGGACACTGTTTAGTGAAGATACAAATATGGCTCGATGAATGAGAAGATGAATAATTTTACACATGAGTGCTGTTGCTAAAACGGTTTAGTGTCTACTGTGGAAAAACAAGATTAAAAACCAAAAGAGATCAGGAAATTGAATAGGTGAAATACGCATATAATGGAATCAAACGCTAAAACTCTTAATAAAAAGATGAAATGCATGAATGGATGAGAATGTTCAAAGGAGAAAGCGAATACAGCAAAAGCAAAAGACAAAAGATCATTTTCAAGTAACATTTTAGATCAACTGCAAAGAACTGAGATGGAGACATGATCACTATAAGTGGAGGCATGAGCACTAATTCACGCACGAAATGGTCTGTATTTGAGCCACAGATATATAAATACATAAAATGTGGGCGCGAGAAATGATCAGCTAATTGAACCTCCCTCATTTTACAAATGGAGACTTAGGGTGGTAGAGTGACTTGCCTGGGGCCAAACTCGGGGTTAGGGGCACAGCTGGGGCTGAAACTATCTGTAGACTCACAGAGAAACAAGAAAAAGGTAAAGAAATACCCGACCATACAACTGATTGGATATATGAATGTGTTCCTATCGGATGAGTTCGCTGAGATGGGGATGATATGGATTCTGGAGGAGACATTTAAAAAAAATTTTTTTAACTAAGTGATTATGAATGTAAATGGTATAATTCCACCACCAGATTATTTTCTATCTTCCAGCCTCTAGTTTCAATAGGTACTCAATTAAAGTTGACTAGCTGGATGAACACCGTATAGACATTTAACAAGAAGAATAAAATGAAAAGAAAGACCCAAAAAAAGACAGAAAATAGGCTAGGAGTAAATTAGGAAAGCTAACTTGTACAATCTGGTCAGTAGTTCTCAGACTCAATTATACAGAAAAATCATCTGGAAATTTAGGTCGATGAGGGTTAGGGTGACATCTCAGTTTCTTAAAGGCCCACGAGGGATTCTGTTGGATGGCCAGAGTTAGGACTACCTCACTTTAGTTTAAAGAGGAGACTCATTGACAAGGAGAATCAAGGATGATATGGAAAGGTCAACAGATGGAAATAAAACAGCTCACATTACAAAAGCATAAGGGTAAATGAGACAAACGAAAATGTTACACTATCCTTTGGTAAATGCCAAACCTGAAGCATTCCCTGAAAAATAAAAACTTTTGGAGAAAACTGACAAAAGATGGAGTTGTTGTGATGACTTTCTGCATTTCAGAGACTAAGAATTTGCCATCAGTACCGATAAGACTTCCAAAAAATGGACAGCACAGAGCAGGTAAACGTGGAACAATATGAACTCAAGAATTCAGAATTCATCCAGCTTTTCTTTAACTGTATTTGGAAAATATTTCGGTGAAGTCTACAGGGAATTATTTTCTGTAATAGGCTTCCTGACTAAAGAAAGCCTCTTTCAATCCTGAGTTCAGCTGTCTATGACTAAAGGTTGAGGCATTTGAACAATTTTCTCCTCAGAGTCCTCTGGAAAACCTGTGGTTTGCTGTTGACTTTTCTGCAAATAGTTGGCTCTCAGAAATCTGAATTCAAGGGGTACCCTGAAATCCCAGATGATACCTTTTTGTCAAAAGCCACATGTGCAGGAATAAATTCTGCAGGTGGGGCCTGCTTAGGTTGTCCATAAGTTAAAACTGGTGCCTTGTTGGCCAACTCATCCAGCTCAGCCTGGGACAGCTGGTTGACCTGGAGCCGTTCCCCACCTATCCCAACTGTTGGACGTCGAACAACTGCATAGCCATTCCTGTAGCCCAGCGTCTGGCTTCTATGAAATGCTGTTTTCTGAAGAACAAAAGAAGTGTTTCATCAATAATATTTTATAAATATGTGTTAGGTAAAAGAGCTAACTTTCAAAAACATCGTAACTTAAATCTTTGGTTATAAACATCACAAACCTTGTATCAAAAAGCTTACCTATAATAGAAGGTCCTTATATTTTAAGCTAAAACACCTGGTCAGGAACAGGGGGAAAAGCAGCAGCCTGAGCTTAAAATAAAACTTAAAGCCCTGCTCCAGAATACCCAATTTAATTACCAGCTCACTTTTCATGAGAAACTAAAATATTATCTATACTCTTAATCTTTCACTTAATTCTTCCTGTGTTTTTAATCTTATCTAGTATTCATAAACCATGGAACCTAGAAGATCTGACTCCGTGAAATGAGTTTTTACCTAAAATAAAAGGCCCTTCTTGTTCTAGTAACACTGATACATTCATACAACTCTTTGGAAAGCAAGTGAGTATTATATATTTAAAGTCTTGAACTCAATAAATTCTACCCTTGATCCTTTATTTTAAAAATATAATTCAAAATTATGGGAAAGAACAATATGCCTAAAGCTGACCATATAATTAACCACACAATGTTAATTACAATAGTAAAACACTGGAAACAATATAAAAGACAAACGTACGAGTTAATGATGGAAAACTCGCTTAATGGACTATGATGCAGCCATTAAAATATTGGTTTTAAAGACCACGTGGCAATCTGTGAAAAATGTTTATGATTTAATAAGCCCCAAAAAGCAGCATATAAAATTATATGTATACTATAGCCACCTGGGTGGCTGAGTAGGTTGTGTCTGCCTTTGGCTCAGGTCATGATCCCCAGGGTCCTAGGACTGAGCCCCACATCAGGATCTCTGCTCAGTGGGGAGTCTGCTTCTCCCTCTCCCTTTCATCCTCCTCCCCACTTGTGCTCTCTCTCTGTCTCAAATAAATAAATAAAATCTTTTTAAAAATTTTTAAAAAATAGAATTATATGTATACTATAATTAAAAGCATGCAAACATGTGCACAAAAAGAAACTGGATTTGGATAATGTTCTCTGTAATCTTTCTGAATTACATTGATTTTTTTAATAATGAACGCATTTTTTTGGTAATTGAAAAAACAAAATATTAAATAAAAAAAAGAAAAAAGTAGAAAGGAATTATTTTTGAAGGCAGAGGAGAGACCAAAATGGTAACAACACAGGACACTCCAGCCTCCCTACCCCTCCACAAAGATCAACAATTAGACCGTTATGCATGGACAAAAACAGCTCTGGAAGAGCTTTGGAGTCCAGTTTAGGAACACAGTGAAACAAAAAACCTGAGAACTACACAAGGAGAGAAGGAAGACTTCATTTTGCCTGCATCATCTCATCCCTCGAGCCAGCACTGTTCAGTGTCAAGAGGGAACTTCCCGGCCAGAAAGAGGTCCCCTGGCCAGGAAGGAAGAGCAACCAGCTTCTCCAGTCTTTTGGGACAGTCCACGAAGGGCCCACTTCAGTTTCCTCCCACCCAGACTGGCAAAGCTGAAGTGTATAAGGCCAGCTAGGAACACGGAAGCAAAGTAGGGGCTACTGGCAGCAGCCCCTCAGTGGGAGTGACTGTGGTGTGCACACACCCGCTCTGCTCAGACAACCCAGCAGATCTTACCATTGACCCAAAGCCAAGGGCCAGGATAGCTGCAGATGGATACCCCCTGCAGATTTCACCAGCTTTCATCCCACAGGCATTCATGATGCCAGGCATCAGAGCCCCTTCCCCGCCCTCCCCTCCCCATATCCCCACCAGAGCCTGGGAACCACACTGGCAGCCAGCTCAGGCCTCTGCAGCTGCTGGAGTGCAAGATGCCAGCACAGACACCCTCTGGCTGACCCTCCCCCATTCATGTACTTGGAACTAGCCCCTCTGGCTGTGCATCTGCACACGGTCCGACCCTCATCACAGGCCTCCACTGCAGTGTGCATGCTAGGGGAGTGTGCAGGCACAGGAGGACACGCCAAAAACCAGGGCCTCCTGCAGCTGCCAGTGAGCCCAATAGTTGGCCCTGGCCCTTGCCTTCTCTGCTTCCCACCACTACGTGTATGTCTGCAAATGGCCCCTGCCACTACACAGGCACCCACAGCTGGCACCCTACAGCCAATTACATGTACCCCTAGCTGCTGTCACCACTGCTGCTTGCCCTGCTCCCTAGCTGCTGGACTTGGAGGTTGCTAAAGACCCCAACAGCCCTTGCAGCCACTATGGACCTCCTGTAGCACCAGTCAAGGACTACACAGTTGTCAGTGCCGTAGACCCCAGTGGCCTGGGCCAAAGAGATATCATGCCCCCCAAACCTGAACCCAGTGCCACCACACATCCCTGCACTTGGTGCCCTGCACCACTAGGCGGAGGATCACAGTAAGCTTCAGCATGTCTCCACCCACAAGTGAAACTCATCCCTTACTAAAGTCAGTCTATAAGGTCTGGAAGAGGTAGCTGCTTCTTCATGTGAAGACACCTACATAAGATACAGGGATCATGAAGAATCGGGGAAACAAGACTCCACCACCTATAGTAACTGGCCCCAAAGAAATGGAGAACCAGGAATTGCCCAATGAAAAAAAATCAAAATTGTCCTAAAGATTCTCAGAGACCTACAAAAGAACACAGATAGGCAATTTAATGATATCAGGAAAGGAACAAAGTAAGAAGTTCAACAAAGAGATAGAAAACATAAAAAAGAACCAAACAGAAATTGTGGAGCTGAAGAACACATGACTGAACTGAAGAATTCAACTATAGCTTCAAAAGAAGATCTGAACAAGCAGAAGAAAGAATCTGTAAGCTAGAAGACAAATAAATTGAAGTTAACCAATCAGAAGAGCAAAAAGAAAAAAGAATGAAAAGGAATAAAGAAAGCCCACAGGACTCATAGGACACCAACAAGAAAAATCATGTATGCATCACTGGATCCTTCTCTAGAAGGAGAAGACAGAAAGGGGTAGAAATCTTATTTAAAGAAATAATGGCTAAGAACTTCTCAGACCTGGGGGGAGATCTGGACATTCAAGTTCACGAAGCTATAGGTACTCAAAATTTCAATCTAAAATAATCTTCTCCAAGATGCATAATCATAAAGCTATCTAAAATCAAAGACAAAGAGAATTTTAAAAGCAGTAAAAGAAAAAAAAAAAACTCTCTTGGGGCACCTGGGTGGCTCAGTTGTTAAGCGTCTGCCTTCGGCTCAGGTTATGATCCCAGCGTCTTAGGATCAAGCCCCGCATCGGACTCCCTGCTTGGCGAGGAGCTTGCTTCTCCCTCTCCTACTCCCCCCTGCTTGTGTTCTCTCTCTCGTGTCTCTCAGTGTCAAATAAATAAATAAAATCTTAAAAAAAAAAAAGAAAAGAAAAGAAAAAAGAAAAAAATTCTCATACAAGGGAATCTCCATAAACTATCAGCAGATTTCTCAGCAGAGATCTTGCAGGCCAGGAGAAAATGGGATCGTCCATTCAAAGTGCTAAAAGAAAGAAACTGCCAACCCAGGATACTTTATCCAAAAAAGTGTGCTTCAGAAGGCAAGACAAAGACTTTCCCTAATAAACAAAGATGAGAGTATTCATTACCATTAAACCTGCCTTATGAGGAATGCTGAAAGAAGTTCTTCAAGCTGAAACAAAAAGGCATTAATTAGTAACTGAAAATACATAACACACGGGTAAAGGTGAGCATATAGGATTCCGAATACCTTAATACTATAACATGGTGATGTGTTCACTTCTTAGTTCTAGTAGAAAGATTAAAGGACAAAAGTAATGAAAACGTCTCTAGCTCCAAGAATTTGTTTAGTGGATACAAAATATAAAAAGATGTGAATGGTGGTATCAAAAAACAAAGCGAGGAGGGTAAGTAAGGATAGGGTATTTATATGTGATCAGAGTTGAGCTGCTGTCAGTATAAAATAAACTGTTACTTCTTCCTCTTCCACTCCCTCTGCTTCTGTTCCCTCTCTCGCTGGCTGTCTCTGTCAAATAAATAAATAAAATCTTTAAAAAAAAAAAAAAAAAAAAAGGGGCGCCTGGGTGGCACAGCGGTTAAGCGTCTGCCTTCGGCTCAGGGCGTGATCCCGGCGTTCTGGGATCGAGCCCCACATCAGGCTCCTCCGCTATGAGCCTGCTTCTTCCTCTTCCACTCCCTCTGCTTCTGTTCCCTCTCTCGCTGGCTGTCTCTGTCAAATAAATAAATAAAATCTTAAAAAAAAAATAAAATAAAAAATAAAAAAATAAACTGTTACATATATGTTTCATGTGAGTCTCATGGTAACCGCAAAGCAAAAACCTACAGTAGCTTCACAAAAAACAAAGAGAAAGAAATCAAAGATACTACTATGACCAATCATCAATTCACAACAGACGGCAGGAAGAAAGAAACAAGGGAAATACAAAACAGCCAGAAAACATAAAATGGCATTAGTAAGTTCTTACCTATCAATAGTTACTCTAAATGTAAATGAACTGAATTCTCCAATCAAAAGGCAAAAAGCTGGATGATTAAAAAAAGCCCACAAGATCCAACTATATGCTGCCTATACTATAAGACACTCACTTTGGCTTGAAGCACACACATAAGCTGAAAGTGAAGGGACGGAAAAAGATAGTCCATGCAAGTGGAAACTGAAAGAGAGCATGGGTAACTACACTTATATCAGACAAAATAGATTTTAAGTCAAAAATGATAAAAAGGGACACAGATGGTCATTATATAATGGTAAGGGCATCAATTAATCAAGAAGATATACCAACCATCTGAAACTAATATAACACTATATGTTAATTATGCTGGAATTAAAACAAACACAGGGAAAAAAGATATAACGATCATAAATTTATTTGCACCCCACATCAAAGCACCTAAATATATTAAGGAAATACTAACAGATTTGAAGGGAGAAATAGACAACAAAACAATATTAGAAAAGGATTTCAATAGATGACAAAATCAGATAGGAAATGAACAAGGAAAGGTTGGATTTGAACCATGCTTTAGACCAAAAGGACCTAACAGACATAAAAAGAACAATCCATCCAACAACAGCAGAATACACATTCTTCTAAAGTATACTAACATTCCCCAGGATAGGTTATACGATAGGTGACAAGCAAGTCTAGCAGATTGAAATCCTACCTAGAATGCTTTCTCGCCACAATGCTATGACTAGAAATCAATACAGGAAGAAAACTGGAAAATTCACAAATATGTGGAAATTAACATACTCCTACACAACGAATAGGTCAAAGAAGAAATCAAAAGGGAAATCAAAAAGTATCTTGAAACAAATGAAAATAGAAGCACAACGTATGTAAACTTTTGGGAACCTGCAAAAGCAGTTTAATAGGTTTTGAGAGAGAGAGAGAGTGTGAGCTCACACGTGCTGGGGCGGGGTGGGGGGGTGCGGTTTGAGGGAGAGAGAGAATCTCAAGCAGGCTTCTCACCCAGGGGGCGCCCAACACAGGGCTCAATCCTATGACCCTGAGATCATGACCTGAGCCAAAACCAAGGGTTGGATGACCAACCAACTAAGCCACCTAGGCACCCCAATAAGGGATTTTATAGTGATAAATGCATGCATTAAGAAACAAGAAAGATCTCCCTGATACCAAAACCAGATAAGGATACTATACGAAAGGAAAGTTACAGACCAATATCCTTGATGAATATAGATACAAAAATTATCAAAAAATTTTAGCAAACCGAATTCGACAGCTCATTAAAGGGATCATACATCATGACCAAATGGGATTTATCCCTGAGATGCAAAGATGGTCCAACATACACACATCAGTACATGTCACTCAACACATTAAGAGAATGAATGATAATAATCATATGATCATCTCAACATATGAAGAAAAAGCATTTGACAGAATACAACATCCATTCATAATAAAAATTTGACAAGTTGAATATAGAAGGAACATACCTCAACATAGTAAAGGCCATATGTGACAAGTCCATAGCTAACATCCCCAAACTCAGTGCTGAAGGGTTGAAAACTTTTCCTCTAAGATCAGGAACAAGACAAGGGTGTCCACTCTTACCATTCGTATTCACCATAGAACTAGAAGTCCTGGCCAGAGCAATCAGAAAACCAAAAGAAGTAAGAGGTATCCAGACAGGAAAGGAAGAAGTAAAACTCTCTTTGTATGCAGATGGCGTTATCTTACATTCAGAAAACCCTAAAGACTCCACCAAAAAACTGTTAGAACTAATCAATAAATTCAGTAAAGTTGCAGGATACAAAATCAACATACAGATATCAATTGTGTTTCTATACGCTAACGAACTATCTGAAATTGAAATTAAGAAAACAATTCCATTTACAAGAGCATAAAAACAATAAAATACTTAAGAATAAATTTAATTAAGGACGTGGAAAACCTATACACTGAAAACTATAAAACACTGATGAAAGAAATTATAGAAGGCACAAATGGAAATATATCTTGTGTTCTTGGATTGGAAACATTAATATTGTTTAAACGTCTACACTATCCAAAGTGATCAACAAATTCATTGCAATCCTTATGAAAATTCCAATGGCATTTTTCGCAGAAATAGAAAAAACAATCCTAAAATTCACATGGATCCATAAAGACCCCAAATAGCCAAAGGAAGCTTGAGAAAGAAGAACAAAGCCAGAGGCGTCACACTTCCTGATTTCAAACTATCATTACAAAGCTACAGTAATCAAAACTACATGGTACTGGCATAAAAATACACACATAAGTCAATGGAACAGAATAGAGCCCAGAAATAAGCTCATGCGTCTATGGTCAACTGTCTTTGACCAGGGTGCCAAGAATACACAATGGGGAAAGAAAAGACCATCAAAAAAGGTGCTGGGAAAACTGAGTATCCACGTAAAAGAATGAAACGGGATCCCTCTTTTATAGAACTCACAAAAATCAACTCAAAACTATTGAAGACTTAAACATAAGACCTGGAACTGTAAAACTCCTTGAAGAAAAAAAGAGAAAAACCTCCCTGACATTGGTTTTGACAATGACTTTTGGATGTAATACCAAAAGCACAGTCAGCAGAACCAAAAATAAACAAGTTACATAAAGGGGCTACATAAATTAAAAAGCTTCTGTACAGCAAAGGAAATAATCAACAAAATGACAAGGCAACCTAGGGAATGGGAGAAAATATTTACAAACTGTTTTAGTCTGTTCAGGCTAGTCTAACAAAATACCAGAGACCGGGTAGCCTCCCCACCCCTCTTAGTCATTATGGTTCATCCTCTGAATGCTTTGAGTGTTATACACACCTAGTTCTTCAGTGATGAATATAGATAGTGACCATGTTTTCCAAATTTCAAATAAGGGAAATAGGTTGACCCTTGGACAGTCTATTTAAAATAGAAAATATGTCCAAGGCACAGTTCACCTTATATGAAGTACAGCAAGGTACATTCTCAGAGCCTGGCACCTCCCGTCCGCATCTTTTTAAACCCCCAAATGGACTCCACCTGGTGGGTAACCCACACTCACCAACACCAAATGCTGAGGCTGCTTCTGCCCCGGGCAGGAATGTGCCTACATCTCCTAACTTACATAGAATGGAAAAGCCCACTGAAGGAAGAGTTCAATGATGCTGTGTCTTAATGCAGGGATAATTATGAAGAAGCAGCTCAGAATCCAAACTCCCTCACCAAACTTCAATTTCAGTTCATTCTCCCAAAGAAAATAAATGGGCTATGTATTTTGATCTTATCTTTATACCCAGGGAAAGGAGCTTATAGCTTAAATTATTAAACTATACAAATACAAATTATTATTGTCTCATCTATGCTTGTCAGTCTACTGAATCTCAAAATTGCTCTTCAAACATATATTTCAGTAACCAGGTTAAAATTAAAACAAATACTAAATAATTTTGTCAAGGGCTAAGCTATGTCAGGAGGGGAAAAAAAGCTTGGTTTTTTCAATTTTGTCTACAGAACAAAACTAAAAATAGTTAAAGTAGGGAAGGAGCAAAACCATCTAATCAGGAATCTTTCATGAAAATGTTAGAAAAGCATAGGACTAGGGAAAGAAAAAAAAAAACAAAACGCTGATCAATTGTGGCTGAAAGGACTGGAATGGAATTATCTCCTACCAAGCAAGGAAGGATGGTTTCGGAGGAAGAGAGCCAAGTGTTGAAAGTCTAACTTTTGGAGAAACAGCAATTGAGAAAGAAGATAAAACAGGACTGGGGAGAAGGTGGGACTAAGTTGTAGACAAGTCAGAAGTGCTGAACGGAAAGGGGATGGGGCTAGGTAGAAGCACACATGAGAAGGGCGGAGACTGCGTAAAAGAACCTGGTGGAAAGAAGAGAATGAGTGGAAATGATATATATAAGACAGAAAATGGAGCTGGGACGGAGTAGGATTAGTGGGTCCAGGATAAGAAAGAGGAAGAAGGCCTGGGGAAATGGGCGGGATGGGGCTGTGGGAAGGAGGACGGAGATGTAGAGAGGCTGAGTGGGAGAGGGGCTAGGCTGGGGGATCGAGGGCAGTTAAGAAGGGAGCTGGGCAGAGAGGGGTACGGTGTGGGAGAATGAGCTAGGAGAGGACCTAGCCAGAGCTTGGGAGGAAGGTGGGGGAAAACAGATCCAGAGGGAGAAGAGGCAGGGACTCCTTAAAGGAGCAAGGCAGGAGGAAGAACGCAGCTGGAACGCTGAGAACGAAGGAGGCCAAGAGACTGCCTCGATGGGGTGAAAAAACTGAGGCTGGAGCGGAGGGCAAAGAGTGGGAGAGAATGAGGCTGGAGGGGGACAGAGAAAAGGTGGGGGCAGAGGACGGGTCTGAAGGGAAAGGGCAATCGTGGGTGGAGGAGAAAGCAGGTGCACCAAGGACCGAGCCCTCCGAGGCCGCCGCGGGTGGGGCCGGGTGGGGGTTGGGCCGAGAAGTCCTCACCGTGGAGTCCTTAAAGGACGTGCCCGGGAGAAAGGGCAGGCCATGCACAGGGTTGGACACCATCGCGGCCGCTTTCGCCGCCGCCACCTGGGTCGCGTGTTGGCCTCCCCGGTTGCCCGGGAGACGAGCCGCGTCCGCAGACCTCGCGAAGCTCCATGGTAATGCCAAACATCCGGAGCGCCGCGCGTGGGGGCGGGGCCTGAGGCGCAGGCGCGACGGGTGTGCGCGTGCGCCGCCCGCGGGCCCGGCGTTCTGGCTGAGAGGTGGGAGCTGGTGGGCCGGGTGCGAGGAGGGGATTGCGGAGCGGCTGCGGTCGTCCCGGTGAGGTCCGGGGTGGGAGCCGGCCCTTAGAGGAGTTAGAGTGGAGGCGAAAGTGCTTCCTTCCGTCCCCCCAGTCCTCACTGCTCCCGGCCCGCTCCGTGAGCTCGGGCCCTCTCTTCACCCCGCCGTGGGAAGAGGGCTCTTGTCCTGGTTCACACTGAAGTGTGAATAGTTAGTTCCGGTTGAAAGTGGCCCCTAGTGCCGGTGCTTGTTGGGGACAGGGGCCGCGGATTATTCTATTCATTGTTGTATCTCCTGCTCAAGGATGTTCAGTGACCTAATGCAATCGTCTCATCCCTGATCCGCCCACTGCCGCATTACCATTTCCCATCTTCACCTTTCTTTATTCTACGGTCAACACCTGCCGCTCTGCAACCTGTCAATTCTCGAAGGCTGCGCCTTTCCTATTCGCCCCAGGAAGCTCAATACTCGTTGACTGTAGAGCTCTAGGGTACTTACCTCAATTCTCCCGATCTCAGTACCTATCTGCAGCTGCAATGCAAAGATCCGACCCACAGGGGGAAATGCAACTCCTTCGAAGAGAAAACGAAGCCATTAAGAAGCAAACAAGTGGGGAGAAATATGTCAGGATCCTAGGTATTCTCGCCTTTGGTGATTTTTATAAAACTTGTTTAAATTATTATGCCTTAAAAGAAATATAATCCCATTCCTGAAGCGTTTTCAGGAAAGAAAGAAAAAATCTATCCATCAGCACCAAGGAGTTTAAAAATAAAATAAAAATAAAAACAAAAAGCAAACAAAACCCTGGTGCCTAGACATGGGATTCATTAGGTCTGAAAGCCCAGGAATCTGATTTTTGTAACAGCTGTTTCTGATAACGAGCCAGTTTAGGAACATGATAGAGTAGCAAGCCTGCCACAGAAAGCATATCTCCACATTTAGTGCTAATGCAGACAGCAGCTTTGCTTTTATTGCTGCAGAGCAACCCCCCCTGTTGGGTTTCACTAATGGGCATGAAGCTCAGGGCGCCCAGGGCATGACACTGGTGGCACCTGAAGCAGTTATTGGTGGCTGTCCACCACATCCTGCCCAGTTTACTTTCTGCTAACCCCTCCTCTCTCCTCACTACTTCTGTTTTCCTGTTCTCGTTCCCTCCCCTTTTTTTACCTTTAAATTTTAAAAAAAATTTTTCTATTAGTATGTTACCTTAATGCAGGCATTTAATGCTTTTTAAAAATCAATGAATTACCATTGTTGAATTTACTGAAAACTTTACAAGTATCTGTCCATTGCATTACATTTTAGCCACTGACCTAGGATGCAAGCCAGCTACTGGAAGAATATTTCCAAATGGCAAGTTCAACCTTCAAAAAGGTTGAAGATGCCTCTCTCACTTCTCTCCACCTCATTGTTCTGAGTACCCAGAAACACTGGTAGCTATAATCCTTGCTGATTCTTAATGATAACCTTTAACTCTTACCAGTTACATGATCCTGCCCTCCCCTCTATCTTACTAAAAGTAAATCCATGGCATTAGGATACTCTTGAAAGAGCCCTTCTGGACTAACTGCATGGTTGCACTTGGGTCTATATTCCCTAGGTTGGGTAGGGAAGGAGTCCATGGGGGCTGGAAAGGGTAAGTCATGCCTAATGGGGGCTGGAAAGGGTAAGTCATGCCTAAGCCTATTGTCCATTGTGGTATCTGTTTCTGTTTGAGGAGTGGCCTCTGCTCAAATGCCTTTCTGTTCCAGAGAGCACCCTAATTAAATGGTTAACCAGTGTATTTTAATTACTTTCAGACCCTAGAAATGCATGGTGAGGAAAACTTTTCTTGGTCTATGTTCTCCTAATAAGGCCATCACCTCTGAGGAGAGGAAGCTGGGCAGTGCTGCATCAATGCTAAAAAGCACAGGGACAAGTCTGTAAAGAAGGGGAAGAAATAAAAATGGTAGGGCTTTGGAAAACTGCTTGAATCCTGAAGTTTGGTATGGTTAAGAGTTTATATCCTGGGGCACCTGGGTGGCTCAGTCAGTTAAGCGTCTGCCTTCAGCTCAGGTCGTGATCCTGGGGTTCTTGGATCGAGCCTGGGTCGGGCTCCCTGCTCAGTAGGAAGTCTACTTCTCCCACTGCCTCTCCCCTGCCTCCTGCTTCTGCTCACTCTCTCTCTCAAATAAATAAAATCTTTTTTTAAAAAGAGAATTTATATCCCATTTCTCCCAAACATGACTACTCAGTGTGGATTGCACTTCGGTTTGCGCTCACCATTCTCCACTTTGTGCAATATACAGGAGAGAGCAGGAATCTGACCATCCCTGGCAACTAACCTAAAAAGTGCCATGGTCTGAAGGCTGTGCATAAAGCCTGGATTCAGAAGACCACAGAGATATTACGTGACTTTAGCAGGTGTTTCAAAACTTGGGGAAAGGAAAATATGGAAGGTCAGTCTGTCAATAGACCAAACCTGAAACAGGACCTCATGCTGGATGACGACTCCCAGACACTGATATCAGACTGGCAGAGGCTAAAATAAAGCAGTTGCCAAAATTAAGCATCTCCTTTTTCAGCATTTTGCCCAGAGCACTGGCTTTATCCATAATTTGTTTGCAATCCTGTGATATTCTTCTTTAGTACGTAAAGTCACAGGGCATTTATCAAGCAGATAGTGTGTGTGTCCCAGAGATTTATGCAATGATTTGGGGTGCTCCGCTTCCCTCTGCTGGATAAAAATGGTACAGCATGATTTCTGAAAAACTCAATTATACCCCTGTAAGTTTCAAAGTGCTGGGGGTGTGGCTAGTGTGTGACCATAGTGGTAAGACCTTGCAGGGGAGGGTCCCTCAGTCAGAGTGCTCTCCAGCATTCATTTCCACCACTCAGTCCTTAGTTTCTGGAATCTCTTATCTAAGAAGAGTGCCCAGTGAAGCCAGCTCGATCTTTGCAAAGTGTAGTAGAAGAGAGAGAAGCATCATTAGGGATTTCCAAGTAGTTACAGGAACAGATTTAGGACCCACAGGAAATCTTCCTTTGACACAAACTCACGCAATTTGGGGTTAGACTGTTTTGGCCTTGCAGTGGGTTCCTGCCAGGGGTTCCGAAAAACTTGTGTTTCTGCTGCTGCTTTTTTTCTTCCTTAAGTCAAACCCGTTCTATGACTTGAGCTGAGTCAATTCGAATTCCCTTTTCTCTGAAAAAGCCTATCAAACATTATCTCACCGAATCAGAGATTTCACAGGATATAAACGTCATAAAGATAGGTTCTTTGTTTTGTTCATTGCCATTTTCCCGGATCCCATCACTGTGCTGACACCTCATAGATACTCAATCAATAGTTGTACAATGATTGACCACATAAATGAGTGAATGACTTGGAGACCACCCAGTATTTTTCAAACTGCCAGTCTCCATTAGGAGGTGGGAAAATCAACTTAATGGACAATGACAACAGCCAGATTGTTTTATTAAAAAAAGGGAAAAAATAGGATATAAATTATCAGGATGTATCCCATGTTACATGGGTAAGAATAATTTACTGAAAAAGCTTTCAAGATATGTACTTACACATTCATGTTCTGGGTATTTTTTTCATGGTCACAGTAAAAAAAAAACTTGGAAATTGATTGACATTATCCATCCCACTCATTTTGCTGATGAGAAATCCGCAGACCAAAGGAGATTAAGAAACCATCAGCTAATGACTTGTTCCTGGTTGAGTATTCCTTACACTCTACCTCAGTCTTGTCTCAGATGGAAAAGACGTTCCTCCTTCAGCACGTGAGGGATCCTTGACCTTGCCATCCTGCTTGTCAGTCATCTCTGATCTAAGAAGGCTTTTAATAGTAGGGACAAAGAGAAATATGCGAGTGATGTGGCAGTAATATCTACTATAGTTACAGATTCTAAATGTGGGCAGGCGAGTCCATTAATTCAGGTAACTGGTAACCTTGAAACAATGGGGAAATGCCTTTGATACCCCCTCTCCCCTTGCACACCTCAAACACTCTTCCTTTTCCCCTTTTATGTATGCAGCCTGGAACAGAAAATGAAACACCAGGTTGGGGTCTTGAGAACCATAGTTGTGTCCTCACTGTGTTATGAGTATTGGTGTGAGCTCAGACAACTTACCTACCTGCGATTTTACTTTTTCATCTCTGAAATGAGAAGTCTGAATCAGAATTAATGGTCACTAATTGTTTGGGGGTCATGGGGGCATCTTGAAAACCAAGTGAAAACTATGGATGAAAACGTATGCAGAACCCTGGCAAAATAAAATGTGTATTAATCTGTAATGAGTAGAGAGAAATCCCTCCTGAGGGCAGAGAGTTCCCACTCTGGTGAGATACCTCCAAGAGCCCATGAAAAGTGTTGAACAGAACCCATAGCACCTTCCTCTGCATAAAGTGATAGAAATAATGATAATTATGACAATGATTGCCATTAGTACTTATTGAATGCGAACTTTGTGTTAAGGTATTTTTCCTACAGTAAAATGAGATTTCAAAATGATTTGTTCTTGTTGAAAGAAAAAAAAAAAAGAAACACTGAGTGGAGATGCTTTGCATGTTTGCATAGTTGTCTTTGAGAAAAAGAAATTGTGTTAGCCCAGAATAGTGCTCAAGTTCACTTTAAGGAGTCATAGGATACATTTAATGGGTCCTGAAGATGAGGAAGGATTCACTAGAGAAGTGTGGGGAAATAATTGAGGATAGTCGGTGGTTCTTAAAGCTGGTTTGAGTCCTCGAAGGTCTTCTGGGTGGTCACAGATGACTTCTGAGACTGACTTTTGTCATGTGACTAGGTCTGTATTGGATTCTAGAACAAAAATACATTTAAGAATTTCACTATCGATACTGCATCGGCAGTAACAGCCTGACGCCTTGTGCTTGGCCCAAGTGTCTAGAGATGAAACAAAAACTGCAACTTTAGGTTTATTTCATCTGCGAGGGCACATACAAAAAAATCCACATTAAGTTTCCTTCCCAGTTCTACACTTCTAGGTCACACAATTGGCAGTGGGGAAGTTAGACCAAAAGACCTACATTTGCTTTGTTTTGGTTGTTAAGAATATGGACTCTGGATTCAAAGGTCTGAGTTTCTGTGAGATTGCATTACTTACTAGTCAGGTAGGCCGGGGGAAATTTACCTAATCTATCAGTTTCCTCATTTGTAACATGGAGGCAACAATAGTATCCATCTCATAGGATTGCATGAAGGGTTAAATGAAAGAATCTAGGAAGACAGCTCAGCTAAGGACTTGGCAAGGAGTGAGCACCAGCTAATATAAACTGTTAATGTTATTATTACTCCTAGTTTATAGTCTTTGCCTTGGGTGTTTCATTGCATTTTTGCCCAGAGGATTATCCAGAGTACAAACCAGTGTCAGTAGAAAAAGGGAACATTCAAAACCTATCTGGGAAGTGGAGGTCAGCATTCTGAGCACTTAAAAAAACGCTAAGAAGAATCTGGGAAGAATCCTGCAGGCCCCAGAGTGTGTCCACAGGAACACAGAGTAGCCAGGCCCACAGTTGGAATCACTTAATGATAACCTGGTTTTGTGTAGACTGAAGGGAACAGGATTTACTCTACTTTCTGTGGGAAGGTAATGTGTAATTAGTAATTGAACAATGACCGTGAATTTTCTCGAACAGAATTCTTTCCCAGCAGACCCCGTCCTGAAGTTACAGTAAGAGCCCAAGTGCTTACAAGGCTCTCACGATCTGCATCTCCTACTGCCCTCGCTCTCTCCGTTCATGCTAGCCTCAGGGTCCTCTCTGTCTGGGAAAGAAACAGAGCCAACTCCCTCACCTCTTTCTGGAGTCTTCCCTCATCCTGTTTAAAACTGCACCCCCACCCCGCCCCCCTGGCCTAGTCTTCCTTGCTATCTATTTCTCCTTGGCACCATCACCTTCTAACGTTCTATGTATCCTACTTACTTGGTTCATTGTCTGTCTTACCCCGACCTCTAACCCCTGAATGTAAGCTCCCCAAGGGCAAGGATTTGTGTGTTTCATCCATTGTTGTATTCCTGGTACCTGGAACAGGGCTTGGCACCTAGTGGTGTTCAGTGTTTGTGGAGTGGCTGTCGGTGAATCCGTATACTCACCAGTTCAACAGGCGAGGCCTCTCCTCCAGTGAAGGTCTTTCTAGCAGAGCACTCTCAGAGGGCTTGATTCAGGAGAGGCGTTTCAAAGAATTCTTTCAACACAAGATAACGTATCATCGGCTTTGTCGCATGAGCCCGTGTCTCAGCCACAGCATCGTCAAATTACCAACATCATGTAATGTCAGAAGGCAGTGTAATGTAACCATCTTGGTATTCCCGTAAATTGAGCCAGAGACCGTTGATTTTGTACTTTATAGAATGAAAGTATTCGGTTGCTTAAAATTTCTAGTTACCCATTTCTGTTTTTTCAGGAAGCTTTATGTGACACTGCTAATTTACCTATCACTGACAACATTTCACCATAGCCTTATTTTTCCCCGGAGAGACTTATTTTAGTGATGGGTCTGTGGATTATCTTTTTTCCCTATTTTTTTTTTTTGCATTTTCTTTAATAAGCACATATTACTTGAAAAATGAGAAATAAGGACTCTTGGGGAACTTCCTGCTAAGTCTGTATAACTCTTTTATAAGGCAGCGAAGAATTTTTTAATCCCATATTCAAAGCCATATCACTTGTCAAAATCCCTGGGAGAACCGATTGTTTGAAGAACTGACAATCCCTAGTGAGAGATGAGAGGGAAGTCTTGCATAATCTTGGCAAGATTATCAATACTAGATGAATTTCTTAGCTGAGGAATCAAGGTATTTTCAAGAATCTGTGACTGGAGAATGAGATTTGATGTTATACTCTAGGCCACCAAGGGCCTGTCGCCAATGACCTTGTGGACTTTGAGAAAACTGTGACGTGCAAAGAATGCTTTATTTGGCATCCAAGGACACAGTGTGAAGTAAGTCACTTTAACCTGCAAAGAAACAATACAAGCCTCGCTATTCATGAGGTATTTAGGAACAAAATTTAAAATGAGATTAGGTTAAAGTATGCACAATAGTAAAGTGCTTCACACACTGTAAAGGGTTCTGCAAATATTTGGGTGTTGATGTTTCTGATTAGCTGAGCCTTGGATTTATCTGAAGGAAAAATGTGTTTGAGTTTAAACATTACAATGAGTTATGTGACTTTGAACCAATCATTCTACTTTCTTAGCGTGTTTCCCAGTTTAGTGGAGATCTTTTGGGTCTTACTTCACACAATTATTTAGAAGTGTGAATGGATGTGGAAATGTTTTGGAAAGCATAATGCATGATAAGATCTGAGGTGTTATTACTCTGTAGCCTTTGAGTTGGTCAAGGCCTCCCGGAGTCTAAAATACTGTGCATCCGTCTTCCTATGAGATCCTGTTAGGTAAGAAAAGCCCTTACCTTAGGTAGATATGCTCTCAAAATTAATTTTTAAATGAATTTTCCTTTTATTGCAATGCTTTTCCTTCCATATTATTTTAATAAAGTTTCCTTAAGGGATACGATGGTTATTATTTTTTAAAGGAGGCAGCCAGAGTGTAACATGCTGTTTCCAATTTACTAAATCAGGAACCTGTACTCAGGTTGGGACCCTACATTCCCTGCAGGATGGGGCTTTAATTAGCTGGACTACTGCCTGTGGAAATATAGGGCTTCTCTGTGTCCAGATGTGTTCAGTGTGTCTGAGACTGAATTAAACCCTAGAGGACAGTGTAAAGGGCTAGAGAAGCAAGGGGAGTAACAAGAAGGGTTGAGGTGACCATAGGTGACAGCCTTGCTGGTGGGAGAGAGATTTCTAATCTCTTGCAGGCAAAGGGAGAGAGCTCAATCCTTTTAAAAATGTTCTGGTACAGAGCAGGTCCCAGCCTTCCCTGGGTTTGGCCAGCCATCTGGCCCTCAGGTTGAGACTAGGATAGGACCGAGACCTAGAGGGAGATCCTGTGATGGCCCAACATGGGAAGATGCTGGTTCTCAGTTAGCAGTCTGAACACTCTCTGTGGAGGGTCCCTGCTTTCTTTTCCTCACTGTCGTATCTCCAGAGCCAACATGGGTACTTGCCACCAATAGGTGCTCACAAATACTTGATGAATCAGTAACTGAAGAGTGGTTAAACTATTAACAGTGACAACAGAAGCATTTTCAAACTGCCTACGGCCCCCATGGGTCATAAAAAGGGTTAGGGCAAGAGGGATATCCATAATTCTGTCAATGGTACCTCAAGCCAGACAAATGCTGTTTTCTCACTGTTGTGATAGCACTATGGCTTGAAGCTGGAAGAGTCTGGAGAATGACTTTTTTTTCACAGCTATTAAATATAACAGGCTACAAAATCCTTTGGTCGATAGGTGCCACATTTCACAACACATTCATTATAGTAGCTGTTATAGTACAATTATAATTCATAATTTTTGTATTTTAAAAATGTAGTCCTATTAAAAATTTTGAAAACATTTAACACTATTTTCCATGAAACTAGAAGCATTTATTCAATTAGATGGAAATCCTCAGAGAAATCAACTCCATACATTTTGTGGGGTGGGGGTGGGGTGGCAATAGCATCTTTTCACAAGGTTTAGGGGGTGTGTGTGTGTGTGTATTTGGGGGGCTGGGGTATGGAGATTTTTAAAGATTTTGTACTTTCCTACTTCTAGGTGGATATAAAGTGTCCTGACCTCCTCCTCCTGGCAATGTTTGTCTAGATAAAAGCTTTCTTTAAGGTAGGCCTTGTCAAAGAAGCAAGATAGTTGTTGACAGTATAGCAATCCGTACATACAAAATCTGTTTAATGGTCATTCGTGTAAGTAGATTTATATAAACAGAAAATAGTTCCATTTTTTTCTTTGCCAAGCAATCAAGCAAAACACTAGGACCAATACGATTAATAGCCCAAAGACTGAGATATAATAGCCACGCTGAGTAAGACATGAGCGCCATCTGGAGGGTCCACTTGAAACTACAGTGCAGCATCTGAAGAACCTGTGAAGTATAAAGGTACCGTTTGTGGATAGGAGTAGGAATGAGCTACCTTCATTCCACAACCTGAGCTCCTACTGTTTCAAGCTTCCAATAGAGGGCTGAGAATATTGTTATACAGTGAAGTGCTTTTAGCAGAGGTGGGAAATGAAACTTTAACATCTGAGGAGTACTGACATTAGCTCATTAGTAAATGTTAAGTCCGGAAGTACTGGGCAAGAGGGAAATAGGCAAATGTGTCCCCAGTCAGCTGTGTCCTGATGCCCCATCTCCTTACCCTGAGTAGGGCCTCATACAAATCCATCAGAATTTTTATTCACAAGACGTAAATGACTGATAGTTTAGGTTTTCCAGAGGCATTTACATTTTATATAGAGAGATAACTGGCAGAATTTCCAGATGTCAACTGTTGGGGAGGCTATGGTGGAGGAAACAATCACCTCCTTTACCAAATACCTTATTATTTCTTTTAAATAAACTAGGCCTGTTCCTTGCTGATACACTCATTTTAATGAAAATGTTCTAAAAGGAGTATTTAGTCTCTCAAAAGTCTGAGTAGCTTCAAACATTTGCATTTAATATGTTTATATATTTCCAATAAGACACTGATTATCTTATTTGTTTGTTTTTTAAGATACTGGTATTTTAATGAGATACCTAGTCCCCAGTGTTCTCAAATATCTCTGGTGAAAAACTTTATTTTTTAAAAATTTCCTATCACTCGAGGGACCAATATATGTGTAAATTAAAGTAATAATTTCATGGCAATATCTTAAAGAGTTTAGTCTATCTGAACTTGTCACAGACCATTTATATTATGTCAGCTGGCCTTGGTCTGTTGACAGCATTTGAAGATTGCTATCACTGCCCTATTTCCTATTTTCTAAAAAATACTTGCATTTGCCCTGAAGATCTCTGTCCACCAGGACTACCGCCATATTTAAGAGCCTGACTTACACCTTCCTCACAACTTTGAAAAGAATATGGGCTTTGAATCCATAAAAATGAACATTTCAAACGTTTTCTAGTCCCCATTTTAAACTGACCCGCTTCTTGCGATGTGTTTGTACAACTCCCCCATTCCCTTGCTTAGTTCAATTGGCTTCAGTTTTGCCAACTTTATTTGTGATGAATTTGGCCTAGACATCAGAAGCTTGCGTTAGACACTTGGGTAGCACAGAAGGTCAGGTATTTAAGGATTAACAGAGAAATCCATCTAGGAAATCCATGTAGCACACAAGACATATGCTTTCTTGATATGAAGAATATAGGAAAGCTTCAGTTGTTTTTTTGTTTTTGTTTGGTTGGTTTTTGTTTTTGTTTTTTTTTGGTTGACAGTGTCTTTTGATTGACAAGTAATTCTGGTTTTCTGACGTTTCTTTCACCCACTGGTTCAAATGCAGTGCATTCTTTTTTTCTTATCCCAATAACCCAAAACTGAAAATTCCACATGGCCATATATTAAGTAAAGTGTTCATATGTTTCCATTTATAAGGCACAAAATCCACCAATCGCTCAGAGAAAGGAAGAAAACAAAGACCTAAAGACAAAATAACCTATTAATAGAAGAGATTCATCAAACTGGAGTGAAAACAAAGTACTTCCCTTTATAGTAAAAGGGACCTTATACTGATAGGAAACATAGCCTCTGAGAAGACTCCCATGGCTCCTCCAACAACACAGACCCCTTCACTGGATTAGTACATTACTCAGTCCTCAGAGAGGGCTGTGTGGCCAGAACACATCAATCACAGTACCCCTTATACCAAGAAGCTATTGGGCAACAGAAAATTCTAGCTACAGGGTACCTGGTTCACCATTATTACCCAAAGGAGCCTTCAGGGACCAACCCACAGGGATCACACATGCTTATCTGTCCTGGGGCTTGATTATTTTAAGGATTCAGCTCTAAATCGAGGCATAACCTCCTGCCTGAGGACCCTGAACTATGGTAGTTAAGTGGGTCCTTTGCATGGTAGTATCTAGTTAAGAGGCTGGACCTTGGGTTCCTCTTGAAATAATCAGATCCCTAGAAGAACCAGAACCAATTCACTCTATTAGGGTTTGTTTTGTTTTTGTTTTTGAAACATGCTGGTCCAAATCTGGAGAAGGTTCCCTAGCACAAGCCCCCGATTTTCTGGCCTATAAGGCAGCCCTGATAATCTCAAGAACTGCGGTCCGCAGGTATAAAACAGAAGGGTCACATGACACAAAACATTATCCATGTTTGTTGGCTGGGCCTCCTGATGGCTCTTGGCACTGTACTTTCTAGTACCGTTTAGTAGTATGTGAAAGTAAACTTCCTGAATGTCCACATGGATCCAAGCATTTCCTGGAAATATGACTGCTTCATAGTCCTCTATATTACCATGCAAGGTACAGATGGGAGTACACTGTAGAGAAAACAGCCAGGCACACGTCATCCTGAGAAAAGGGTCACTGTCAGAGTGGGCAAGAGAGGAGGGACCAGAAATCAGATGAACCACGTAATTCATTATGTCTAAGAGTTTCACTGAATCATCTTGAAGATTCGGACTTCTCCACCCTGGACAATCTGAAATCCAAATGAAATCAAGTTCTTGGATCAGTTTACTCAATTATCAAAGACCGATATAGTAGGATGGCTATTCCAAAATGGTGTGGACCAGCCACGTACTCACTTTCCAATCCAAAGTTATTATCCCTTTAGCTCCAGGACTTGCCCCTGGAGGCCAAAGTCAGAATTCCACTAAATTCAGGCAGAAAGATAGTCCTTAATTCAGTGTCCCATGAATCCTAGCCAACGTCCCTTCCTTTCCTGTATCTTGTAAGGCTATGAGACAGGGAAAAGTAATACTCTTTTTATTAGCAACAACTATTAACAACAAAACTCTTGAATCCTTTGGCTTTCCAATGTGATAGCATATCCTTGGAAATACGTGTTAATTTAAAAGCAACTCTTAAAAACAAAAAGTCAACTCCTATTGTTGTACTGAGTTTTCCCCAAATCATCACAGGGCTGCCTCCACACCTCACCCCACCTGCCAGCCTCAGGAATCTTTCTTTGTCAGTCTGGCCTTGACTTTGTGTCTCAGGAGGGCTGCGGTGGCAGCGCTGCAGGCCACCAAGAAGAAGAAAGAAAGACAGGCCATGTAGACAGACAGGGGGCCATGGCGCTGCAGAAAGATTTCCTGCCGCCCCTGGTAGTCCAGAAGGATAGCCTCCAACTGGGAGAGCGTACAGACAGACAGAAAGGCGTGGAAGATCTGATGCCCATGGCCCACAATGTCACAGGAACCCGGGAAGTACTTCTCGGGAACCGGGCAGGAGAAGAAGTAGGCGCTGACCAGGAAGAAGAGGATCTGGAGGGTGTGGTACCAGGCCGCCTGCTCCTGGCAGCCAGCCAGGTGGCACAGGGCCACGCGGTGTGCCACGGGGCTGATGTCTAGGACGAAGGCCAGCCCTGCCGGCACCACTTGACAGATCTTCCTCATGACCGGGTAAGGCCTGCGGTAACGGTACTTGGCATAGCAACAGCCCGCGCAAGACAACCAGCCGCAGAAGGCAGCCGCCGGCAGGAAGAAGAGCCAGAAGAGCTCGTACCAGGCCTGGTCGGAGCTGTAGAAGAAGTGGGCCAAGGCACTGCCGTACTGGTAGACGCTCACGCCCACGTAGTCCACGAAGTAGAAGGTGTAGTGCGAGAGCTCCGACTTGGACTGCAGCAGGTGGGCCAGAAGGCTGCACGTGAGGTAAGTGATGGACGACAAGATGAACAGGAGCAGGGGCAGCGAGTGCGTGGAGGCCCACGGCAAGGCCTCGGCCTCGGCGAAGGCCCAGAATCGCAGGAGCACGGCCAGGGCGGCCAGCAGGTGGGTCCACACATTGACCACCTCGTTGTGCTTCTGAAAGAGGCTGAAGAAGTAGTAGCGCCACTCGTGGCCCGTGGGGCGGTAGCCGGTGTGGATGTAGGGCTCCCGGAAGAGCTGCGGCACGTCGGTCTCGGGCACGGTGCAGGGCATCTTGGGAAGGCCGTCCTCCAGGAGCTTGGGCAGGCGGCGCAGCTGCTGCCCGCTCACCGACAGCGTGCTCAGGCGCTCCAAGATGGCGGTCGTCATGGCTGCCGGAGGGACCTGCAGGGAACACACGAGAGTCGGCACACCGCGGGACAGGCGCACGGAGCCCCGGCCACAAGGGCGGTGGGGCCGCTTAGTGCTTCTAGTGCGTCGGGGGAGCCCGGGAGCCACAGACGGCTTCTCTGAGCCTCACTTTTGTTTCATCTGTACGCAATCGAGTGGGAATCCCTTCCCACCGAAGGTTCTGGTTTCGTCTCTGCTACCCACTGCAGTGGGAAGCGAAGTCCCATCTGTTAGCCAGCCTGTTGTCATGATAGCCACAACATACTTAAGTAACGGTGCCTTTAGAGGCTTTGAAGCTTCCTAGATGTTATTAAAATGTAGTCATCAGACAGGCTCTCATAGTATGAGCTATTGAAATACAAAAATTATGAATATTGATGTTACTAACGATAGCTTACATTCTTGCCCATCTAATCTTAAAATAGCCACTAATTTCACCAGTAACTTGAAATTCTGAGAAAAGCAATAGTTAACTTGAACCTAAAAGTAAAGACAGGCAAATGAGTCATGAATTTGGTTGGTAAAGACCAATACATACTCTGGGAAATACTTTAACAGTTAAAGAAAATTAACGCATGACCTAAACTTAACCTAAAATCTAATTGTAAAGATGGGGAGGGTGTTTTTGTGTTTTTTTTTTTCTTTCTAAATTATGCTCTGAAAAGTAAGCAGTTTGGATTTGTCTCTCCTGGGTACCTAAATCTGTATTCAATAAATTTCAGACCTCAAAAATGCTTACCTTACACTTGGAATTTTTACATGACAGATGAGCCCGATGAGCATAGCAATTATTTCATAAAATATCTCACAAAATAGCTGCAAAATTTCATGTGATTTTTTTTGGGTAAAGAAATGGATTTTCAGCATATATACATTTATCTTCTGTACTTCCTATTTCCCAGCCTCTTTTCCTCAGAGAAGTCCAGAACCTGATTGATTTATCTAAATGGCCCCCTTGCTTCAGAACCCTTCTGCTGGAAGAGATACAACAAGTGCTTCTCGAGGCACTACTAATTTTAGTGAAAAAAAATTAATCTTTCTACTCGCATTTCTTAATATTGAAAAGGAAAAAAAAATATCAGGTCTAAAATGTAGGACATGAAGATTAATAAAATGTAAAAAAAAAAAAAAAAAAAAAAGAGTCCAGGAAGACCTGGATTCAGTCCTTGGTTTCAGGCCACTTCCTGGGTAACCTTGGGCAAGTTATAGAGCTATCTGGGCTTCAATTTCTTCATCTGTAAAATGGGAGTAATAATTCTACATACTGTATGAGTGGTTGTGGTGGTTAAATGCGAGACTCTAAATATAAAATGCTTATTAAGGATTACGAAGTCAGAAGGACAAAAAGGGGGGGAGCGAGAGATTAAGAAAACAGTCATCAGAATACCTAAATTCAAAAAAAGAAAAAGCTAAGCAGTGCTTCTGCTGTCAGCCAGCAGGGGGATCCAAGAGCCTGGGAGTTAAGTTCTAGATGGCAACACCTCCAATTGACCTCCTGTGGCTGTCGGTGACAGAGCACAGCAGGGGTAAGGGAAACGGACCGGAAGGTGGGAACACGCGGAGTATGCTGGCCCCGGAATCAAGCAGATCCACGGCATGACTGGGCCTGGGACATGGATGGTGTTTCAAGCTGTCCTGTGGCTACTGGCTGAGAAGCATGTGGCCTGGGGGAGCTGGGCTTTGTTGGAGCCCTAGTGAATAAAAGAGCTCTATTCTTTAGATATACGCTTCTGCCATCTCTTGTGAAGTGGAGAGGGAAATCAGATAGAAATATTGGTGTGATTTTGTGGTTGGGGAAATAGAGGTGAGTCACTGGGGATATGAGCTGTAGAGGAAGGAATCCCTGAAGACGCTCCCGGGTAGGCCCCACCAAGCATTACCGTCTAAGGGTGTTTCCATCATCTCTGGGCACCCAAACCAATTGGAGACAATTCCACATCCAGAGTTAAATAACACATGACTACACAATTTCTGCTCATGTTTGTCTCCTCAAAATAGGGTGTCTAGGACAATAGTAGGTTCTTACAAATTGATAACACAAGTGAAAACTTGGGTTTTGGTTGTCTAATGGTTGGAACCAAGCACAGTACAGACCTGGGAATCAACCAGCATTTGTCTGTTCTGAGGGAGAAAGGGCAGATCATGATGCTGCTTTATTGTCAGTTTCCAGAAAGCCCTGTCTACAGAGCTCTGACCCCAAGAGTTCCTCCAGTCTTCACATCACCAACCTCACTTCATGGCTTTATGTTGACAAGTTCTTTTCAGAAAATTATTTCTACTTCTCTCATACTTATGGAAAATAAACTAGGAGAGGTTTATAGAACTAAGAAGCAGAGAAGTACAAGATGTAAGGGTTTTAACTTTAGCTTCAGGGGAAAGGATGTACAGGAAAAAAATTGGCAGAATCATTATTTCTCTTGCAAATGAGGCTTTCTTTTCCAAGGATCTTTAAAACGCCACCACACCAGCCTCAGGGTCTCCTAATAACTCCATCCTCTGGAGTGTGCAGCCCAACACCCACAGAGGGACCAGTTTGTTGCAGGGACACTACCCCAATGGCCTCCGACTCAGGATATGATCTCTTATCTCTGTCGGTGATGAGGGTGCTACAAAGATCTAGGTCATATATCTGTGGGTGAAAAGGATCTAAATTCCTGTTTGGAAGTGCAGGGTGATGAAAAATTCTAAACTAATGGTCAGAAAGAGAGGGGATTATTTCTTTGTCCTGTGCTTGCAACTGCCCCTTCCCCTGCCATAAAATTCTCCCTTCATCTGAGAGCAGCCACCATAGCCACAGCAATGGTGAGAGGGTATAATTTTTTTTTAAGATTTTATTTATTTATTCGACAGAGATAGAGACAGCCAGCGAGAGAGGGAACACAGCAGGGGGAGTGGGAGAGGAAGAAGCAGGCTCCTAGCGGAAGAGCCTGATGTGGGGCTCCATCCCAGATCGCTGGGATCACGCCCTGAGCTGAAGGCAGACGCTTAACCGCTGTGCCACCCAGGCGCCCCAAGGGTATAATTTTTTTTTTTTATCATCATTAACTTCAGAAGCCCCTGTCCAGTAGCTACCCCCGTAGCTTACCCTGTAGAAAGCACTACTTTCACTAAGCCAGAGTGTGCTGTCTTCTAGAAATAGGCGTCAAAGGGCCAGCTGTAAAGTTTGAGAGTCTGTCTGGGAGGAAACCACATATTAGCTTCATGATGTTGGTGCAGGCACACACCTCCAGCCTTTCTGGTGCTGGCTCTGAGTAAGGGTCTGCCCCTCATTCCTGGCCTCTGTCCCCACGCACTCCTCCCTGAGCTGATGTGGTCATCAGCCAACCAAGACGTTACCTTAGAATGATCTCTTGTGCACAGGGTATGTTCCAGCTCCTCTGCTGAGACAGCCAAAATGTAATCTTCCTGAAGAATTCTCATGAACTGGCTGAGCTCAAGTCATATTTTGATCAACCACAGAGCTATTCCAGAGCAAAGACTGTCTGCTCAACAATGCTGCAGACTACAAAGGCCACGACGGAAGAATAAAACTAAGACCCCTGACCTCAAACAGCCTCCAAGGAGATTCAAACTTCATGAATCTGTAGCCAATACCACCAGACTGCATATAATTGAGTATTAAGTACAGTGAAATACAAACAGGTCTCCAGAGCAAAGCATGCTCGGGGCATGCTGGCGTTGAGACACGTGAAGGGGTGAGGAGCAGGGAATTCTGCGAGGGGGTGAATATGAGCGAGGGAATGCTGTGGCTTCTTTGTGGGTCCATGAGCAGAGGGGCTGTTGGGGAGTAATAAGGCAGTGAGTGGGGTAGGTGCCATGGCATTAGCGAAAGTTTAGATTTGATGTTGCAGAAAGCTTTTAGCTTGTTCAATCCTTGTCTCACCAAGCTGTGGGGATTCGTGCTGCATCCAGTGCCCCCTCTCTTGGCTTAAGTGACACAATCCTCTCTGGTCTTGCCTGTTTGTTTGTTTGTTTGTTTGTTTGTTTTGTCCCACCACCCCTGCTAGCTGTGGTGTTCTCAGGGGTCCATCATCTGCTCCCTTTTCCACATCCACAGTCCCTCTCATGAGGGTACTTCTCCTACACCCTTGGCTTCAGTTATCATCTGTATCAGATGATTGCCATGCCTACATCCACAGCCAGATCTTTCCTGAAATTTGGATTCAAATATCCAATGGCTCTGGATTTCCAACTGAATATTCCATGGGCAATTCAACATCTTCAAACTTCTTCTGCAACCCAGATTTGACCCTTCCCCTACATCTAATCAGTCATTTAGGTTCTGTTGATTTTATCTGAACATTTCTGGAATCCATTCTTTATATTTCTATGGCTCTCCATTCAGGCTTTCCAAATGAACTTATGCAGAGGATAACAGCAGTGTCATAACTGACCTTTCTTCCTCAAGTTCCCTTGCCTCATGTCCCCCAGACCCTCTCTTCTCCAAACCACTCCAGGGTGATAGTTTAAAAATGGAAATCTGATCACCATTCCCCTCTGCATATCCCCTAGCAGCTCACCATTGCTTGTTTACAACACAAACTCGAAGTCCTTAACAGCCTTACTTTTGTTGACTTCCTTCCACTCCCAGCTTCCTCTTCCAGAAGAGGACCCACACCCCAGGCCACGTTGATGGCCTGGATGATAATACTGGGAGTTTTTCAAAAGTGCCACACTCTTTATCTCCAGTGCATACTTCTGCACATGATGACAGCCCTCCAGTCCAGCAACCCCAGCTCATCAATGTTCTGCCAAGGAACTCTACCAGGAAGCTTTTTTAACCCCCAGGCCATGGTTAAGACTCTCCCCAGCAACCATCTACCCTGGCCTTCCTCCCCCAGCACACTTCTGTCCTGGGGTCCTGAGCGCTGGTTTACTCTGCTCACTCCCCCGTTTGTGGCCAGCTCCGTTCGAGGCAGGACTGTGTAGTGTGCAAGTTCCCATGTCTAAAATGGTATGCAGCATAGAAAATAATTATACGCCTAATCATTATTTACTGAATGAGCAGTTCTTTAGGCCCAGACATATGGCACCAATTTCCTTCTGTTCAGCAAGGTTAAGGGAAAAGAGAAATAGTGCCTGGGAGTCAGGGGGTCTGGCTGTTTCATATTTGCTCTCCTCAGTTAGCTCTGTGGCCATGCCCAAGACATTAAACTACTCATCGTAATGTTTTTCATGAAAAAAGACGGGCGGGAGGAGATTCCCTGTCTTCCCATCTCTCACTATAAAAAGAGGGTAACTACTAAAACGGGCGGCAGTTGGATAGCACTTTGAAGAGACAAAACATGTACATGAAAGTACTAGTAATATTTTAAAAACTCACAGAAGGATTCTAACCTAGTAATACATAATGTTTCTGCCCTGTATTTGGTTTTAATGCAGTCTTTGAAAACTGAAACGGAATTTAAAATTTTTGGTTCATTTCCGGGAATCCTCATAATACCTTCCTCAATTGCTTTATAAAGAGTTTTAATTAGACTCAGATTACAATGGAATTAGAATTTAAAGTTCTATCTTAATATGAACTATTATTTAACTCTTTTTTAATAATATGAGTATGATATCTGTACCATGAATTTAGGTAGTGTTTATATAAGAAAGTGTTAAAAATGTTACATCGTGTTTTAGACTATTTAGGGGTCCAATCTTAAAGTTTTATTTCATATGCTCCTTTAAGATGATTTACAAAAATTAAAGGTAATTACTGTAGGACAAAATAGAAAGAGAGGAACAGGTAAAACCTACGCTCATAGCAATAATTTGACATTTTAGTAAAAAATTGTGAAACTGTATATTTACATTTTCTTTTTAAAAATAAATCACAATCAAAGGATTCATTTTTAAGGTTTGGTTTCGTTTACCTAGTTTTGATGGGTGAAAACTACCCAGAATGCATCTCCTCTTCAGTAACATTAAATAAAACGATGAAATGACCTGTTTCTGTGAGTGCTGTGTCCCCTGGAAGCATACTGCAAACGTCAAGTGCCCATAAATAAATTTAACTTTCAGAGAGGAGCTGTATGGATGAGCACTGCGGCGCCTGGGCCAGTCTCCGGTCTCCTGGTCACAGATGTAACCGCTTACACCAGGTATGCCCACGGCCCTCACTGCTCCTGGCAACCTCCTCCATCTGCTGGGTTCCCGCTCTGTGGGGGCTCAGAAGCGCCTGGCCACTGTCCTACTTTGGGTGCTCATTATCTCCCCACAGTCATCTTTGTAGGCTTTAGGAGGTTTTTCCTCTGGTCCCTACCTGTGTGTCTCCATGACTAATCCCAACCATCCCCTAACCCTGCCACTTTTATGTCGTGGTCCATTAATTCTGCTATTCTTTCAGGCCTTTGTGTTTGGGTACCTGCCTGAGATGCCCACACCACGGTTGCCCACTGGCCAACTCCTAGTCATCCTTCATGCCCCAGTTCAAATTTCCCCTGGGGAGCCTTTCCTTTCAGGTGCTTCCTTGCCTATACTACCACTGCACACCCCCCCCCCCCACCATAGCACTCTCCTTTCTGTATAATTATGTGTCCTGGTTTGTATTACAGGCAGACCTTGTTTTACTGTGTTTTGCTTTATTGTGTTTTGCAGATACTGCATTTTTTAGAAGATTTTATTTTCAAGTAATCTCTGTACGCAACGTGTGGCTCCAACTCACAGCCCCAAGGTCAAGAGTTGCATGCTCTACTGACTGAGCCAGCCAGGTGCCCCCAGATACTGCGTTTTTTACAAATGAAGATTTGTGGCAGCACTGTAAGTGTATCAGTGCCATTTTTTCAACAGCATTTGCTCACTTTGTGTCACATTTTGGTGATTCTTGTAGTATTTTCAACTTTTTCATTATTATCACATTTGTTACAGTGATCTTTGATCAGTGATCTTTGCTGCTACTACGGTATTTGTCATGGGGTACCATGTACTGTGCCCATATAAGACTGCAAACTTAATCAATAAATGTGTGTGTTGATTGCTCCACGGACTGGCCAATCCCTGGTCTCTTCTCTGAGCCTCCTTGGGCCTCCCTGTCCCTTGAGACATGACAATATTAAAATTAGGCCAATTAATAAACCTACAATGGCTTCTGAGTATTTACGTGAAAGGAAGAGTCACACATCTCTCACTTAAAATCAAAAGCTAGATATAATTAAGCTTTATGCAGAAGGCATGTGAAAGCCAAGACAGGCCCAGAGCTAGGCCTCCTGCACCAAACAGCCCAGGTGTGTGTGAATGCAAAGGAGAGGTTCTTAAAGGAAATCCAAGTGCAGCTTCAGTGAACACAAATGAAAAGAAAGTGAAACAGCCTTATCGCTAACGCAGAGAAAGTTTCAGCAGCCTGGAAAGAAGCTCAAACCAGTCACAACATTCCGTTAAGCCAAAAGCTAGTCCAGAGCAACGCCTTAACTCTCTTCAGTTCTACGGAAGCTGAGAGAGGTAAGGAAGCTGCAGAAGAGAAGTCTGGAGCTAGCAGAGGCTGGTTTGGAGGTTTAAGGAAAGAAGCCATCTCCACAACATAGAAGCACGAGGTGAAGCAGCAGGTGCTGATGTAGGAGCTGCAGCAGGTTACACAGGAGGTCGAGCTGAGAGAATTCACGAAGGTGGCTGCACTAAAAAACAAATCTGCAGTGTGGGTGAAACAGCCTTCTATTGGAAGAAAATGCCATTTAAGACTTTTGTAGCTACGGAGAAGTTAGTGCCTGGCTTCAAAGCTTCAAAGGACAATCTGACTCTCTTGTTAGAAGCTAATGCAGCTGGTGATTTTAAGCTGAAGCCAGTGCTCATTGAAAATCCTAGGGCCCTTAAGAATTATGCTCAGTCTACTTTCCCTGTGGTCTATACATGGATAGCAAAATGGAATAACATATCTGTTTATAACATGGTTTACTGAATATTTTAAGCCCACTAGTGAGACCTACTACTCAAAAAAAAAAGTTTCTTTCAAAATATAACTGCTCATTCACAGTGCACCTGATCAGCCAAGAGCTCTGATGGAGATGGTTAATGTTCTCATGCTGGCTAACACAAGACCCATTCTGCAACCCATGGATCAAGGAGTAATTTCAACTCTCAAGTCCTATTTAATTCTTAATTAATTTCCATAATTTAGGGGCGCCTAGGTGGCTCAGATGGTTGGGCGTCTGCCTTCGGCTCAGGTCATGATCTCCAGGTCCTGGGATCGAGCCCCATGTCGGGCTCCCAGCTCAGTGGGGAGTCTGCTTCTTCCTCTCCCTCTGCCTCTCCCCCTGCTTGTGCTCTGTCTCTGTCTCTCTCAAATGAATAAATAAAAATCTTAAAAAAAATAAAAAATAAATTCCATAATTTATAAATTAAATTATAAAATTTAGAATATAAATTAAATTAAGTGTTATTTAATTCACATTTCATAAGGCTATAGCCGCCATAGATAGTGATTCCTCTGATGGCTCTGGGCAAAGTAAACTGAAAACCTCCTGGAAAAGATTCATGATTCTAGATGTCAACCTTCAAAGGAAGATATCAAAATATCAACCCTATCAAACAGAATCACATACTACAGAGAAATCGTTCATGAAAAGAAGAGTCCATTGATGAAGCAACCTTCGTTGTTATCTTATTTTAAGAAATGGCCACAGGGGCGCCTGGGTGGCACAGCGGTTAAGCGTCTGCCTTCGGCTCAGGGCGTGATCCCGGTGTTATGGGATCGAGCCCCGCGTCAGGCTCCTCCGCTATGAGCCTGCTTCTTCCTCTCCCACTCCTCCTGCTTGTGTTCCCTCTCTCGCTGGCTGTCTCCATCTCTGTCGAATAAATAAATAAAATCTTAAAAAAAAAAGAAAAAGAAAAAGAAATGGCCACAGCCACCCCAGCCTTCAGCAATCACCACCCTGATCAGTCAGCAGCCATCCACATCAAGGCAAGACCCTCCACCAGCAAAAAGATTACGACTCACTGAAAGCTCAGAGGATGATTACCATTTTTTAGCAATAAAGATTTTTTTAAAAATAAAGGTATGTACTTTGTTTCTTTTTTAAGACATAATGCTAGTGTACACTTAACAGACTACAGTACAGTATAAATACAACTTTTATATGTGCTAGGAAACCAAAGAAGTCATTTGTCTCACCTGATTGCAGTACTCACTTTACTTTGGTTGTGTGGAACCAAACCTACAGTATCTTTGAGGTGTGCCTGTTATATTCTCTGTCCACTAAACTAGAAGATTCTTTGAGGGCTTGAGAATCTTTTATCACCTACCACTGTGCCTAGTACATAGATGTTCCAATGAATTGTTGTTGAATAAATGACTGAATGGAATGAAAAATGTCAGGATAATAATAATAAGAAACACTTATACGGTGTTTATCACATGCCCAACAGTATTCTAAGTACTTTACAAATATCAGCTCATTTAAACTTCCTAACAACTATCTGGCATTAGTGCTACTATTGTCATCATTCCACTTTACAGTTGAGGAAACAGAAGCACAGAGAGATTAAGGAACTTGCCTAAGGCTACACAATAAGTCCCAAAGCCAGCAGGTAACCCAAAGCAGTTGGCTCTAGAGTCTAGGCTCTTAACCATTATGTCCCCCAAATCTGCGCTCCAAATCCAAACCCCAAAATGACGATATGCAACTTCAGATACACTGCTGTAAAACCGCTCTGCTCCACTAACAAAGATAATTTGCAGTTGGCTTTATAAAAGCAGCCAGTATCACAAAGCTCATTTCTTTGCCATGGAGTTTATTTGTAAATCAGATTCCAAGAGAAGAAAATGTGACTTCCCGAAAATCTGATTGAAATCTATCAGACAATCCAAGTGGGTCTGTAACCCAGATAAAAGTGATCATAAGCCCAGTGAGCCTCTTTCATTTTAGAGACACCATTTGTTATGGCTGACTTTGCAGAACTAGTGTGGTGAGACCTTCCAATCATAAACCTAAAGACCAAAGTCATTTATCAGCCTGTTGGAGGAAAGCACACCAACATTGAGAATAGTCACTGAATTCCGCTCTGTAGCATGCTATCTAAAAAGTCTTGCCCTGATTAACAAAGAGAATTAAATGCAAAGCCGCATATTTGGCAAACAGACATAGTTTGGTACTGATGATATTGTATCTGGAGGCCAAATAGAAATGCTTCAAAGCAATTGTGTTCCCTCGTCTATTACCTACTTTAATGGAACACAATTTTGGAATAGCTGATTCCCTAGAAAAGCACCAGATGAGGATGTAAAAATCCCAATTTCTAGGGGCGCCTGGGTGGCTCAGTTGGTTAAGCGTCTGATTTTTTATTTCTGCTCAGGTCACAATCTCAGGGTTCTGGGATCAAGCCCCATGATGAGTTCTGCACTTAGCATGGAGTCTGTTGAAATTCTCTCTCTCCCTCCCCCTCTGCCCCTCCCCTTGCTCATGCATGCACTCTCTCTTTCTCTCTTGATTGAATGAATGAAAGAAAGAAAGAAAGAAAGAAAGAGAAATCCTAGCTTCTTGTTCCAGCTCTACCACTAACTATGGGACTTTAGGCAAATCACACAACCTCTCTACACTTGTTGTCCTTGTCCATAAAACGGGGTTACAATTTCTAGAAGCTGTAAAATTCTGCAATTCATCTGGTCTATGTTTTGCTTTGTATGGAATACCAAGCAGTGTGCTGAAACTACCAAAAAACAGATCCTATGACATCACCTCATGTCACTTTGTGGGGGGCTCACACAGATGGCAGGAAGGTGGCCTGCTGGTTGTTGGACAGGGAACAAAAGAGCAGCAATTTCCATCAAACAGAGCAGAAGAAATGCTTCCAGAATTCATAGAAGTCCAGCATCACACATCACTGCATAACTATAAAGGGCTGAGAAGAAACAGCAGCCAAGACACCAACTTAGGGTCCATGTATAAGGACTGGAACCTTGCTTTGAGCAGCCTTTCGCCTAATGGGGACAGACGTGAAGGTGCAAACAACCTCAAACCCCTCCAGGATCTCCAGGAATCCTTCAAGTGAGAGGCTGCTAGACCCACATTGATTTTGTAGCCACCTCTGCCACGTAGCATATCAGTGTTTATAAAATCATTTTAAAGAGCGGCACTACCAGCAGAATCCTATCATTAGCAGAGAGAATTTTGACAGGAATTCAGGTTCACAAATGGTTAATGCATATTCTCTCCATATTTAAGAAAACCTAACAATCATAAATAACACCTCAATATCCAAAAATGGGAGATCTGATTTCATAAATTCTGATAAATCTATACAACAGAATACTAGGTACCTATTAAAATAACTATGTAGATTTTAACATTTATTGTACTAGAAAGATGCATGTGAAATATGTGTGTTTTCCCTTGTTTTTTCACTATAGTCTCCCTGACACTTAGAACAGGGACTGGCTAGCACATAGTAGGTGCTCAACAGGGATTTGCTGAACAAATAAAATGAATGAAGGACATTGTTACAAGGAAGAAGCAAATTAAAAGAGTATGTTCCATTTTTATAAACATATACATGTAGCACAGAATAAGTATGGGACTGCATATAATCAAAACATTAATATAGACATTGTTAAGTGGTGGGATTATGGAGAATTTTACTTTTCCTCTAGGGTAGATACTATCATCACATTCCCTTTTTTTTTTTTTTTAAGATTTATTTTTGAGAGAAAGAGAGTGCATACGCCACGCATGGGTGGGGAAGGGCAGAGGGAGAGAGAAATCCTCAAGCAGACTCCACACTGAGTGCGGAGCCTTAGATGGGAGCTCAATCCCAAGCCCTGAGATCATGATCTGAGCCAAAATCAAGAGTCGGATGCTTAATCGATTGACCCACCAGGTGCCCCTCATCATGGTACTTTTTAACAATGAACAACCGACTGAGCCAGCAGGTGCCCCTCATCATGGTACTTTTTAACAATGAACATTTACTACTTTTGTAATTGAGAAAATGGTTATTGCTATTCTACAAATAGGAATATTTGACGTAAGTATGTAAAACCTGGTAAAACATGATTAATTAGCACAATGGATTTTAAGACACTCTCCCTCACCCCCCCCAAAAAAATCCCAGCATTACAAAGAAATATACACTTATTTGCATTATTCTATGGATTTTGAGCTTGACTAGTTAGGATTCCATACTAATAAAATTATTTTTAGAAGCAACCTATCTATACTTGCCATAATGTAAGCTAATGGTCATGGGGGTCTTGAAGGGGAAAAACATATATATATGTAACATCTACCATGAAGGCGGCAGTCATGTTCTTAGATTGGGAAAGGCGATATATGCAATATTGTCTGAAGACTTAATCACTGCACACAAACCCACATGGCCTTAATACACCAGTCAGTTCCTGGACCATGTGGGAACCTGACATGGCTGAACCCTGCCTGTAAAAAAGGTGAGGTGCTCCTGTGTGCCACAGATATGCCAGAGACACGTGTCACCTTCTGGGCTCAGTGACCTTTCCACCTCTGAATCTTCCTCTGTGGATCCCCATAATATTGATAGGGGAAAGAAAAGACAACGTTAATTTGCTGCTATGCTCTGGGGAAGATGAACAGAGCATATTTCCTCTGAGTGCCTTTCTCTCTTTCCAGCTGGAACCCTCTGACTGGGATTCCTGCATTTCCTTTATTGTTACTTCCTATACTTCCCCCATCTCAGGTCATCTCACTTGAACAGGTACTGTCTTCCAAACGCATCATTACAGACACAGAACACACCTTCAACAGGTAATAAATAGTACCTGTATTTAATTCTAGTGGGAGGATTTGGGGGAGCTGGGAACAGTTTAGAACACATCGAACAGTCCAAAGTCAATCAACAGGTTAGCTGGGTGTGATGCTCGCTTTTCTTCAGAGACTTCTTGTTTGGGAAGAGGTGAACTCTGCTGTCTGAAACACCTGTTAATTAATGCCTAGGGACAGGAGTCCCATAAGAATGTAACTACAGGCTTCGTTAGGTATGGTCTGGCACAGTAACGCAGCCTCTCGGCTTGGTCCAGCCTCTCGCCTGCAGGAAGCTTCGTCACCCACCCGCAGTCCTGCTGGGACTGGGGCCATCCCAGGTGAACCCTGAAGAGCGCTGCAGATTCCACTGGCAGGAAATCAATCTGGGAAATGTACTTTCCATAGCAGAAGAATCTGATAACAAACTAAACCCAGGTTGGAGCAGGGTGTAAGGAATGCAGTTTCCCTAGCAATGAAAAGTTAACCCTTTTGCAGCTAATGCAGGCCACACTTTTGGTGGTCCCAAGGCCTGGACTTTTTATTTGCTCCCAAGAATCAAGTAAGTCACTTCATTCTCAGTTTCTCTTTAGATATCCTCATGGCCTTAATTCAATTCCACATTGACCACGAATCCTTCTCCAGGCCACTTTGATTTCTTTTCTCCCCGAACACCTACCTACCTAGTCCTCGCATTTGGTAAGCAGAACATCCAGGCTCAAGCGCAATTTCACTGCTGTGCGTGTAGAAAGCCTTGCCTGTCCTATGTATTGGGTTGCAAGCTCCTTGACACAGAAAACACTGACTTACTTATCCTTCCTCTCTCCTATCAGCAACTGTCGGAGTAAAGGTGCCCCAGAATGTGTCAGTAAATAATTGTTTGAGACAAAGTAAAATCAGATTCCCCTTTGGCCCTCTTTGCTTCTAAAGGTAAAACCAGTGAGATCTTCGATAATGAAAATGTGAGGTATTTTTCAAAAGGAAACAACATTTGAGTTGGATGTTGTTTATCTGTGTGTGGTTCAACTATGTGGTAGGTATCCATAACAGTGTTTAAACTGTTGACTGATTTCCAGTTACCAGCTCACTCTTACCATTGGTACTTTTGTGCCCAAGAATGCCCAAGCAAAGATGCAGGAAAGAGAGGGGCCAGGCAGAAAAAAGGATAAAGTAAAATAACATTGGAGCAGGAGTTCGCAGATTAGGGGACCTAGTTTTTTTTTTTTTTTTTTTTTTTTTTTTTTTTTTTTTTAATCCTTGTTGCACAGAAATCAGAACAGACTGTCCTGGTTTCCTGAACAAGCCACACAACTTCACCAGTGTTAACTGTACCCCATCTACACCTGGCAAAGCCACGTTCTGGCTCAGATATAAGCTCTTCTGTGCAGTTTAGTAACAGCCTCCAGCAGAATTAATCACGTGCTGTTATACCCCCTTAGCATTATGTTGTACACGTCTTCCTTTACATTATATTGTGAAATTCATTAAGTTGTGCAAGGACGTTATTCAAGACATTAATTTTATTTATTGATTGATTTACTTATTTTAGTTTCTGTTACTTGATTGTGAGAATAACGGGCGCAAAGAATTTAAGTGATCTATTCAAAGCCCTAAACCAAATCAGCCCTTAAAGTATGGGCAGACCCCACTGCTTCTGAGTTCTGTGTCCCAAGAGCCAGCCACCCGTGTCTCAGAAAAAGAAAGTCCCTCAAACAGGAATGGAAAAAGAAGAGCTGGATGAAAAGTGATTGCCTGTGTGCCTCTGATCTGATGCCAGACGAGGAATCTTGGCTCCCTGTAACATCCTAGGTGTGCTATCCAGAGCCTCCTCTCCTAGGGCTTTCCAGGAGGACTCTCTGAAGTGTACCCCTGAAGCCCCCTCTCCACTTCCCAGTGTGACCTTTTCTACAATTTGGAGTAATAATTCATAATCAGTAGCTGGTGCGGTTAAAAATCATTAGCCATTGCATAGAAGAGCTTCTGTTTGAAAAGTCTGAAAAGTTCAGATTAATAACTATAAACTACCCCATAGCTCCGGTTTTCCTCTCCGTTACATGACACCTGCCCGCCTGCCCACCTGCCCACCTGCCAAGCCTGCAAGTTCTACCGAGGTAGTGACTGTTTATCACTCAGGATGGCTTTAGCTCCAAGATCTCAGATTTGAAGCTCCTCTTTCCTGACCACAATACCCCCGATGTCCACCTGTGTGACTGCCTCACCCTCTACCACACTGGATCCCCCAACCTTTCTTCTCTCTTAGCCCACCTCTTTTGGTCCCACTGCCAGCCATTTCAATCCTACCTTGGCCAACACCCTTCACCCTCCACGATGGGTCAGCCTGCATAGCCCCACCTTGACCACACCCAATTTCTCTCTTTCCTCACCAGCTACTGTGTACTGCTAGAGACACTCATGAAATATTATGAGACCATTATGAATCCATGCCTTTTGACCTCTGCCAAAACCTCATGATATACATCTGGATGTCCCATCTTTTAAACATTGTGTGTTTAAAACCAACTACAGAGGTACCTAGTTTGATGACTGGTGTGACCAATCTCCCAATCACCTAACCTTGAAATCAAACTGGAATTTCTCCTTTTCCTCTCCTTCCTTCAAATCTGTCATCAAGGCCCCCCCCCCTTTTTAAGTTGCTGCATATCCAAACCTATCCCTCCTTCTCACTCATTCCCCTGCAAGCCCATATACTGTCCCGGTGACATTATGGTGACCACGTCACAACTAAGCTTGCATCCTCTAATCTCTGGCCCCAGTGCCACCTTATTTGACTTGACTAAAGTTTGGCTCTGATGATGATATGCCCCAAAGCCACTGGTAGCCTTCCCCTCTCTGCCAAAGAGAGATCACATTCCTGAGGCTGGCAAAGTCTTCTGGGTCCTGACCCTAATCTGCATCTTCAAACATCACCCACTGTTTCATTTCATGCAGAACAAAATAGAGTAAATAGATTAGAACATGTGAGGGTGCACCTCACATATAAAGGGTAAGTACTGTCATGCAACCCCTGGTTCCTAAAATAAAATCTGTTTGTTACCAAGGGTCATGTGGAAGTTTGCAAACCACTGATCTATATACCATTTGCTATACCGAGGCGTGCCCTGAGACTTTCTCTTTCATTTTGAAATTATGAAATACTTCAAGTACACAGACTACTTTGGAGAATATAACAAACAATTATTTGTCAATTCTTACCTTGTCACATGTACTTTGGGTTTTAAAATACATATGTATATTTATGTGTATGTGTGTATACATGAGGGTGTTTGTGTGTATGTGTCTATATGGATGTATACGTGTCTATAAAACAGGTACAACTGAGCCTCTTGTGTCCACCCGTTCCATCCTTCTCTCCCACTGGCAGTCTCTATACACTGAATTTAGTGTTTTTCATTCCCCATTAATGTTTTCACATGAAAACATTATGACGCTATAAAATTATATAACTACATGTAATGATAGAAAACATCATGAAATATCCATAAACAATATATATTGTTTTGCATATTTTAACCTTTATATAAGTTTTGTATCTAACATCCTGCAGCCTTCCTTCTTTAATATGTTTCGTGATTTTCCACATGAATCGTGACACGATTCTCTAGTTGATTCATTTTCTCTGACGAGTATTTTCCGAATACAGTTCCTCTGTCTGCCCTCCCGTGGATGGCCATGCAGGTTGCTGCCAGTTATTTGCTACGACAGACAAGGCTGCAGCATAGTTCCTACATGTCTTCTTTGGCATATGCCTCTGAAGCGGATTCCTCTTCAGGTCTTTGCCCAGGCTGTTCCCTTTGCCTGGAATGGACCCCTCCCTATCTCTACCTCAGGAAACTTCATCCATCCCCAAGCGCACCTCTCAGATGCCGATTCTCCCAGGCCTTCCTGTTCACCCGGTCGAAGCAATATCGTCCAGCCATTCTCCTGCAGCTTTCAGTGTGTATCTCTTGAAAGACACCATCACATACAACTTTGTCCTGCAGTTGTTTGGGTACTTTTCTTACATCCTAGCAGCCCCTGAGTTTCTTATGGGCAAGTACTGTGTCACATGGCATTCAATTCCCTCCCCCACTCCACCCCTACCTAGAGCGGGGGGCAGATATCTGCCCAGAGCGGATCCGGGGGGAAAGCCACTGAGCTTTCCTTCTTTTGCTACCAAGCACCGCTATCACCATCTAATGACACATATCTCATGACGAGAGTATACACTTAATGGCGACTGCGTTCCCGTGTGTTACCCTTTCACCATGAGGGTAAAGAGAAGCCCATCACTACCATCAACACTGTATGTTGGGGGAAACTGGAGGTACAGGGGATACCTTGAGCTTGATAACTTCCTGGAGCTAAATGACCCCAAGCAGTGCCTATGTACAAAGATCAAAGCAAATATATACAGATGTAAAAGAACTCAAACATCGAGCTGATAAGCATGTGACAAATCAGTCAACCAATGCTTAGTGCCCCCAGTGCAGGCACGACTTAAGAGGGAATCCATTTCTCCTCCTTCGACCTAGTCCCTAATAGTCCCTAGACCTCAGCAATCACTGCACAAGTGTAGCCTGGAGAGAGAGACACAGACAGTGTGTGTATTTCCAATGGCTGCCAGTGTAGCTTCAGAATCCTTGACCAGGGACAGGATTGTGGAGGGGCAAGGTGCCTGTCCACCCAGGGATATTCATCTCCCCTCCAAGTTTAGTGGTGTGGCGATGAAGGCATCGTGAGGGACTTCTTCCTGACTCCAAAGCAGAGATACATTCTCATTATACTTCTTTTGCTTTTACTAGACTTGGAAAAGGTTAACAGATGAGATGTGGGAAAATCAGTTAAAGAACCCGATGCTGCAAACCTCTTTCCATTTTACTCATCAGTACAAAGTGTTGGCTTAAACGACGGCAAGTTGATATCTGTTTATACCAGCCTCATAAATTAGTAATAAAACATGTCCAGGTCACGGGATTTTTATAAGCAGCTCACCATTCCAAGCCATATGACCTACCAGAGAGACAGTAACTAAAATAAGTACTCTCGAGCTTCCCCCCCGCCCCCCAGTGATGGGTTGACAGAAAGGTCAGCCGAAGCCCTGAAAATCCTAGTACTGAGAAGGCACTTAAAATTCATGTTGGAAATGGGCTAAATAACAACACACAAACTTAGGAGGCACTAAAAAAAATTGAACTCCTGGTTGCTGTTTCTAGGTTATGGAGTTTGATTTTAGAAAGGGCCAAGTATGAGAACAACCATTTCTCTTTACTGTAACGTGACCTCGAGTCTCAGATGACATCTGATTATAATCTGTGCAAGTGCCACCCGCGTGCCTGGATTGTTTTTCCAATCGAGCTGAAACGCCCACGGCCGCGGTTTCTGCGTCAGCCGCCCGCCAACATCAACTTTACAGCTATGCACCACTTGGTCCTTGCCTTGGCAATAGCCCCACACCACCTGCGGGCCCTGGAAGATGGAGACTCCGACTATCACAGCAGCCAAGAGACAAACAACTCCAGTCCTTGCTCAGATCGCCCCTTCTCAAGGAGGCGTACCCACCACCCTACTGATTTCATATCATTTGCACCCTCCCTAGCCCTCTGGGGCCCCTTCCTCCGCTCTAGTTCTTGTTTTCTGTGGTACTTCTTACTTTGTGCCTTAATACATTACTTTCCTTCTCGTACGTTTTTTAAATTGTGGTAAAATATACCTAATGAAAGTTTCCATCTTAACCCTTCCTAAGTGCATAGTTCAGTAGTGTTAAATACATTCACATTGCTGTACAACCAATATCCAGAACTCTTCATCTTGCGAACATGAAACTCTAGCCATTCAACAGCAACTTCCCCTTCCTCCAGCCCCTGGAGAACCCCTCTCTACTTTCTGTCTCTATGAATTTGACTACTCCAGGTACGTCAGATAAGTGGAATCATGCAGCATTCGTCTTTTTGTGACTGGCTTATTTCACCTCGCATGATATCCCCTGGATTCATCCATGTTGCAACATGTCAGAATTTCCTTCCTTTTTAAAGCCAAACAATATTCCATTGTATGTATTTACTCTGTTTTGGTTATCCATTCATCTGTCAATGGACATTTGGGTGCTTCCACCTTTTGCCTAGTGTGAGTAACGTGGCTATGAACATGGGTGTGCGAGAATCTCCTCGAGACCCTGCTTTCAGTTCTTAGGGGTATAGAGTAGCCCCCCTTTATTTGCAGTTTTGCTTTCGGCAGTTTCAGTTTCCTGCAGTCAACGGTGGTTCAGAAGCAGATGATCCTCTTCCGATGTATCCTCAGGAGGCCAACAGGAGCCTAACGCTAGGTCACAGTGCCTGCGGCGTTCACCTCACTTCACCTCCTCACGTGGGCACGTCATCCTCTCCCATCACAAGAAAGGGTGAGTATGGAATCACGAGGTATTTTGAGAGATGGAATACATTCACATAACTTTGTTATAGTATATTGTTATAATTGTTCTATTTTATTATTGTTGTTAATCTCTCACTGTACCTAATTTATGTTAAACTTTATCATAAGCATGTATGCATAGGATATATATAGAGTTCACTACTCTCTGCAGTTTCAGACATCTTCTGAGGGTCTTGGAACATAGCCCCTACAGATAAGCGGGGGCTACTATATACTCAGAAGGGGAATTGCTCTATTATTGGTAATTCTACTTTTTAAAAGATTTATTTATTTGAGAGAGAGAGGTGGGGGGAGGGGCAGAGGGAAGAGAGAATCTCAAGCAGACTCCCCACTGAATGGGGAGCCTTTTGTGGGGCTCGATCTCATGACCCTGAGATCATGACCTGAACCAAAATCAAGAGTCAGACGTTTAACCAACTGAGCCACCCAGGTACTCCTATTTTTTAATTTTTTGAGGACCTGCCATACTATTTTCCATACTGCCTGCACCATTTTACAATCCCACCAATTGTGCACAAGGGCTCCAAGTCTTCAGCATCCTTGGCAACACCTGTTATCTCGCTGTTTTGTTTTGGGGTTTTTTGGTAGCCATCTTAATGGGTATGATGTTAATATATTATTTTTCTTTATTATGTTTATTGTCTGTCCTTCTGGGCCCTGCTGCTAGCCCAGAATACAAGCTCCATTAGCAGGGGGATCTTTGTCTATTTTGTTCACTGATGTATCCCTGCACCTAGAACAGGACTTGGCATATAGTACGTGCTCAGTAAATATATGCTGTAAGAATGAATAAATGACTTGGTGAACGAAAGACACACTGACAGTATACTGGCCTTTGATTTCCTTGTTTCTATGTCAAAATCTCAATCTGGCTATCTATCTGTCTATCTGTCCATCCATCCATCCGTCCATCCATCCACAAAATACCTTTATGCAATCTACTTAGCATCTTATGAAAGCAAGTATTCTTTGAACAAATATTATTCTTTGAACACAATACCTCCAAATGAAGAGCGTGTCTTCCTCCACTGACCTTGTTTCTGTCCCGTGCTCCTTGTTCCCATCTCTGTAAATGGCTCCCGGAAACCAGAGATATATATTTTTCCTCAGCCTAACCTGGTACTCCTCTTTATCCAGTTGCCGATAATAAGTATTATAATGACTGACATTATTGAGCTCTTACTCCATGAGAGGAACACGTCTAAGTTCTTTGCATGTCACTGACTTATTTATTCCTCACAACTCTATGAGATGGAGTACAGGTCGAGTCTCTTGCCCAAGGGAAGGGCCCACGCAGCTGGGAAGTGGTGGACCCAGAATCCGTACCCAGGTAGTCTTGCTCCAGAGCCTCTGCCCCGAACTTCTACACCACTCAGGAAATGCTATTTCTACTTCATTTATTGGAAATCAGTCTAAAATGTATTAGTTCACTTTCCTAAATGTGTAAGTGAAAATAATTTGTATAATTCAGAACTGTGCAAGTCCTTCAGCTCCTTCTAGATATCACTGATCATTAGGCAGCTCGGATAACAGAGGTACCAATGGTCTGAAAGATTGTGGACAGTTATCTATGGTCAGCCTAGAGCCTTACTGGGAAGTTGTTCTTAAATAAAAGTTCTTTTTTTTTTTTTAAGATTTTATTTATTTGAGAGAGAGAGCACAAGCAGGGGGAGCAGCAGGCAGAGGAAGAAGCAGGCTCGCTGCTGAGCACGGAGCCCGATGTGGGACTGGATCCCAGGACCCTGGGATCATGACCTGAGCCCAAGGCAGACGCTTAACCATCTGAGCTACCCAGGCGTCCCTCTTAAGTAAAAGTTCTAATAGGACTTTATTTTCCTGTTTTGATGGTTTTTTTTTTTCAAAGTGGAATGTGTCAGTAACAATTAGCTTAACTGAAGACTTTGATTAGTCAAAGCTGTATTGTAGTAGATGCATTGTCATTAATGTAAACAAGGCATATCCATTATATAAACACTATTAAAAAATGGACAACTTTTTCTACTTTGAGGTTGTATTGATCTTGGAGGCCAAAGGAGCCAGAAGACAGAAGGCCCAAATCCTGCTCAAATTAAATGAATCACATACTTAAAAATAAACCACAATCCTTCTGGCACCAATTGTGCCATCTGTAAAATGAGAATAATAAAGGCCAACAATTTGAGATTTCTGAATTAAAGTTGCAAAAATAAAAAAACGAATGTAATTATAAGCCTAAGACAAGATGACTGCAGGTCCAGAAATCGTCACTTCCAAGTTTTAAGCCGATTTCGTGTGTAACAGCCCACATTATTTAAGTGCATCTTCCATTTAACATTCAAATGAGATGCTGTTAGATCCCATGATTTTAACCCAAAAGGATGCACTTTAACATCCTAAGAGTGCCTTTAGAAAACAAAAGATGCAGTACCAGCCAGAAGCTATTCAGGCTGAGTTGCACAGATCACAGGGTCTTGGGAGGAGACAAGCACTGATTGTTACCAGAAAACTCGAGGTCAGTACTTGCAGTTCCATTCCCACCACCCCGGCGCTCCCTTCCACAAAGGACGGTAGTATAGACTGAAAAGTTGCAATTATTCTCCGGCTCGCTCTTTCAGCCTCACCAGAGAATTCAACTACTTCAGACATTCCCAAATAACAGCAGCAAATGATGTTTTTCGGCCCTTTCTTTACAATATCCAAAAAAATGGAGAAGGTAAAGAATGTCGTAAACCAGCAGTAATTTCAGTTGAAGTATGATTTTTTAGATAAGCATTGCTAGATAAAATAGGAAGCAGGGCTCTAAACCTAACCTGATTTTTTAAAAATACCAAACTAATGCTTTGTTGACCTATGCGGTTTTTCCCTTCCCCACCCTTTCCACTCCAGCCCCCATAACCTGTTGAGATTCTGAAATGGAAAAGGGCCTGTGCAGGTCCTTGCTAGTAAGTCAGAGCATTCCAAAAAGAGCCTTGGTTTGACTTTTGCTTGCAAAAGAATATACTGTCGGTTAAAACAACAAGAGAAAACCACAGTTGAACACACACAGCCTGATCCTGACCACCCAGAGGCCGGCCTGGTATCCTCTGTCAATCGTCCTGGAGATGGCCAGGCCCGGAGCAGCCCTCACAGCCTCTGTCCACACTGTTTATCAGACAGCAATTTTTTTCCAGTAAGTATAGACTGGCCCAGGCCATTCCTACAGTCTAGCACATTATCTATAATACGGTCGTGAGTATTTAAAACATCTTCTGCCAAGGAAGTCCTATTGTTTCACAGGTGTTAACAACCTCCAAATTTCTTCAAAACTAAAAAGAATTGTTAGTCATCTGAGAGTAAGTTAATTACAACTAAGTACCAAGTTTCTTGTTTTCACTTCTCATTCAACTACACTGAATCTAAATTGAGCTTAATACAACTGCTAGACCAGATTAGGAACTCTTAAAGACGGGTTCTGGGCTGCCGATTCCTTTCTACTCCCCTTGAGCATTAAGCATTCCATTTCTCTCATGAAAAGAATGACTTTAATTAGTCTTACTGACTAATGCAAAATCTATAAACCCAACCTACTATGGGTTTGTGCTCTGTAAATCCACATGGGTTGAAAAGGGAGAGGCATCGCCTCTAAATCCTCCCTGAACCATCAACATTTAAAACACTTTCCTCTATCATCTGTTTTCCAGATGGTGGTAACATCTCCCTCCTCCCCCGACCTTTGATCTGATTCTGGCTGAAAGAGGAGAGCTTGTCCCTGGCTGTTAAGGACCTAATGTGACCGCAGGCAGAAAGGCTCGAGGGATTTTAGTGTGGGAAGAGATTTAAAGACCATTTACTTTGGAAACAGCAAATGGAGTTCAACCCTCATGCCAACCTCTTTGGTAAGGGCTTCCTAGAGTCCTGTGCTGAGAGGCATTCTAGGCGTGGGCCGAACTCAGGGGGAAACCTGCTGGGATTGATTTACTGCCACAGGCTCTTGAGAGACACCAGGCTCGGGAGGGAGCCTGGCACACAGCCATGTATTTGCCGTCCCTCAGTTGATTCTACAATAGAGAGCTGAGAGACTTGTAGTCCACTGTTTTCCCTACTTGACTTTTTTAAAAAGTAGAAGTTGCAGCAATCATAAAAAAGACTATTTTGAAATATTCACAATAAATATTTAAAGAAAATCCATGCTCCCTGAAAAGGACCCCAGCTGAGGTCCTTGCTGGCATGTCCCAGAGAGAGCCAAAGGTGAATTTATTTTTATTTTTTAAAGATTTTTTTAAAAGATTTTATTTATTTATTTGACAGAGATAGAGACAGCCAGCGAGAGAGGGAACACAAGCAGGGGGAGTGGGAGAGGAAGAAGCAGGCTCCCAGCAGAGGAGCCTGATGTGGGACTCGATCCCATAACGCTGGGATCACGCCCTGAGCCGAAGACAGACACTTAACGACTGCACCACTCAGGCGCCCCTATTTTTAAAAGATTTTTATTTATTTGAGAGAGAGAGAGAGAGAGAATCTTGAGCAGACTCCACACTGAGAATGGAGCTTGACACGGGGCTCGATCCCACGACCCTGAGATCACGACCTGAGCAGAAACCAAGAGTCCATGTTTAACCGACTAAGCCCCCAAAGGTGGAATTTCTAAGCTCTTGCTCACCTGCACCCTGACAGGTGCCACCTCTCAGAATTCCACCGAGAGAGGGTTAAGTAGCATCTGAGTAGTTCTCCGGCAGTTATGTGGCTTCTGTGATAGGACTGCATGGGCAAGGAGGAAGAAAAAAAAAAGACTGAGGCTTGAGAGTCAAGTAAATGTCAGTGATCCCAAAGACAAAGGAGAATATTAAGCAGAAAAGTCAATGCGATGCTTGTTTTGATAGGAAAAATGGAGAATCAATTTCTTGAACTTGAACCAGCAAAGCTCTCTCCCTCACTCAATAGTATTTACTTGCTTTCTACTCTGCATTCAACACTGATGGACCAAGTGGGCGCACACAAGGCAAACGACACTGTTCCTTTCATAGCCAGCTTCTGTAATCTCCCTCCATGTCCCCTGAGGTGGGTTTGGATGCCAGAAGCCAAGTTAGCCCTCTGGAGAGACAGAGTTGGCCTCCCAACATCTACTCTGTGTTGTCAGCCAACTGGCTCCCAGGTGAGGAGAACATTTTTGGCAGTAACTGTAGTACAAAGCAGGCAAGAGACCTTAAGAAAAGGCAAGGGACAGGAGGCAGGCATGTGATTCTGGAGACAAATAAACACAATTAGCTGTGCTAGAAACAAACTGAAAAGCCTCAGTGGGAAGACTGAATCCTTCTGCCAAGAGAGAAAACCAAAGGCAAATTCATTTTAAAAGAAACCTTTTCCTTCCCTTGGCAGCCATGGCCCAATGACAGTCATATTTTCTGTCCAGTCCTTTTCCTTGTGGGTTTCTCCAACACCTCAAATACTATGGCAATGATAGTGCTTTACCAGGGTTGCTGACCAGACAGAATCCACTAATGTTCCAGGCTGGTCATGTCATTCATGGAGATGACAATTCCAAGCCTTTCAGAGCCATTCTGTCCCTGTGTACCTAAAGAGACCCAATTTGCTGCAGTGGTCAGGTGGTGAAATTCACAGAAATAGTAGTCACATCCCTGGATGTCTGTTTTTCCAACAGATCCAGTTGTGGTGTCGGGTTAGCTACAGCAGAGAGGTCTAGTGGCCACCACCTAGCATGGCGGTTAACAGGACAGGCTCTGGAGTTAGGCAACTTGTAAGACCGCCACCTACAAGTTGGGTGACCTTGGGCAAGGAACTTAATCTCCTTGTGTCTCACTGTCTTCATCTATAAGGATATAATAGTACCTGACTAATAAATAGGGTTGTTGTGAATTTTAAAGAATTATAATAAAGGAGTCCTTCTCTTTTAGAAATGCATTCTAAAATGCTCACAAGTAATAATAGGAATTCTGGAACCTGCTTCCAAATCATCTGCAGGTAAGGTATACATACAAAGAAGTTGGCCATGAGTTGATAATTGTTGAAGTTGGGGGATGGGTGCACGTGGGTTGATTATACCATCCTGTGCACCTCCATCTTTTTGAAGTTTTCTACAAAAGGAAGTTTGAGAGACAGAGAGAGAGAGAGAGAGAAGATAATATGCATAAAACTGCTAGCACACAACATGTGCCCAATAAACGTAATCTGTTATAGATCAGAGAGAAGGTATTCTTCTGAGGTCAAAGAGGCACAAGGATAGCAGCCTGTCTGTCTAGAGACGTGGATAGGCCCTGGGGCCAGCAGTGGGGGAGGGGGGAGTCAGACAAGCCCTGAACTTCATCGTCACTCATCCATTATTGCCCAACCGTTTCACCATTAAACCTGTTTTAAATTGATTATTATTCGTTCTCTCTGCTTTGAAAGTTTACTAAATCAACCACGTCCAATAAATATTCATTATTCCTTATCTTTTAGTTAGATACACAAGTCAGGGTTTGAGTCAGCTTTAGATGAACTGGTGATTGGCTCCAAACTGAGCTGCCATCACCCCAGTCCAAAGCAAAGCACTTCCAAGCTTTAATGGCCTGAGCAGCACACATTTATGTAGTTTTGCAGGCATAGGAGATAATGAAAAAATGCTCAATGTACAGCTCCGCCACCACCTCCCACCCCCGCCACCAGAGTCTTTGCCTCCAATAGGTTCAGGAAACTGCATATATACATTCAGAGTCAGTTCCAGAAACTCCCAGCTCCTGGAATCCCCTAGATAGGGTGATGAGCTGGATGGCCAGGAAAATCCACCCCAGATTTTCACCACTCTAAAGGAGTCCTTAATTAAACTCACACTCATGGGCTCATGCCCTCTCACAAACAGTGAATAGGCCACCCAGGCTCTGACACTTACTAACTGTAATGGCCTTGGGCTAGCCATTTCATCTTTGTTTTCTCCTTTGTAAACTGGGATTATCTCCCTTCCAAGGCTGTTTTAGGGATTAGAGATAATGTAAATAAACTGCATTGCACAATGCCTGGCACAGGGTGATTCCTCAGTACATAGGAGCTACTTTATGTCTATGACTGTGTGTATGCACGGGTGTATTGTTATTACCTCCTTGGGAATTTGGTTAATATTTAGACCCAGTGGTTCCCCATGCCATGAGACATACCGAGACCACATAATTATAGTTTAATATTTTCTTTCTCTTTCATTTGACAAAATTTTGATGCAGCTGCATCCAGTCTCCTCCACAGAGCTGATGTATAGGTGACTATGTTACTGTCATCAATACTACATGTCCTCTCCTGCGTGATTCCCTTTTCTCCTTCTGTAAATATCCTGTGACCCTATCTTTTAATTTAAAAAAAAATTATAAAAAGTAAAAAGGAGAAAAATGTGGTCCGATTCAAGTCTAGCAAGGCCATTCTTACTTATTGTGAAATGTCTGCTGAATGAACATATATATTCATTAGATAGATAGATAGATAGATAGATAGGCTAATTGGAAATGTTTATCTTGTCCTTAACTTTACCTAAAACCAGCACTGTCTTTCCCCTTATCCTGAGTTATTTTTCTTCATAACATTTTTCACTACCTGAAAGTATATATTTCCTGACTTACTTGTCTATTGTCTGTCTCCCCCTGAGAAAATACACGTTACCTGAAAGCAGGGATCTTGATCACGTCTGTATCTCTAACAACACTGTCCAACTAGGGCCAAGCACGGAGTCGGCCTTTGAAAAATATTTTGTAATGGTTTCATTCTCTTTTCCTCTCTCCTAGCACCCCACGACAAAAGGGCATCTAGCTCTGCAGTCCTGCCCCGTGTACTCCTCACATGGCTGACCGCCGGGACCTGGTGCAGGAGACAGAGCGTGAGCAGCTAAGCGCATAGTATATGAAGTGGCGCCATGTGAGGTGAAGAAAAATGAAGCAGAAGGAAGTGATTTCCTCAGGGCCTTACGTGCACCACATACAGGCGCCTTTCTGATTCCTGCCCCTGTGCTATTGCTTAAGCTGTTTCTCCCATCAGAAATACCCACCTCTCTACCTAAAAGTTACCCCCCCTTTAAGATCTCACGCAGGTTGTTTCTCCTGAATCATACCGACTTTAAGAGCTCACGGTGACTCTGCCCTTTGCTAAACTGAGTGGAACACCCCCACTTCCAGGGCTTTACAGCCCTGCATGTAACTATATGCACTTTAAAGTTTTCTTTCTTTTTCATAGGAGGAAAATTTGATGATCCAAATGTAGGATAAGCTCTTTAAGCACAAAGCCATGCTTTATGTTTCTCTTGAACCCCTCAAAGTAACTAGCACGGGGTTAGGCACTTACTGCATAGTCAAAAAAAATCCCCACCCGGGAACTAACAGAGTTCTCCTTCCAATCCCACCTCTGCTGCTCTGGCGTGATTCCATTGACTCCCCCAAGAACGTCTGTTTCCTTTTTCTCGCTCATCCGTCCAAGTGCTCCTCTATCGGAACGACTCTCCAGCTGCAGAGATCTAAAATAGGACCATCTTAGATGAGACAGAAAATTGTCAAGGACCCTGACAGCAGCAACTCAGAAGGTGGCATTACATCCAGAGATGTAAGCCACAAACAAGTCATCATTCAGAATGTTTTCAAAAGGAAAAAAAAAAAAGGCCACAAAACCCAAGAAACACCTATGGCACCTCATGAATGAACCTGAACCCTTCACCAAGCCCAGATTTGATGAGTCAGTTTCTACCTGAAATGCTGCCCAGTGTCAATGACATCCCTGCGGCTTTACCTGAACCTGTCTGGGTGACATTCTAGTACTGCAGCCAATTCCAAGCTCAGCATCAGCATACGCATGAAACTAATTCCACATTTGGAAGTGCTCAGGGTTCCTGGCAGCTCAAGAGAATAGTAGCAGTGCCTTTATTTTGCTTAAGGGAGGGAATAAAAAAGCTAAGATGGAACTCTTGGAATGAATTCTTTGGACAGACTCAAATATACCATGGAGAATATAAACTTCCTAATTCAAGAGCCATCACACTTCGACATTGATTTTTACACCATTCTCCCTTTTTGTCCATTTTTAAAAATTCTTTACCAATCCTCTGCAAAGTCTAAAAGGGAAATGAGAAGGTAGTTTTCACCAACGAGAGTTTTTTATCTCAAAGAAGTATGATCTATAAGCCATATTCAATAAGGTATGTGTGTTTTAATTCCATCTTCAATTGGGTAGGGTAGGTGTAGCCCTCCTTCAGTGTCCCACCTATAGACTTATCTTTAACCTCTTGGGTATTCTCTTAGACCCCAAAGAGCAGGTGTCAAGGATAAGGCAAATTTTCAAGCTACTGATGAAAAACAACAAATTCTTTATTCCTTGGGAAGAGAAACATGTTTTCTTCTTTGCTTTTCTTAATCTTGGACTACATCACCCCAGAAGGATAAATGTCACTGCCCTTAATGCTAGCTACATCTCAAGACCAACAAAAACTCTTAAAATTGTTAACCTTTGCTTTGATCTTCAAATCCTAGGAATTGGGAATTGGTTAAAGTCAGATGTCTGCTCAGCCCGGGGGCTGAACTCTCTCAAGGCGGAAGAGCTAGCCTTGGTACTTCGCTGGGTGTACTCGTCTCAAAATTTTCAAGTCCCCTATTATCTCTATTATATATTAACATTCATCGTAATTATTAATTCTCTCACTCAACAAATACTATTCTGATATAGTATTGAATCCTCTTCACATAGAAAATACTAATAGTTTATTCACTATCTAGATGGCTTGGAGGCTTGTACCCTCCCGGACATGCAGAGAAGTAAAGTCTTCCTTAAGCCCTAGGCTTTTTTAAAAAATATATTTTATTTATTTATTTGAGAGAGAGAGAGAGAGTGAGCGAGAGAGAGAGAACGAGAGAGAGAGTGCAAGCACGAGCGGGGTAGGAGTAGAGCGAGAGGGAGCAGACTTCCCGCTGAGCAGGAAGCTCCATGTGGGGCTCCATGCAGGGCTTGATTCTGGACTCCGGGATCATGAACTGAGCCAAAGGCAGACGCTTAACGGACTGCACCACCCAGGTGCCCCAAGCCCCAGGCTTAACTCAACCTGATCATCCAACCCAGCTGACTTACTACAGAGAGCAGCAGTTGCCCACTTTTGCAGAAGTGTGGTTTCTGAACGTCATGTGGGATAACGCTGACGTCTAATTCTTCCACCCTAAACTTGTCAGTAGGTAGCCAACCAGCCGCCTCCTCTTTACACTTGCCCTAAACTTTGCTTTGGTCTGGTCATTAGAAAGCCATGATAAACAGTCCCTCCCTCCAGTTTTTAAAGGGGACTGTCATCTCTAAAACTTACCTGCAAACTGTATCCTCCATAATATTTGATGAATGAGTGAATGAATGAGTCTGTAATATTTGATGAATGAATGAATGAATGAGTGCATGCATGAACAAGATATCTTTTGGTTCCCAGACCACTGCGAAGTCCGTCCAGGTCTCACTCCACGGGGTTAGTTCCTTCTCAGCCAGGACTACCAAAGCCCCATCATGAATTTCAGCAATTCCTGGCACTGAGCATCATAAATGGGCTGAAAAAGGATGCATAACGTAGATCAGGCAGCAGAGAGGGCTTTCCTCACTTAATCACTGTGGGGTGTGGGCTTCTAGCCACATACGCCAAGAAAGCTGAGTGGAAGCTACAAGACCTAGACTGAGTGTTTGTGTTCCACCCTAAATTCTTAGCTTGAAGCCCTAGCCTCTCATGTGATGACTGATATTTGAATGTGGGGCCTTTGGGAAGTAATTAGGTTTAGATGAGGTCATTAGGACTAGGTCTCCATGATGAGATCACTGTCCTTACAAGTAGAGGAGCTCTTGCTCTTGCTCTCTTGCCCTCCCCCCTCTCTGCTCCCCCCTCCCTGCCATGGGAGGGCACAGCAAGAAGGCGGCCATCTGTAAACCAGGAAGAAGGCCCTCACCAGGAACGGAATCTGCTGGCACCTTGATTTTGGACTTCCTAGTCTCCAGAAATGTGAGAAATAAACTTCTGTTGTTTAAGCCACCTAACCTATAGTATTTTGTTATGGCAACCTGAGCAGATTAAGACATAGGGCCATTTTCCTCTTATTTAAACTGCCCCAGAGGCAGGAATTTAGAAGTTAGAGAAATGGCAACATACCAGTACTGGGGCAATAAAGAGCACCCATAAAAAATGTGGGTTGGCTGTCAGGGCCCAGCTCTGCTCCTTGAGCAAGTCACAACCTGTTTCCTCATCTGTGCAATGGGGCTAATAATAGTACCTATCTCATACGATTATTCTGAGAATTAAATGAAGTAACACAAACACGCTTCCTGACACTAGCAAGTGCTCGGTCAACAGTTATTATTTTTACAAGGCTAAAGCCAGACTCATGTTCTAGCCGTAATTCTTTTTCATAGGGTTTGCTAATCAGAAGAGGCATAAAGGTGTGGTGGACCAAGGCCCGCAGCAGTAATCAGAAGCGCTGGGAGTTTAAGTCCCTGTTTTTGACATTTTCTCACTGCGACTTTGACAAATGTCTTACCCTCACCAACCCCAAGTTCCCTTCATCTGTTAAAAAAAAAAAAAAGTCAGTATGATGATATTTGTTCTCTAGGCCTCCATAGGATGGTTGCAAAAGTTCTATTTCACAAGGAAAATAAAAACACTTTGAAATCTGTCCAACAGATGTTCACACAGGAATATTGAAAGAGGTAAATTTGTCAATATTAATTAAATACTCTAAAGCTCTAAAAACAATGTTTTTCAAACTTTTTGACTGCAACCCATTAAAAGAAACGTACTTTTTTTAAAGATTTATGTATTTATTCGACAGAGATAGAGACAGCCAGCGAGAGAGGGAACACAAGCAGGGGGAGTGAGAGGAAGAAACAGGCTCACTGCAGAAGAGCCTGATGTGGGGCTCGATCCCATAACACCGGGATCACGCCCTGAGCTGAAGGCAGACGCCCAACCGCTGTGCCACCCAGGCGCCCCAAAAGAAACGTATTTTTACATTGCAAACAGGCACACATTCATCACTAAAACAAAAGCTTAACAAAATAATTCTTATGTTACTTTGTTATTTTTAATCAGACTCTCCCTATCTTTCTCCCTTCCTTCCTCCCTCCCTTCCCCCTTCTTTCCTCCCTTCCTTCCTTCCTTTCTTCCTTCCTTCCTTTTAATGCATCAGAGTAATTTTGAAAATCTGATGCCCATGCCGTACCCATTGAAATTCTGAATCAATGGTTTGTGGTGGGGCTGAGGCCTCAGCATTCTTAAGAGAGGCCCAGTTGATTCTATTGTACAACACAACTAATGGTTTCTAGCTCACAGCTAAAAAAAACGCTGTGTTATTTACATCCTGGTCTGCTAAATACTCTCTGCACCCAGAATGGCTGCCCCACCCCCACCGTGCTGAAGCTCTGCTGCTTACAGTGAGTGGATTACTCACTCAGTGGCTCCAGTGTGCACGAGGTAAACACAGAAAGGCAAGAAGATCAAAACAGAGCCTGGGCTTTATGGGAGGTCTCCTATCTCCGCCCAGATGGCTGGTAACCCCATGCAGAGCAAAAACTGGAGTAGATTTGGACGGCTCTTTAAAAAGTAAAGGGACCCCCAAAGAACTTGTCGCTTGAGTAGAAGGGGCTAAGGGGAAAAAAAAGGGAAACTGCCAGACCTTGCTCATAGCCTGCTAAGGCTGCAGAGAAAGCTCTGGCCAGGCATAGACAAGGGTCTTGAGTAGATCCTAGAGATTAGCTCAGTCGGAGGGAGCTTCCCAGCTTGGCTATCTCCTTCCCAGTTGAGCCTAGATGAAACAGAAGGGGCCTCCACCCACAGCTCGCCTTTCCTATACACAAGAGAGGTGCGGGAGATAGACTGTCCTGTTCACCTGGCTGGAATCACCTTCAGCCTGTACTTGGCTGCCTAGCAGGACCACGGCAGAACCTGGGCCAGAATGCAGAAGGAACCACGGCGGGCCAGAGGTGTCTCCACCCTATCGTGTCTCTGCCCTACTCTCAGACACACAGATTGGATCAGGAAGCCTGGATTGGTTCTATACACAACGAGTTAAATAACCAAAGCTGTTTGAAGCCTAGTCCCTGGATTTCCTAACGAGACATAATACTAAGAGTTACCATTTACTGGACACCTTCTGTGCACTAAGCACTTTATACACATTATCTCATTTAATTCTACAATATCTCTTCAGGCACGAGTTATATAAAATCTCAGGTTTAAGGAACTTACCCAGGGACGTGCTAGGATGCTAACGCAGGTTGATGTCCACTCCAGATCCCATGCTCCAGTCCAGAGTTTCTTAGCACCACTGACATTTCAGTTGGTCATTCTTTGTTTGGGGGGCTGTCCTTTGCGTTACATTATGCTTATTAGGAGCATCTCTGGCCTCTACCCCTTACATGCCTTAACATCCCTCTCCCCTCCAGCTGTGATAATAAGAATTATCTCCAGACATTATCAGATGTGGGGCGGAGAGGAGGGGAGCACTACTCTAGTCTAAATCACCACCATGTTGTCTTGCTCCCTGGTACTTCATAAGTACGTTCACAACTACTCAGAAGAGAGACAGAGCTGGAACCAAACACTACTCTGGAGGTGATAATCAGAATACTCTAGGAAAGTACTGTACAACAATAATACCACCTTATGCTACAGTTATAGATCACTTAAAATTCACTAAGTACTTTAATAGCAGGATCTCCTTTCACGGCATATGAATGCACAGCAGGATCTAATTCTAAGAGTTAATCCTCCTCAAAAATATGAACACTATTAAGAGACCCGTATATTTAGCTTTCTTCAAGAAATTGAGGGAAGAGAACATGTAGTGAAATCCACATGAATCCTTAGTCCCATAAGCCATTAGGAGAAAAAACTTTTTGCCACTGCATGGTCCTAAGGGAACACCTTATGTGAACTCTTGGATGACAAGTCTGTTTCTACCTCTGTCTCCTGCACACACCTGCCTAAAACAGAGAACTCTCGCTAAATGTCGAACATTTCACGAAACATCTATTTCACAGCAACCCCTAGCTATTTGATTAAAACTAAGATAAAATTCTTTTCCCACATTTTTACAGCTCCCTAATTTATATCACAACAGAAACCATAGAATCGGAAAAAAATTAATGTCAGTATTTATGAAAGAGCCAAGAACTTAGTGCCAAGTTATTCTTCCCTGTCATTTAACAAACAAAGCAGATTGAAATTCGAGTTCAATGAAAACAAATGTGCACCCGAATCATCCCTTTCAATACATGCCAAGAGAACGGTGGCTATTACATTAGAAGAGTATTTGACCGATCAAGGAAAAGAATTACAGGAGGAGCTTTTAAAATTTTTTCCTTCAGATTTTCACCAAACTGTTATATCTAATATACAATAAAAATAAGAATGTTCATTTAAAAAAAATCTGAATTCAAAATAAAGCAGCTAGCAATGGTTGCTTTTTAAGATCACTTAAAAAATTCCTGAGAAGCTAGGAGAGTAAAAACAAAATGTTCCCATTCACATATTCATTTGCAAAGCCCAGCAGAGGGAATATCATTACCTTGGAAATGGTAAATTTATACATGGCTTCAAAGGACTTTTAATATAAAACTATCAATAAACAGTATTAGTAACAAAAATAGCTAGACTCTCTTGAGCACTTATGTGTCGGGCACTGGATTCAGTATTTTGCATGCAGAAATCTCATCACAGCCTCATGGGGTGCACAATCATTAGCATCTTCATTTTAAGGTAGGAAAACTGAGTCTGAAAGAGATGAAATCACTTGCCCAAGATCACAGCTAGATCAAGATTCAAGCCCTGGGTGTATGAAGCTTCACGTTACATAACCTTTAAAAAAATTGGTAATTTAGGGAAAAAATGGAAAAGGACATGTTAATTTTTCACACTGTGTGCCACGGAGTGCCAAAACTGAAACACATTTGCAGAACTCACTCTCTTCCCCTTACTTCTACATAGATCCTTTCACATAAAAACTCAAGTACCAGTCATTAACTACATGTGGGGTAAGTGACTTTCTGGGTACCTTTTTTTGGTGAGAAAACAAGTCTTTTTTTGGTCTGTTTTCTGTAAAAATGCACAGTGATGGAACCTGCCTGGTAAAGAGTACCTTGAAAGAGAAAAGAAAGGCTTATTTTCTCCAGCCCAAGAGGCCATATCGTATAACAATAGGTGATGGGACCAGTTTTTTTTACATGCACATGAGAGCATACACACGCAAATAAAGATTGCTTCAAAGCAATTACTTTCGAATCCTAAGACACATTTGCACACCTGTACTGGATGCCCCCTTTAAAACTGCCAGTCCTTCAAGAGGACTTTCATTACTTTAATGGGCATACTTCCTATTACAGCCTCAATTCGTCACCTCAGAAACCAGAGTTGATCCCGCTTGGTATTTGGCTGTTTCCCAACTGAGGAAGGTTTGCCATCATGGAGGCAATTCAGTAAATGTGTTACAAACTCTGAAGGTAACTCCAAGGCAGGAGCTCCAAAATTATGCTCAGCAATGACAGCATCACTAGAATCAGTCCACAGCTTGCCAAGATGAGTCTTCTGAAGGGGAGAAATACTCATTTGAATGTATAAATATGGGCATATTTATTATAACATTTGGATAAAGAATATAAAGAATCAGCTAGGTATGTCCAAGTAAATAAATACGCTGTGCAATAATGATAACGCAGATTTGGGGGCAAGGTTCTGACCTCCCCCTTAATGAAAAAAAAAAAGCATGTCCTGAAATGATACTTGCAAAATGAATAAATCATTTTTCTGTTAACTTGCATCAGTATTGAAGAGATTTCCTTTTCATGAAGAAAAAAAAAGAGGCCCAACATAAGCTTGTTGCCAAAATAGCCCTTGGTCCTCCCAGGAAGTTTAAATCTCAGTATGTGTCAGATTTGGACCTTTATCTACAGCACAGAAGGAAAGGAGTGGGGATCATCTCTCTCTCTGCCTGCCCCTCAAAGGCCAGGAAACTTCCAGGGGAGAAATCCACTCGATAGGACTCCTGGGGCCCTGAGTAGTCCTGAATTAACTGTTACATGAAATAATTAAACTAATTACCATACAAAATTAACCATATGGATAAGTTAATATACAATGTCAATATTATTTAACTAATTGAAGGGAGCTGGAGACCCAAAATAAACAACAGGAAAAAAAAAAACCCAGAAAATGTACTGGTCGTTTGTTTATCTTTAGACACACATTTGGCTACCCGTTCACTGAGGCACTAAGCAGCCTAGTGTCCTGCCAGTGACCTGGTCAAGGGTGTAAGCAGCACAGGGGTGGGTACCCGCTGTGACTATCTTAAGAGGGTAGTCAAAGGCCGTCCACCTTCCATGCAGGTAACTTCCTATTAACTTCGGTAGAGGAAGTCCATGCCAACACAAACAATCCAAAACTGTACAATATTTCTCGTGTTTACTCGGCTGTGGAATGCAGTGCATTTGTGGGCGCTGTGTGTCCGTGTGTGCGTGCGTGCACGCCCCTCCCCCCCCGCCTCGCTTATTTTCCTCCAGTTTTTACTCAGAAACGGCTTCTCACAAAGTATAGGAGAGTGAGGAGCAAGTAACACAAGTGGATCTAAGAATTAAACACACATTTATTATGAGTTGTGTCTAAGGCACACACACAGGTAGAGCTTCTCTGCACATTTGAAATCTCACTCCTTAACTACTCCTTTAAGCCCAGACTGTTCTCAATGGGTCCCTGGGCAAAATCACTTCTAACCCAGCTTAGAAATAGGAGATGCAGCAAAGACCCCATCGGGGCCCGCGGATCTACCCTCCGTGGGTCTGTGCTCCAGGGCCCACAAATGCATTGGGATCTGGGGTGCCCTCGCTGCCTTCAGGTCCCCGCGGCAGTCAGCGAGGTGCGCCGCTCCTTAGTCCCTCCCGCCCCCCGTCTGTGATGGCCTGGTCTTGCCCTCCGGAGTGAATGCCCTCTCGAGGTTTCCATGACCCCATTCCACCGAGAGGGTGCGTCCCCTAGGCCGAGACATTCCGCGAGTCCCTGACCCCTCACCCCCGCCCCCAGCCACCCGGGATCCTCCGCCGAGGCGTTCCATCCCTCCGACCCCCTATGCTCCACAACGTATCCCCGGCTTCCTGCACAACTCCGCTTCCCGCGCCCCCTCCAGGAGAGGCCCCCTCCTTCCTTCCCCCCCCAAAAGCCACAAGCCTCTCCACCCCCCGACCCTTTCCGGGGCTCCCCTCCCGCCCCGCCCGCCTCGGGCTTCCCCGCCGCCGCACTCCCCCCCGCCTTCAATTCCCCTCCGCCCTGCGGAGGGCGCCCCAAGAATGCCGACAGGACACCCTCGTTCCGGCAACGAAGCTCTCCAACGTCGCGGTCCTGATCCCTCAGTCCTCCAGGCTCGGGCTCCGGGAGTCCCCAACGTCTGGATCCTGACCTGCCGCCTCACTCTCAGGGCTCGGGGTCTGAGACTCCCCAACACTGGAGCATTGAACCCCAGTCCCCGGGCTCGGGTTCCTCAATGTTGCGATTCTGGGCGCCCCTCGGGGCTCGGGGTCTGGGGCTCCCCAACCTCGCGGGGACATTCCATCACCACCCCCCCGTGCTTGAGCCCGGGGGCTCCCCAACTGCGCGGTCCTGACGCTCCCCGCCCCCCCGACCGCGCGCCCGGCTCGGAGCCCCCGACTCACCTGCAGGGGCGGCGGGTGAGCCCGCGAGCGAGCCCAGCCCAGCCCGCACTCCGGCTCGGGTTCCCGGCTACCAGCTTCCCGCAGGCGGCTGTGACTGCGGCGGGCGCAGCAGAGGGGAGCGGCCCGGGGGAGGGGACCGCCGGGGGGCGGGCACCGCCCGGCTCCGCCCCTTCCCGGCCGGAGGCGGGATGCGCAGACCCGCGCGCCCCGCGCGACCGGGGTGCCGCCTCACCGAGGAAGTTGACTGACACCTCTTCCTTCCTCCCGGGGTCAGTCCCACACACTCTCCTTTCAGCTGGGAAGGCCCGCGGGCTTGAGAGAGGGACACGTTAACTGCTGTCCTATCGGTTCGAAGAACACACTCCAGAGGCCCTTTTCCAAGGCTTTTTTGCTTTTTGGTTTTTGGAGGTGTTTTTGGAAAAGGGGGACGGCAACAACAAACTTCATCTTCCATCTCAAGACCGATTCAAATTCTGGCCTCTCAGCCACCCGCATCTGCACATTCAGGGTCATTCTGCCTGTGAGATCATGTTATAACACACCAAGGAGGGCCCTGGCAGACACACATTTTCACACCCCTGAGATACACCCGTGAAGTATTCTCCTGTGACTTAGGCACCGCACAAACACACCTCTTACACTGACATGCGAGGAAACCACGTCTCTACCCCTATATCCTCAATCCACAGCTCACTAGCGCGTCCGCAATATCAATGAGCTACACACACAAGGGGACAGGGCAGGAGAGGAAACTCCACACCTGGTCCCAGACTTGCTCTCCTCACCCGTCTGTATTTTTACCAGGACAAAAATACACTTCAGATGTAGGAACATCAATTAACAAATCAAATTGGCTTTGCTATTGAAAAGCAGCCTCCATTATCTGGAAAAAAAGAAAAACCGATCGGATCCTGAGAAGATGGCCTGAACCAATGCTCCTGGAGGAGGTTCATTTGATTCATGTCATTACTTTCCCGAGACACTGGGGCCTAGCTCCGGTTTGTTGACACCTGCCACTTTGCCATTATACCACCCTGCTCCAGTAAAATGTTTAACAACACCTCACATTTGTACTGTGTTTTCACTTTTCAAAACATTTTGAAATCCATTATTGTCTTTATCTTCAGCAAAACAGCATGAAGCAAAAATAGTAGGTTTTCCAACAGGGTTTATTCGAACTTCATAAATGAAGACTTTTCAATTCAGCGGTTCAATGGCCAGGTTTGAAGCCGAGTCAGGACTAGGAAAGAGTAAGGGGCCGGGGCTTCAGGGCCACTGGTCTTCCCATAGAATCACAGACCCAGTACTCATAGATACTGGTGGAAGTGTCACAGTAGGCCTTCTGCAGATTTGCCCTCTCCATCCCTGCTTCACCCCAAAGATGTCAGGGAATCCTCCCATATTCACAAAAACACAAGCCCTCAATATTAACACACATTTATCTTTTGGCCAGAGATCATAAATGTACAGGATAGCTGATTGACAGGGAATAAAAAGTCCCTTTTTTTCCTCTTTTTGCCACTCTAGAAACAAAATTACTGGTCAGCAAATATGAAGGCCCAACCACAGACTCAATCCAACTGAAGGGGGCTGTCAGTGAGAGCTGGAGAGTCTGTGAAATGCATGCTGATTATGCTGCTTCTCCCCTGAGAGCCCCTCTACCTGGAGTGTGGAAAAGGGTCTCTTGTCTTAAAAGAAGACCAACAAGTCCTTTAAGGCCTTCTCAGTGTCACAGTAAGAAAATGGTAAATGGGGACACCTGGGTGCTTCAGTCGGTGAAGTGTCTGCCTTCGGCTCAGGGCATGATCCCAGAGTCCTGGAATCGAGTTCCTTGTCAGGCTCCTTGCTCAGCAAGGAACCTGCCTCTCCCCCCGCTCATGCTCTCTCTCTGGCAAATAAATAAATAAAATCTTTAAAAAGAAAAGAAAAGATTAAATGTTCCTGTCCTATGAACCTCTATCTAGGGGGCAGACGTGAAAGTTCAGCCTAAAGTGTAATGGGTATCAGGCATTTTCATCTGGGGGCAGAGGGTTCTGTTTACGAGTGGTGCCGTCCAGAGCCACGAGATAAGAGAGGTGGTTTCTCATTCGTCTTGCCTTTTTTCCTTTTAAGTGTGGTAAAATACTCGTGACATAAATGTTATCATCTTAACCTTTTGAAAAAACTTTTAATTGTGGTAAACATAATATGAAATTTTTTTTAACTGTACAGTTCAGTAGTGTTAAGTACATTCACATCCTTGGATCTCACACTACTTGGATCTCACACTAGCTTCTTCCATTTCTTACTTGGAGGTGATGGCCCACTTTAGTTTGGGCAGTACAAGTGACGTTTTGGTAATTCTGGAAATAAGAGCCCTAAAGTGACGTTACTATTTTTGAATTAATAAAAGCCTCCTGGATCTTTCATAAAGGATAGTAAGGATGGCCTTTAGTGTATAGAAATTCATGGCCAACCTCCCTCCATGTAGCGCTTTCATCTGTCAACAAAATTTTGATGTGGTTTTTCCAAAAGCTGGAAACAGGCAAGATCTGGGATATTACAGAATTTCCTCTAGAAAGAGAATGCTAAACTGCCAACCCAATCAACATTCTATCAGACACATTCCTTGTTCAGATTGCCCTTGAGAGCCACGGACACAGCCAATATACAGAGTAATTAAAAACTAGATATGCAAGATTAAGGAGCTATTTTTGTCCCAAACTCTAAAAAAATAATTTGGTCCATTTTATGTTGTATACATACCACACTGACACTGTTTTTCTATTGCTTTCTCAGTGTGTTTACATAGCATTGTTCTTCCAAAAAGCTCAAAGTGCTTGCGGTGACATTGTATCCCTAAACTTCATATATTTTACATGAAGTAGGAAGGGGATAGGAATTGTTACCCTCACAGTGACATGGAGAAATGGAAGTGTGCTATAGTTAAACCATCTGTTGAAACATCTATACTGGGTTATACTGGTCTACCCTAAGAGACCTACTCCTGAAAACTCATACAAGAAACAGTGTTGTTTAAAACACTAGGGGTTTTTTTGTTTTCTTTTACATCTCATAGGCAAACTGAGGGCCATGAGTTTTCTCACTATCTTGGCAGAGAAAAGGAGAAGCTCTTTGCACTGTGGACCACTATCCCATACCACACACAAATATTAAATCAAAATGGATTAATACTTGAATAAGACCAGAAACCATAAAGCTACTAAAAGAAAACATAGGCGGTAAGCTCCCTAACATGGCTCTTGGTGATGTTTTTTGGATCTGACTTCAAAGGCAATGGCAACAAAAGCAAAAATAAACCAATGGGACTACATCAAACTAAAAGGCTTCTGCAAAGCAAAGGAAACGATCAAAAAATAAAAAAGCAGCCTACTGAATGGGAGAAGATATTTGCAAATGATATAGCCAATAAACTACATAGAAAACTCATACAACTCAATAATAACAACAACATTCAAACCTCTCAGATAATTCAATTTAAAAATGGAATTTAAAATGAGAAGATCTGAAAAGGCATTTTTCCAAAGAGGACATGTAGAGGCCAACAGGCACATGAAAAGATTCACTATTCATCAGGGAAATGCAAATTCACAATAAGATAGCATGTCACACCTGTCAGAATGGCTATTATCAAAAACACAAGAAGTAAGAATTGTTGTCAAGGATGTAGATAAAAGGGAACACTCATGCACTGTTAGTGGGAATGCAAACTGGTGCAGCCAATATGGAAAACAGTATGGAGATTCCTCAAAAAACAAAAAATATAATTATCCTATGGTCCAATAATTCCGGTTCTCGGTATTTCTCCAAAGAAAATGAAAACACTAATTAGGAAAGACATATGAACTCCTATGTTCATTGCAGCATTATTCACAATAGCCAAGATACGGAAACAACCAAAGTGTCTGATGGATGAATGTATAAAGAAGACGTGGTATATTTATAATGGAGTACTACTCAGCCATAAAAAAAGAATGAAATATTGCCATTTGTGACAATATGGATGGATTCTGAGGGTATTATGTTAAATGAGATAAGTAAGACAGAGAAAGACAAATAGTCTATGATTTCACATATATGTAGAATCTAAAAAATAAAACAAATGGATAAACAAAACAAACAGAAATTCATAGGTGCAGAGAACAGATTAGTGGTTGCCAAAGGAGAAGGGGGTTTGGAAGTGGGTGAAATGTGAGAAGGGAGTCAAGGTATGATTGCAAGGTATAAACTTGCAATCATAAAATAAATAAGTCATGGGAATGTAACATACAACATGGTGACTATAGTCAATAATATTGTATTCATATTATGTAACTTTATATGGTGACAGAGGAAACTAGACTTATTGTGGTGATAATTTTGCGATCTATACAAATATCAAATCATTATGTTGAGCACCTGAAACTAATATAGTGTTATACATTATACTTTAATAAAAAAAATTGGGCTTGAAATCAGACCATCTTGACTCTGAGCCCCATTGCCATCACTTAGAGCTTTTGGTATTGTACTTCAGGCTCCTTATCTGTAAAATGGAAATCATAATTGTACCCATTTCATATATTTATTGCTAGGATTAAATGAAATAACACATATTAAGCACTCAGCATTGTGCTTATCATATAATGAGGGCTTGATAAATGGTGGTAAAAAAGCAATGGCTTCATGGAATGGTTGCTTATAGGATCCTTGTTCTAATACTTTCTACTTGAAGAGAAGATATACTTATTCCAGTGGACTGGAAAGGAGTGATTTGGAAAAACTTGAATATCTATATTTTTAACCCTGATATCAAATCTATCCATTCCTTAACATTCCATCATCAGACAGACATCCACACTTAGTTTTTCTTTTTCTCCCTCCTTCCCTCCCTCCCTCTTCTTTTCTCTCTCTCTCTCTTTCTTTTTCTTTCTTTTTTAAGTAGGCACCATGCCCAGCATGGAGCCCAACACAGGGCTTGAACTCACAACCCTAAGATCAAGACCTGAGCTGAGATCAAGAGTTGGACACTTAACCGACTGAGATACCCAGGTGCCCCCACACTCTGCTTTTCTATTTTCTAAACTGCCTGCTGGCCAAGTGGGGAAACAACCATGATACTAATTTCACACACAGGATTCTAATGAGCGGTGGTTGAATCAAATTCAAAATAAAAATAAGTATAATGGTTTTCTTGTATTGTGTGTCTATGTTATTTTACTTAATAGTGGAATGGTGGGGTTCATTAATTTTATTTCTTCTGGAGTGGTTTATTCCTTTTTTCCCCCATTTTATTTCTTAATGATAACAATTAGCTAACAATTCAGGGAGCAAACCAATGAACACATGTAGGCAAGAGACAAAATACAGCAATTGCTCCTGGGCATGTGTGAGGTTGTGTGGCCTTGGATTTGACCACCCATTCTGTTGCAACTCGTGCCTGGTCCAAGAGCATCAGATAGGAAACTATAAGGACGAATGATAAAATGAGCAACCAGTTACCCTTTATATAATCAATACAACAATATAAATTCCTGCATTCCAACAACATTTGATGTATATAAGAATTTTAACATTTGTTCCAAACAACACTTAAATTTAGAAAACAAGGTTTATAATTTGATCATAGTAATTGAATGGCAAATAAAAGTGTGGATATTAAAATATGAGGCTTTTACTTATTCTTTAGAAGAATGAAGAGCCTCAGAGTAAATAACGTGGTTGCCCCCCTCTCGAAAGGTCCTAACAATTAAGTTTCTTCCCTTCACTTTGTTCCTGATTCTTAGTCATTATATCCTGGGGGAGGGAGGAGGGTGGGCAATCCCTGACCCTGGGGAAAATCAGAGGAATTGAACTTCCAAGACTGAGGTCAAAAATTTGGGGAAGTAAACATTTTTTAGCCTGCCCAACTCCAATTCAATCTGGACGATGTTTACAGGGAAATTTAGGAGGGACGTTTCTCAGCTTTAGGACTAGAGAAGAAGAGTCATGTGAAGTCACCCAGGATGGAAAACTGAGGCTTGAACCTTTGACTTCACCATGTCCCCCACTGGTGTGTTGCAGGGGGCAGTATACAGCCCCTTGTAGCTCATTTCTGTCTACCATCTGTCATCTAAGTCAGGTTGATAAGCAAAGGCACAGACTATCCATCCTCTGTTAAACAGTGGTGGGGTAGGGCCAGAATTCCCTACAGTGGCAGAATGTTCCATCCATTGCCTTTTAGTTGATGTCTGTCTGAAAGAGACTTATCTTGGCTCTCAGTTCTTTTAAAGAGCATGGAAAGATGAAAATGACAATCTTGGCCAACATGACTAACAATTGCATTATTCATGTTTGATTCTGGCTTGGTTTCAGGGTTTTAATGGTTTTAAAAAGAAAAAAAAAATCAGTGAAACAATTGACCAGTTTAAGCCAGCTCACGTTCACTGAGTCTGTTTTTACTTCATAGCGGTAAGCTAGGGAGCCAGAACTGGCCCGTCCATGCAGCCATCTGGAGATCTAGGGCTATACCCGAGGAAGAGTATGGGGGAGAATAGGGGAGATCAAGGGCTACCCTAGCCCAGACCTCAGGAGTGGAGAAGATAAATTGGAGTCTTCTCTAGTTCATATATATACCTCTCTGAATGAGCCCAGTGACCTGAATGCTGGGCCAGGTTTAAAGTTATAAGTTTGGTCAAAAGTGACCTTTGGTCTACTGAGATAGAGCATCTTGAGCTGACCTCTCTTGCATCATTACATCATTTTGTAATTCCCTATGCTCCACTAGACTGTAAGGTCCTAGGCAGCAAGGTTTGTGTACATGCCATTCATTGCCACACCCATACGACCTAGCACATGGTATGTGCTGGAAAAAAAAATCACCGAATAAGTGAACAAATCATGTGAATGCTCTGCATATTTGGAATCCAGTGAGCCCAGGAGTCCATGATCATCTACTCCAGATCCCTTAGAGGATGGTAGAATGATCTAGAAATGGACTAGAAAAGACTATGCCCTCGGGGTGGAAACAATGAGGACAAGAAAAAGCAACTGAGGAGAAGCATGTTTTCCCATTTGGGAGAGGGGGAGAGAGAAGAAAAAAGAATGAGCAAGGGTAATTCTGGGTCCCCAGCGGGACATGCTACAGAAATAGACCACTCCATTTTTTTAAGTCAAACTGAATTGAACTGAGGTAAAATGAGTTGCAGGAATTCAGCCGATGAAGGGGGCATCCTGAAGAGTTCAAAGCAAAGTAAAGTTCTTGGGGTGCCTGGCTGGCTCTGTCAGTAGAGCATGTGACTCTTGATCTTGGGGTTATAAGTTCGAGCCCCACATTGGGCATAGAGATTACTTAAAAATAAAAATCTTAAAAAAAAAAAACTAAAGTAAAATTCTCCCCCTCCTTTTTTCTCCCTCTCAATTAAATTAAATTTCTCTGGTTACTCCTGCCACTAGACCATGATTCTCCAGCCCTGAAGAAACCCAGGGAGGAACCTGGAAGCCACTCTATGCATAGAGATCCAACTTGATTGGGTCTTTCTCCCAAAATGTTCCTGAGAGCCTCCAAGAATTACCTAAAACCCTGGGTATTTTGACCGGAATCGTAGAATCTTGGCAATGCCAACAGGAAGTTTCAGCAGGAAGATCACAGGACAAATAGTCTCTGGGGTAAAATACGATGACTGAGTCCTGACCAAATTAACTAGGGTCCATGCATGAGATGGAATACTGTAAAGTCTTCAAAAATCGTACAGACCATGTAGCATAGAGAAACTTGCAGTCTGCAGTTCCGTGGTTTAGTAAAACAGCTGGATATGCAGTGTGATCTAATTTTTTTAAAAAAGACATATATGGGGGCACCTGGCTAGCTCAGTTCATGGAGTGTGCGTCTCTCAGTCTTAGGGTTGTGAGTTTGAGCTCCACATTGGGTGTAGAGATTACTTAAACATAAAATCGGAAAAAGAGAGAGAGACAAAAGAAAAAGAGAGCTGTACTCTCATAATGGTTACTTTTAGATGGTGATGTTTCAGGAGAACTTAATTTTTTTAAAAGTTATTTTCAACATTTTTCAAAAAAATCCTTAATAAAATAAATACACAAATGGCCGTTGTTGATTGTTCTGTACCTAAGTATAATTCTAATGGACTATAATTGTAGATTACTGTAGGACAAAAACATAATGAAGTTAGTTACAACAATTGTGATGTGTCAGTGCTTCTGAGCTCATAACAACAACAAGCAAGTATCATTATTCTCTTTTTAAAATAGATGTTCAAAGAGGTAACTAGCTCAAGGCAACCATAAACTGTATCAGAGTCACTCCATCATCAGTGGCACCAGGGAAGCGGGTGGCAGGGAGGTCAAAATCAGCATGCTTGGATTCCAAGAACCCGAGGTTCTTGGAGGGGACACTGAGTGCAATAGGCAATGTGCCCCTTGTCTTAACAGCCACTAATGGGCATGACTGGCTCCTTCGGCCAGCTCCTTTGAATCTAAACAGTTTCCTTTCCTGCCATGATCCTCTCTGATGGTGCATTTGACATCTCTTATCCCCTCTATTAAATCAGGGCTGGAAGAGAACTGTGCTGGCTGATCCAATTTTATTGAGATTGAGCCCAGTAAACTTTGCAACAAGATGAGACCTGGCTGCTCTAAGTCTCTCTCTTTCTCTCTTCTCTCTTCCTCTTCAGACAAATCCAATTAGCCCTGATCCCTCTACATTTTTGACAAGGGGGTCAGCAAATTGTTTAAGTCAGGAGGGAAATACCTTACTTGGATGCTATGAGGACACTAAATAAGATTTAGTCTGGAAACAAAAGGATGGGTGCTTATTATTCAATATGCAGTAGTCTATTATTAATTCTTTCATCTATTCAGAAAATATTTATTGAAGACCCCCTAGGTGCTAAGAGCACTCTGCTAAGACCTAAGGATAAAGAGATACACTTGATGCAATCCCCATCCTCCCATCTAGTGGAGAAGACATTTATACAAATAATTGTGATACACTGTGGCAAGGGCTGTAAGAGACAGATACGGGACGTTTTTCCCTGTATGGAAAAACAGGGAAGTAGCCTCATCTAGCTCCTTAGTCACCTGGCTTATCCTGTTGGCAGGGTCCGGAAAAGCTCAAGGTAAATCATGAAGGATGAGGACTAATGAACAGACAGGAGAAGAGAGAAGCTTTCTGGTCTGAGGGAAGAGCAGGTGCAAAAGCTGGGAGGCACACAACAGCACCACACTAGCAGGGAATGACAAGGGCTAGTGTGTAGGGCACATATGGGTACAACCCCTGCTTACAGCCCTCAACAAGGAAGGAAGAGACCTAATCACACATGTGCAATATTCAAGAAAGTGGGTTCCGGTGGCATGTTCCAACTCATATAAAATCCGCAGGGGAAGAGATATTCAGGAGCAGCTGCTCTTACCGCACAGGTTCCCTTAACTAGCACCAAGACTGGGTATCAACATTCACACTGGCCGTATGATATGTACCCTGAGTAAGCAAGGACAGGAGAGTCATCTCTCCCCTTTGGGCTCTCTGTCTCTGTTTCCTTTCTTCTGCCCTCTTTCTTTGGTACATTTAAGCTGTTTCATTCCCTCCACTCCTGGCTCTGCCCAGCGTCACACCTCTTCTTGTGCTCAGTCTTGGGGAGGCTGTCAGTCACTCCATCCACCCCTGCTGCTGGTGGGTCAGGGCTTCAAATCAAGTGGGTGGAGGATAGAGCCCAAGAGCTGGCCTCAAGGTCAAATACCTGAAAGATCTTCAGAACTTTTGTGTGGCCTCATTTATCCATTTGCCAGCAAAGCATTTATGAATTGTTATATTAAGCCTGTCAACTTCTCTGCCTTGCTTGGTGATGTGTAGACCATGGGGACTGGGAAAGTTAGAGAAAGAAAATCTATCCGACCACGAGAGGAGCCATGGCAAGGAGTGATATTGGAGAAGGAAGCGGGGGCCACATAATAAAGGACTATGCATGTCCTCGGAAGGATTCTCTGCCAGAGTTGGGGATTGGGGGGGCAAACCCCCTTCATGTCATCAATCTCTGCTTTCGTGGGCTCCTGTTCTGATGGGAGCATGGCACAGCCCCCAGGTGTGTTGCATCACTACAGGAGATGAACAATTATAAACAAGGAAATTACGTGAGATGTTTCGGTTTTGAAAGATCTTTCTGGAGGCAATGTGGGAAAAGGAATTGAGAATAGTGAGGCTGGAGGCCTGAGAAACTGGGACAAGGAGACTGGTTAGGAAGCAGTTGCTGTCATGTTAGCATGAGCTGCTAAGGGCTTGAAAGAAGGCAAGGGTATATTGTGAATGAAAAGCAAACACCAGATTGAAGAAATATTTAAAAGGTAAAATCAAAAGCATTTGGTGGCTACTTGGAGGTAGGAGGTTGGATGCCAATAGCTGTGTGCTTGCCTACAGACACACATCCCTGTGTTTCCCATGTCATAGCTCTCATCTCACTGTGTTGGATTTCTTAATTAAATCGCCTTCCCAGAGTCCTCTGCAGAGGCTGAAACCATGTATATCTTGTTCTCCAGCACACAGCACCATGCCTGATACATAGCAGGTCTTCAAATAGCCTTAACTGAGAGGATAAACAAACGAATGAATGAATGACAGAAAGAATGACCCACACATGGATGGTTTAAATGACTGGATGGTCAGGGGAGCTATCAACTAGGGAGGAAGTACATGGGGAAAAGGAGGGCCAGGTCCAAAACTGCAGTTTTATTTTCCTTATGTTGGGTTTGAGGTGACTGTGGGATCTTCGGGGAAGATGATCAGCTGCAGTGGGAGCCCAGGGGAGGGTTCTAGTCTGGCATTATAAATTAGGTAGTTGTCAGTGAATAGCTAGACATTCACAGCGTAGGTATAGGGAGGACAAATGTATAGAGGAAAGCAAAGAGGGTTAAGAACAAAGAAGTTATTTCTAACCAGAAGGCTGGTGTTTTTTTGTTTTTCTTATTGTTTGTGTATTTATTAAGATATAATTCACAGAGTGCCTGGGTGGCTCAGTCAGTTAAGCCTCGGACTCTTGGTTTCAGCTCAGGTCATGATCTCAGAGTGGTGAGATTGAGCCCTGTTTCCAGGCTCCGTGCTCAGCAGGGAGTCTGCTAGAGGATCTCTTCTTCTGCCCCTCCTCCCACTTGTGCTCTCTCTCTCTCTAAAATAAATAAGTAAAATCTCTCTCTCTCTCTTTTAAAAGATTTTATTTATTTATTTGTTGTCAGAGAGAGAGAAAGCACAACCAGGGGAATCGGGAGGCAGATGGAGAAGCAGACTCCCCACTGAGCAGGGAGCCCGATGTGGGACTCCATCCCAGGACCCTGGGATCATGACCTGAGTCTAAGGCAGACGCTTAACTGACTAAGCCACCCATGTGTCCCTTTTTTTATAAATAAAATCTTAAATGTAAAAAGATATAATTCACATACCATACATTTCACCATTTTAAAGTGTGCAGTTCAGTGGCTTTTAGTGTATTCACTATGTTGTACAACCATCACCACTATCTAATTCCAGAACATTTTCATCATCCTCCAAAGAAACCCATACCCAGGAGCCGTCACTTCGCGTTCCCTGTTCCCTCCAGCCTCTGGCAACCACAAATTAGCTTTCTCTTTCCACGGATTTGCTTATTCTGGATATTTTATGTAATGGAGTCATCTAATATGTGGCTTTCATGTCTTGCATAATGTTTGCAAGGCTCCTCTGTGCCGTAGCATGTAGCAGCACTTCATTCAGAAGGCTGGTGTCTAATCTTTAGCAAAGTTTCCTGCATTCCCATCTTTGATTTGTAAGGCTGTCTTGGACCTTGTGAGGACATCCCTCAAAGTGGAGATGGTGGGTCCCTTCATTAATCTATAGAATTTGCTAAAAGGAGCAATAAAAAGCAGCCTCAGCTACTCCCTGAAGGCACCCCTGACTTCTCTAGGCCACAAGGATGCCTTCTTTTTCTGACTCCCAGGGCACACACTGGGGGCACTATGCAGTTACATGCCTGCTTCTATGCATTTCCCCTGTCTTCCTTCTCACATCAGAGTGAAAGCTCCTGGGGGCACAGGATAGGGAGTGTCCCGTGCTATATTTTTCTTCTATTGTTTGCAACACTTAACACAACATTCTGTGGAATTATTCCTACAATCAAATAGAGACCAAAATGAAACTTAAATTATCTCTCTAATTGTGAAAAAGTTTCCAGGGACACTATTGGTTTTTACAATGGATTTGACTGTTTTTTCTTAGACTCTGTCTAGTTCATGATTATTTCCCATTTTCTAAAAGCTGGTCCTCTTCTGTCCCTATCCCAGGCTGATATCCAGCTAGAATGCCCTTATCCAGCTGTACTGGTTCTTCATGGCTGTTGTTCATTCTCAGTGGTTGATGTTCATCCCATAGCAACTGTTAAATATTTTCAATACCACTCCTGGGCTACCATTTACGTTGTAGCCACAAGAGTATACAGCAGGGTTGTTTTGTTTTTGTTTTTGTTTTTCCAATATGACTATGCCACAATAGGACTATGGTCACAGCTAGATGGTCCAGAAAAAGGCACTTGACCCAAGCTTTGCCAACTAGTCCCCCTTCATGAAGTATTTGGATTTGGTTCATCCTTAATCTATGTGATTAAGGGCTCTTAATCTACTGCCAAGCTCTCTACAACAAAAAAGTAAATTTAGGAGATATTGGCAGCATTCAAACTGGAAAACTAGACAAAGCCAGTTGGAGCAAATGAGAAAAAGAAAACACTGAGGGAGTCCTTCCTCCAGAGAGGAGCCTGCAAGGGGTGGATCTAGAGTCTTAATGCCATCCAAACCCTTGATTCTAATTCATCCTTGTAGGCTGGCTCTTTCTCTACCCTTGAATTCCATTAAAAGCTTAGGTATCTTTATGTGTTAATTTATTAAGGCACCAATATTCTTGTTTTTGAGGAAAAGGACTGGAAAGGAGAAGAGCTCCTTTTGTTGAATTCTTTTTCCCTTGCTCCCCCATCTCACCAGCTCCCAATCCCTCCACCCAGGTTGGTGTTCAGCTGGTACGCATCTTTGTGGCTGTAGCGTGTATTCAATATCTTGTGTATCATCTTGCTTCTCACACCATCGTCTCTGCATTCCCATACACCCTATCCTGCATGTTCCTGCTGGCACAATGGGACGAAGGATCAGAATCAGGTTTTGTGTGAGTCAAAGGAAATACACTAATGTGTCATTCCTTGCACACAGAGTTTCCAACAAGTGTCTCTTTCTAGCTTTAGCTAGCTCCAGTGAGTTTCTGTTATTGATAACCAAAAGAGTTCTAAATGAGAATGCTTTTATTTTTAAAATATTTTGAGGATTCATTTATTTTAGAGAGAATGTGTGTGGGGGAGAGAGAGTCTACATACTCACGCGCAAGGGATGTGGGGGAGGAAGAGAATCCTCAAGGAGATTGCCCGCTGAGGGCAGAGCCATCACAGGGCTTGATCCCAGGACCCTGAGATCATGACTTGAGCCAAAATGTGGGGCGATTAACCGACTGAGCCACCCAGGCACCCCAATTGAGAATGTTTTTAATATAAACATTAAAATTTAAAAAAAAATGGAGTTAGGAAAGACTTTAGAAATCACTCCGTCATTTGACAGATAAGAAAACAGATCCAGAGAGCCAGAGAGCCAGAGAGCTTGCCTGGCATCACACAGATGTGTGGGATTGGAGACTGTAGGTCTTCTTGTATTCACTCCGGTTGTCTCCCCCTTCAACACTCCCTCTCCTTCTCTGCCTCACACCCCTGGCATCACGCAAATATGGAAGATGCTTGCATCATTGAATGGCAGAAGAAATTAATCAGTGCTTATATTACTCACTCTGATAACTATCACTGATAGGGAGACTACATCTGCATTTTAGGGGGCGTGGGCCACTTTGAATCAATCAACAATCCTTGTTGAATTGCTAGAAGATCTTGATTCTGGCTGACAAGCAGGAATTGATGCACACTGACTGTATGGCCGTTTAATTCAGTAATTACTAAGTAAAGACAGCACTGAACTGCCTCGCACACATTAAGAGGATTTTCTGCTCTTTGCTTTGCTACTGCCAAGCAGCAACTGCCCAAGTTGATACGCTGGGCTCACAAGAATATAAGATGCACAGGACCCTGATGTCACTGGGGCAGAATGAAATTAACCAATGAGGTAGCCATCCCTACTACCCACCTGACCAGGCCCCTCCCACTTAAGCCAATAAGCTCTCTCTCCCAAGAATGTCTGCAGCAGGAGACAAGTGGATGTAAAGCATGCCCACCACCCCATATGGCCCAAACCAAACAAATGGGGCAGGGCAGGAGTTTCCTCTCCTGTTAATAGAAGTACCTACACAATATCTTTGATTTTACTCTTTGGCCCACAAAGTCTAAAATCTTTACTATTTACTTTTTGGCCCACAAAGTCTAAAATATTTATTATTAATATTACGGGAAAAGTTTGCCAACTTTTCTATAATATTAGTTGTTTTTCTCTATTGCTCTAGGCGATACCTGTTATGACACAGAGAGAGAAAAAAATCCTGTAGTCAAGTCTCTTGTGATTTGTAGCCAAACACACGCCTAACTTATTCTAGTAAGTAGGATTTCACTAGACAGAGATGCTCTAGTAGAGCATTTGGGGCACAAATGATAGCCTAAGCAGGGTTAGAGAAATAGGAGCTCATGAGCCATGTGTGAGGAGAGCAAGACCACTAGTGTGGCTCGAGAACAAGGTTAGTAGTAGGGCCAAGGAATTGAAGACATCTTTTAGAATTGTGTATCAACCCATTAGTGGATCATGACATCAATTTGTGGACTGCAATCAGCATTTGTTTAATTTGGTTTAGTTTTTTACAGAACTGTTCTTAGCAACTTTATTCACAATAGATAAAAACTGGAAAAACCCAAATGTCCTTCACCAGGGAATGGTTAAATAAACTGTCATACAACTATATTATGGAGTATCACTCAGCAATAAAGGAGAATGAATCACTGATGCAGGCAACAGCTCGAATGGATCTCAAGGGAATTATGTTAATTAAAAAACGCCTGCAATCTCAAAAGGTTATACACTGAATGGTTCAATTTATATGGCATTATTGAAATGACAAAAATGCAGAGATGGAGAACAGAGTTGTAGGTGCCACGGGTTAGGGCATGGGGGAAGGGCAAGAGCTGGCTGTGGCTATAAAAGGGTAGCACAAGGAATCCCCTGATGGAATGTTCTTTATCTTGACTACGGTGGTGGACACACGAATCTACACCTGTGATAAACTGTATAGAACTAAATGCACACACACACGCAAACAGGTGCACGCAAAACTGGTTAGGTTTGAACACCTGGGTGGATCGCACGCATGTCAATATCCTGATTGTGATGTTGCACTCTAGTTATGCAAGATGTTACCACTGGGGGAAACTGAATAAAGGGTATATGAGATTCCTCCGTGATATTTCTTACAATTGATGTGAATCTACAAATATCTCAAAATAACAAGTTAAAAAGTATACGGAAAAGAGATGGTAGCTTTAGCTTGGCAAGGTCTATGGGAAAACAGGACAAGATGCTGAGGAAGGACAGAAGAATGTGTTCATAACAGAAGCTGTGAGTGCTGAGAATCTGGATATGTGGCAAGCCAACTCATTCCAAATATAACTTGTTGTATCATCACTATTGCAAACTTCATTCATATTCACTTAACTCTATTTCAAGTATTTGAGGACCTGTTATACTTCAGGCAGCTTGATGGAACATTTTCTACTGGCTTCCCTTGAATTAAATGATAAAATGAGCTCTTCTTGGGGAAAACTTGTAACACACAAGGATACTGATTTATATTGAATATGTTACTTACTTTATTTCCTGCTCAGGTATGTAGAAGACAAAAGAGAAACTTTTCTAAAAATATTCAATGTCTGTCACTAGACAAGTGATTCTTGGAATTACGATCATGTTTCTTAAGGTAAGGTATGTTCTCTTAACATTTTTGCATCAATTGAAAAAATCAGTCATAAAAAGTAGCCCTGTCTCAGGGCCTTTCTTGCTTGAAGAAGCTCAAGTTTTTGTGTTTTTTTCTACCTTAAAATATCTAAAATACTGTCTCCAGAGGGAATATTGGCATTTTTTAAGATTACAATAGTTCTTATTTGTGGTCTATATAATCGCTTTCCTATGCACTTCCAAAATTTTCAACTATTCTACATACACCACAGTTAACTATAAAGTAGTGATTTTAGAGGACGTTAAATATCAGTTCAAATTATCCCCATGAAGAGAGTGGGGGATATGTTTTTGTAAAAAGATATATCTTCATGATTATTAGCCTGAAAATAAAAGAATCCCAGAATGATATAGTGTAGCAGTATGTAATACATAAAATGCTGTCTTTACTAACACAATGTACTATGTTCTGTTTTACATGCTTTGCAAATGTTCTGCCTTTTAAAATCTTCATCTCATCGTCCAGCAAGTCACCGAGTCTCTTGTTTGCTCTCACTTGTGATTATTGTACATGTTTATCTTTCTTTGCTTCCCAATCTTGCTCTCTACTTCAAATGGATTTTTCTACTCAGGTCATCGAAAGTACACTGTCCCCTCAGAACTTCCTTAAAACGCTGCGGGGGAACAGAGTGGGAGGGTGGGGTAGATGCCTATGAGTTGAGGTCTGCTTCTCTCCCGCTTTGGAAACCAGTCTTCAGGGGGAGATTCCTAGACTTCTCCTTCTCCATGGATCCTTTTCATCCAGGATTGTTAGGAAGTTTGTGAGGAGCAGTTATTCAATGTTTGAGCATCTCAGCGTGCCCTGGGGGTCTGTCCAAGAGAAGCTGATTGAAATCATCCCCTGCTCTTTGTAATCCACTTCTCAGCCATCAGGGTTTAGAGTTCCTGCCAAAGGCTCAGCCTCATCCTCATTCTCTGCAGCAAACTTCCTAAATCTGGAAGCAGGAAACTGGGCTATAGATTTGCTCCCACAACAAAAAGACCCGGTCTTGGGGCTCCTCATCATGGCATAGAGCATCTCGGACTCCCTATATTCATAGCGACCGCAGCCCAGAGCACAAAACAACTGAGTTTCTCACTCTGGTGAGAAGAGAAGCACATGGGCTGCAAGCAGCATTTTATTTTATTTTTTTTAAAGATTTTATTTTATTTTACTGACACAGAGAGAGATAGCCAGCGAGAGAGGGAACACAAGCAGGGGGAGTGGGAGAGGAAGAAGCAGGCTTCTGCTGAGCGGGGAGCCAGATGCGGGGCTCAATCCTAGGGACCTGGGATCATGCCCTGAGCTGAAGCCAAACGCTTAATGACTGAGCCACCCAGGCGCCCCTGCAAGCAGCATTTTAAAAAAGAATCAATAGGATAGAAAAGAAGGAAAGATAGTGTATTGTAAATAGTAAGGATAAGTATTGTTTTGTAAAATGTTTGTTTTAGTTATATTTGTGTACATATATGTTAGGTCATAATATAAAAAACACACATATTACATATATACTGTATACTATATATTGTATATAATTTGACTATTGTTTATACTATAATATGCAATATAGTATATATAGTATTATAGTGTGTATAGTATATATAATTATATGCTATATAATTATATATGTACAATATAAGCATTTTTTACATTTGACCCTATCTATAAACATATATACACACAACTAAAACAACCATTTTACAAAACAATACTTACTCTTACCATGTACAATATACTTTTTTCTTTTATATATTATATATTTTATATATAATTTATAATATATAATTATTTGTCATAGAATACATAATTTATATAATTATATGTTATATAATTATATTCTATATAATAGTTCTTTTTAAAGTATATAATATTTCTTATTGCAGGAGATGGTAAAAGTGGAAAGTTTAAGAAACTTCGTAATACAAGACGGTGAAAGGCAGGCCGGGGCTAGATTGTGAATGTCAGTCTGAGGAATTCTGGCTTAAAGCTGCCTTCCAGGAGGTGCTCTGAGGGTTTTTCAGGAGGGAAGTGACATAATCAGATACAGAGAAAGAACAGATTAAAGGGTGAGAGAGACCAACTGCTAGGCAGTAAACTAGGCAGGTGCTAGAAGGGCAGAAGAGTGTATTAGCTGGGATTCCTACAGGGCAAGAGATAGCAATTAAAATTAAACTTGATAAATAAGAGTTTATTCCTTGGCTGGCATAGGTAAGAAGAACGTGAGGTTATTTTACAGAACCAAATGATATGAGCTAAGGGAAACCAGTGCTTGGGGGCAGCATGGGACTCACTACTGCTCTGCCTCTCCCTCTCTCCATGAGTTTGGCCTCTTCCTTTGCGCACAGAGGCCCCTCTGAAAGTGGTGGTAAAGACAGCCTCTAGCAGCCTGGGATCCACTTCCTCCTCCAGTTTAGCAAGCCTGCTGGACTTTGTCCAGAACCTGGACATCAATCCCAGTGAATGATTCCAAAAGACCCTGTTCCCATTCCTTGTTCTGAACCTTCTGCGAGGTTTCAGTTAGAGTGCTCTTACCTGGGAGCTATGGAATACCCATTTACTAATAGTTTAAATAATGAGGATAATCTAATATTTTGATTACAAGAAGTTCCGAGTTGGTTAAGATAGTGGTTCAGTGATGTTAGTTGGGGTCTCAGGTGGCTTCTCTGCTATTCTCTTGACTTTCCCTTCAAAGGCAAGATGGTTACTGCATTTTCCAGAATCATCTTGTCACATAACAAAGTTCTAGGCAGAAAGAAGCAAGTCTTTGACTTGCATCCATATTTAGAGTGAGGAAAGCTTTCCAGGAAATATCCTCTTAAGTTTCATTGGTTGTGATTGTGTCCTATGTACACATGTTCAGCCCATCGGTGCTGAGGCAAATGGAATAAACAAGATTGGTTAAGACCAATCAACCAATATCCCCTGGGGTTGGAGAGGTACCCATGGAGATATGAATGCCCAATATCTAAAATGCAATTAGTGTTCTGACAGAGAGAACAGTGGTGAGTAGACAAACAACTAGCATATCTACCAAGCAATGAGAATGAAACACTGTATTAGTTCTCTTTGGCTGCATAAAAATTTGCCACCAACTTAGATTAAAACAAGACACACTTCTTATCTCACAGTTTCTATAGGTCAGGAGTTTGAGGACAGTATAACTAGGTTCTCTGAAAGGCTGCAGTCAAGGTCAGACAGCACTAGGTTTTCATCTAGAGGCAAAACTGGGACAGGGTCTACTTCTAAGCTCACTCAGGTTATTGGCAGAATTTATTTTCTTGCTGTTGTAGGATGAGGTCCCTGACTCGTTGTTGGTGGGAGACTGCCTTCGGCAACTAGAGGCTGCCTCCAGTTTCCTACCAAGTGGGGACATACCTACCAACATAGCCACTTACTTCCTCAAACCAGCAAGAAAAATCTCTAGAGTAAGTTTTCTAGCAAGATGGATCTTATAAACATGGGAGTGACACTCCATCACCTTTGCCATAGTCTGTTGGGTAAAAGGAAGTCACACATCCTACCTACACTTACCTTTTTTCCATCTCTTTTTTTACCTTTAAATTAAAAAAAAAAATTAAACTCTACCCTCAACACGGGGCTTGAACTCATCATAGCTCTGAGATCAAGAGTCACATGCTCTACCAACTGAACCAACTGTCACATATACATACACTTAAGAGAGGGGATCACACAGAGGCATGAACACTAGAAAGTGGGACTCATGAAGGGTCACCCTAGCATCTGTCTGCTGCAGATACCACGAATAGCCAGGCCTTGGTCATATACCAGCTCAATTATCAGAAGATGGGGGATGGGAAAGCTTTCTGGAAAATTAAAGATACAGCTTCCAGTTCACATAAAAATGATAGAGACATTCTGAAAATAGATTGCTGAGATAGAGCAACCATTGAGTATGGTACAGGAAATGGAAGAGAGAAGCATGACTCAGGGCTTTAGAGCCAGTGACTGGAAAGAAGACAATTGTCATTATTGAATCTGGGGACTCAAGCAGAATGACAGAGAAGGGAGGAAGATGAAGAGATTATTTGAGGTTCCCGTAGGACGTGCACCTGGAGCTCAGGACAGAAGCTTGAGACATAGATTTGGATGTCATCAGCCTAGGAGTAGATGACATTGACAGCTGTGGGAATGGATGGTACGTTTGTGTATGTAGCAATAGGTGATCATGGCCACACACTCTCCTACTGAAAGCCTTTCACATTTCCAATCAAACTCCTCAAGCTTGCAAGGTCCTTCATGGTTTTATTCTTGCTTACCTCTCTAGACTCTTGATAGACTTTTTCCTTAGGACACTATTTTACTTTTACAGGTCTCCAAAATGTCCTGTGCTCTGTATTTTCTCTGAGCCTTTTCTTGCCATTTTCCCACTGCACAAAACAATCTTCATCCCACTCTGCATCATTGCCTGGCTATGTATCCTTTGGGTTTCCATGCAGATTATGCTCTCTGGAAAGTCTTCCATCATTCCCCGAGACAGTGTTAAGTATTCCCTCTTTGTGCTTCCAGAGCAGGCTATAAAACCCCTTTCTGTAGTTCTAATGGCACTATATTGTCTTTACTTCCTTCCTTGTTTCTTACTAGCTTACTGAAGGCAGAGATGGGTTTCACTCACAACAGTACCTCCAGTTCCTAGTACAGTCCTTGGCACACAGAAGATGCTCAATGAGCACTTTCTGAATAAATGAGGAGTGAATGTTAACATATTTCTCTCTTGGTTAAAATTTATTTACTTACAAGTATCAGAAAACTCAATCCAAAAAGGGATTAATGCTTAAGCAAAAGGGGGGACTTAATGAGTAAACAGAGAAGTCCTGATGTTATGTCATTTTAGGTGTGATTTGGTGCAGAGGCCCAAATGATATCACCAGGACTAATTTTCTTTCTCTATCCTTTGGCTTTACTTCCTCTGGCTTCGCTTTATTCGTAAGCTGTGTCTCCGCTGTGGTAGCAGGATGGCTGTGTTTGCCTCTGGTCTTATATCTTTATACTTTCAAGCCCAGTGGGAAAAAGTGCCTCACTCCCAGAAGCCTTAGCAGAAATCTCCTGGATGCTCAGTGATTCTGACAGGAGGTCTCCTGTCTACTGCTAAACCAATCACTGTTTGTCCAGGAGAGTGAAAGACCCTGCTTGGCCAGGCCTGGGTAACATGCCGTGCTCAGATCTGCTAGAGCTAGAAGTTGGGAAGGTATAGACTCTCCAGATAGAAATCTTGGACTTGCCCTGGAATTTTGCAGAGCAGCTCCCCCAAAAAGCAAATTTCCATTAAAGCATGCCTATCATTCAAGGGATAGGGAGAATAAATATCCAGGAAAGAAATTCTAAGTAATTGCCTACGTTTTTGCCACGTAGGCAAAAACCTAAAAAGAATGTTTAATGTCATCAAAGGAAAGGGACAATAGTTGTTTAATATCAACCACATGAGAGACACTTCTCATGCAATATCTCCACTAAATCATCACAATAACACTGATACATGGACTTTTAAAATTCTTGGTTGACAGAATCTCAGGATAAACTAAGTCTGAAAGGATATGTGACTCACCCAGGCCACTCAGCTAGTAAATGGTGTAGCTGGAACGGGATCTCTCTCTCTCCAGAAAAACAGGTTGTAACAGGAGTTCAGCAAGATGTCAAGTCCAGCAAGAGGGCCGAGATGAGTGAGCGCCATGTGAGGACAGAATCTTTGGAAATAGGAAGTCCCAGCAGACTCGTGATGTCTATTTCAGAAGAACTGTGAGAGCCACAGGAATTGAGAAACAAAGCGGTGGCTCCTCTTGCAGAAAGTTCGACAATGAGAAGAGGGAGAAAGGGGGCACCAATATATACCTGTTTAAATGTGTCTCCCCAGCCACAAAGTGCGCTCCTCAAAAGCAAAGACTTAATTTGTTTTTATGTCTCCAGCCTAGGAGAGGCCTTGCCCACACTGCCCATCGCTAAGTCTTTGGGATAAAGTGAGTAAATGACTGCATGAATGGGAAGAAAAAAAACCAAACAAACTATATCCCAGGAGGAAAGGAAGATAGAGAAAGAAATGTAAAGATAGAATAGATTCGAACATGTTTCTAGGGAAAGTGCAAAGAGGTTGATAATGAGAGAAAAAGTTGATGAATGAAGCTAAGTCCCTGTCTGGTTCAAATCCCATGGAGGAATAAGCCTTACATAAAGGTTTCAATTTTTCTTTCCCCAAGGCAAGAGAGAGGGAGGAAAGTATAGGCTATGATCTTCAGAAAGTCTAGGGTAGAGGGGAGAAAAACCAAAAGCACTTTTATCTACTTCCCTCAGTGTTCACTGTGAAATAGTCAAGGTGCTTACTCTCTAACTCTGTTGAATGTACCTTCAAGGCGGTCCCAGTGTTTTAATTCGTGTCTCGCCCCAGAGTGCCAGGCATAGAATAGGAGCTAAAATAAATGCATAAACTTGGTGGGCCGAATTGAATAAAATTAAATGATCTTTTGTAACAATATGAGCATGGCCTACAGAAAGGACAGCCACAATATAATCCCGATTTGGTGGCTTGTGGGAGCTTCGTAGGGTGCTGTGGGAAGATGGAGGAAAGCAGTACAATGTGTACGTGTGATCTGCTCTACAGAATGTATTTGCTGGGTAAATACCTCCTTATCGTTTTCCTTTTCAATACAGGCTTACGCCCCACGTCTTCAGAACATCTGGGCTTGGGCAGTGATGACTAGGTTGAGCCTTTGTAATCACAGGTCTGTTTTGGAAAATTATAAGACCTGAAGTCTCAGAGGTTTAGAAGTCAGGAGTGATTTCCTAGCCTCCCATGGACCAGCACCAGCCCATCCCTCTTAGCAGATTGACTCAGCCCACACTGACACCCATTCAGTGGGCACACTGCCTCTGCCCACATGCCCCTGCTCTCCACTCCCAAAGGGTCTATGACAGCAGCCAAGCGAGTAAAGCTGAGGGCTGGCAGGGGTGCCTCTGGCTGCAGAAGGTAGCCTGACCTTGAACTCTAACACAGCTTTAATTCTTCACCTTATAGAATGAGTTAACAGGGAGAATGGATGATTGATGATTAGAACAACAGTGAATGGAAAAATTAAAATGATCCACGGTGAAAAACTCACTCTCCTGGCTATGTTTAGTCTCTAATAGGAATAAGGATAAAGTCAATGGATGGGGTAGGGTGGAATAGGAGGTGGGGCGGGTGTATCAGGAGGCCCCATGGCCACCGGTAGGTACCTTTATGGCTGTATTCCTATGGGGAGGAACAAAGTAAGGGGGCTGCAGAGAATGGCATGTAATTCCACCTCTTTGCAGTAGTGGAGAGCCAAGAGTAGGGCCGGGCGAGGCAGGGAAGCAAGAGGAATTCACCTGTCCATCTCCAGGGATTTCTGGGCTTCCTATTTGTACAAGCAGGTGGTTTATCTCCATGTACTGTGCAGAAGGCCAAGTAGATTTAATATGTCCATTTGCTAAGGGATCTTTTTTTCTCTTTTAAGAATGGAGGTTCAGAGAACTGTTTTATGGAACTAACAGAGCTGGGGTTACAGCCTTCTTTTTTTTTTTTTTTTTTTTAAAGATTTTATTTATTTATTTGACAGAGACAGCCAGCGAGAGAGGGAACACAAGCAGGGGGAGTGGGAGAGGAAGAAGCAGGCTCCAAGCGTTGGAGCCTGATGTGGGGCTCGATCCCAGAACGCCGGGATCACGCCCTGAGCCGAAGGCAGACGCTTAAGGACTGTGCCACTCAGGCGCCCCGGCTTACAGCCTTCTTGAATAAATGATGTCAGAAGACAAATTCCTACATCTGGAGGGATTTGACTGCCATGCTGGATTTTCAGGCACAGTAAGGAGCATGAAATAATCTTCCTAATACCTGACTATAATACCTGACTCTTACCCTATAAATTGAGTCCAAATAAAATGGAAGAATCTCCTAAATCTCTTGCAACCTGGCTTCCTCCCCAACTATTCCACTGAAACTGGTCCAGCCAAGATTTCCTGTGACCTCCTGGCTGGATTATTTTACTTTACACTTGTATCTGTCTTGGCTGCTCCGCAGCCTTTAACTGCTGATCACTGGCCGAAACGCTCCCTTCCCCGGATTTTGGGGCAGCAGTCTTTCCTGGTTTTCATGCCATTTCTCTAGCCTCTCCTCCTCAGCCTCTCTCAATGGCTCCGATTTCTCCGACTGTATCTTGTCCTGGTTTAGGCACAAAGGGCGGAACACACCCTGGCTAGTTTAAGTAGAAAGGGTTAATTACAAGGTATTAATTGGCTTACAGAATCAGTGGGAGCGTTGAAGAAATAGCCTCCGGGCTCAGTTACAAGTTATGCAGGACCAGGTGGCCAAGGAGTCCGCCACAATCAGGAAGTGCCTGCTGAGCTGGGAAATTGCAGCTAGAGCGGCCCACCGGAGGGCCAGAGTTGCTACACTCCACACCAGCAAAATGGATACCTCCTGCCCTGCCTGGCCCCTCAAGAATTCAGCTCTGAAACTAGAGTCTTATGTGAGTGCATCCAACTGGCAGAACCCAAATCACATCCTTGGAAACCCTCGCTGCAGGGAGTCTCAGAAACGTTTTTAGCTTTCCAACTTTGCAGCACAGGAAGGCGCACTGAAAGGAGATTGAAATAGACGTTGAGTCACACAGTCCCTTAAATTTCAGTGTTTTTCCGAGTTGTGTTCTTAGCCTAAGAACTATGTGCTAAGACTATCTCTCAGCAACTCATGGCTTCAACCACCACGTGGGGTGTCTCTAACCCCAAGCTTCAGACTTGAATGTCCAGCTGGCAGCTAGACAGCTCGACCCCCTCTGAAGTCCCATCCTCCCCTGTATCTTCTATATCAATGAATGGCATCACCATCTATCCGGTAATCCAAGCCAGAAATTGGGGATATTGCTCTGTCTCTCATCCGCCCTGTGCAAATGGCTGTTGAGGTATGCAATTGGCCTATATTTTCCAGTCTTCCTGCAATGAGATGGGGCCGTATGACTGCATCCTGGCCAATATAATCTGAACATACGTGATATGAACAAAGTCCAGGTGGAACCTGTGGAAACCTTTCATACATTATTTGTGTTCTCTTTCCACATCTGCCAACTGAATGGAGAGAACTTCAGGAACCCAGAGGAGGGTCGAACTGTAGATATAAGGAGCCTGGGTCCCTGAATGACTCAGTGGAGTTCTGCAACCCCCAGAATCAATCTGCATTGTACAAGATGGGTATGGGGGGGGGGGGGCGGGAGGAGGTGCTGGTGGGGAGGTCATGAAAGTGTGCCATTCAGATCTACTGCAGGGAATGGGGGACAAGATTTACTATGACCATAGCTGCTGCCACACTGGGCTTATCACCATGTTTGTGCCAAGGCTACATTTCCCATGGGCTGCTACCAGTGAAGGACTGAGCATGGTGAGTATAGAAATTCAGACCCATTCCTGCAAGTCATGGGGTTCCTCCAGCAGGTGATTCTGACTCCTGGAGTCCCCACTGGCCTGGATGAATTGTTTTTGGATCTACAGTGAAGTCCAGGAATCTCCCTACTCAATCTTCCTTCCCTGCCGCTCTCTTTCAGTGGTGTCAGGTCTGTACTGAGGTCTGAAAGCTCTCCTCTCCTCCCTTGGCATCTTCCGATTTATCCTTCACAGGTGTTTCCCCCCAGTCAACCTCTTTCGTGACTAATCTCATCGGGGCATCTGCTTCTCAGCAGCCCTGAACTAACACAGGGGAGAAATAAACCTTTATCGTATCCTACCATAGAGACTTGGGGGTTGTTTGCTACCGTAGTTGGCATATACTCCAGTTAACCATCCAGTTTTGAATCTTTCTAAAAGTTAGTCTCTCTCCTCTTTGCAACAGTGTTCATTTGGGCCTCCTGAGCCAACTGCTCACCTTCCCGAGTGAGTCTCCTATGCCTGGTTGTGGTAAGCAACCCACGTGGTAAGCTTCAGAAACCACCCTGCTCATGGTGATCTTTCGACTATTCAGCACCACTTCTTAAACACTGTACAACACTGAATACATGCACTTTCACTTATCACAGCAATCTTACAAGAAAATTACTATTAGCTCTATTTTACGCAAAGGGAACTAAGATTCAGAGAAGGTAAATATCTGGCCCAATGCTATCTATCTCATAAGTAACAGAATTGGGATTTGAACCCAGATCTGTCTGTTACCAAACTTTGTGTTCTTTTCACTACCCCAGTGAATTGGGTTTAGACATTTTTTTCCTGCTTCAATATAGCACGACAAATGACATTCATGTGCATACCCCCTCCCTTGAGTTGATCTAAGTTCTGACACAAATTTACCCAGAAAGTGAAGCAAATAGGCCACAGACTACTCAGGGAAGAGGTATATTAATAAAAATATTCTAAATATGTAAGTAAGTGGAATATCCACTTAATGATACTGATGTTCTATGCATGTTCTCTTCATTTTCATTTTCTCCACTTCTTCTTCTTCTTCTTCTTTTTTTTTAAATAGGCTTTCAGGACTTGAATTCACAACCCTGAGATCAAGACCTGAGCTGAGATCAAGAGTCAGGCATCTGACTGAGCCATCCAGGCACCCCCATTTTCTCTCCTTTTAAAACTAAAAATATAATAATGGGAAAAATAAAAATAAAGTGGAAATAAATATACGATTGTAAACAAACAATACTTAAACTCCCCTGGTATTAGAGGTTATATCAAGAGCCTCTGTGAAGGCTGGAACAGGGATAAGCTGGTAGGGGAGTTAGGCATGCTATTCCCACACCTCTGGAGATAACACTGTTCAAAATGTATTTATTTTATTTTATTTTATTTTATTTTATTTTACTTTATTTTAGAGTTTACTTTTTTGAGATAGAGAGAGAGAAAGAGAGAGCACGAGTGGGGGGCAGAGGGAGAAGGACAAGCAGACTCTCCGCTGAGCAGGAAGCCCGATGCGGGACTCGATCCCAGGACCCCGGGATCATGACCTGAGCCGAAGGGAGATGCTTAACCAACTGAGCCACCCAGGTGCCCCTCAAAATAATATTTAAAACTAAGTGGCTCAGAGTGTGTTACATAAACACATAGCCAAGTATCTATTTTATTAAAAACAAGTCGTTTATAATATCAATTCTTTATTATTATTTCCAAATTTTAAATGCAGCTGACATAGAAGCAATCTCTATGCATGGGTGTGAGGACCCTCACACCTCACCATGCTACACGCAAATCTGATTATGTCGTGACTGCTAAATAGCTTTCAGAGGCTCTACATCTTATTGCGGGTAAGGAGTAAATTCCTCAATCAGCATCCCAGGCCCTCTGCGAACTGGCCCTTGTTTCACCTCTTGAGACCATCTCCTTATCTACCCTCCACACCAGCCCTAGTAAACCAGTGATGAGCTCACCAACCCACCATGCTTCCGCCTGCCTCTCCGTCTTTGCAAATGCTATCCTTTCTGGAGGGAACATCTTTCTCCCACTCTTGTCTTCTGAAAACGCCAAGAATTTCCCAATATGCAGTTTATGCACCACTGTTTCCAAAAAGCTCTCCCTGAAATCACTCTCAGCCATACCCAACTCTCAGGCTGAATCAGCTGCCCTCCCCGCCACCACCCTCCCCTCCCCTCCCCTCCCCTTTCTTCCCTGAGGTTCCTACAGCACCCTCTGTCCTGGTGGACTACTGTAATTGCCTAATTACATAGCCCTTGTCCCCATGAACTGACTTCATTCTTAAAGTTGGAAATTGATTTTAAATAAATACATTACTCCAAAATAGTAAGTGCTTAGCAAACAAATGCTTGTTAAATGAATGAGTGACTAACAGAGGAAGGGAGGAATGAATAAAAATGTTGGCTTCTCTAGTATACAATTTACGTATGCTTTATGTAATTTATAAGGATGAATCACTCGTCAATATAAAAAAATGGAGTTTGTATCCTGTCATGGGCCTCTAAGTGTATTACTGGCTTAGCTAAAATTTGGGGGTCAGAATTTTAGAAACTGAGAGTTAGGGAAGGAAACTAATTAAGTGGCTATTAATGGACTTACTGAGGAGTCCATGAACTCACTGAAATAATATGTAAAATTCTGTTCATGTGTCTATGCGCAAGTCTGCACTCACATTTATGTGTTCTCCCCTATCAGGCAGGTCGACAAGCTGCTTTGAAAGGACAAGTGGAAAGCAGCCAGATCTATTCCAGACAAAGCACCATGGAAACACTCTGATGGGCAATGAGAGGATGAGAAGGGGATAGACCATCGTAAGAATAATGAGATGGCAGTTCCAAAGAAGGGGTAATTTGTACATTTAAATTTATGATTGGGTTTTTATCTGGTGAAGTGTTTCACCATCAAATATCGCATTGAAAATATCGTGTATTTACCAATTCCAGTGGGACAGGTCAAATTTTACACCCCTCCCCCCGCACCTCTGTTCATGAGTCTGCGTCTGTCCTTTGCATGCTGTTGAAGGTAATGAGGACAGGAGAACTGATAAGTGCAGAGAAAGACAAAATTGATTTACACACATGAAACTGATTTGTGTATACACCCATGAAAGAAAGGACTAAATCCAGAGGTGGAGGCAAGGGTCTTCTGGAGTTTTACCAGCAGAAGAAAGGAGAGATTCAGAAAGCAGCAGCTTGAAGACACGAAACCTAGGAATGAGATGTCCTCACAGAATTCTTAGCAAGTATAATTTTTTTTTAGGAAGTGTGCCCTTGCCACATTTTCATGAGGCTTCAGTAAAGACACAAACTGTTTTTCAAGGTCTTAGGCATCAGATTTATGCTTGTTTTTAGTGTGGGTGCCACATGGTAATAGGCCTCCACGCAAGCCTCGATTTATTTGTTCAGGTTACATAGGTTTGCCTGCCCATTCTGCCACGAAGCAGCCAGAAGTCTACACCTGACATGCCTCTTTTGGGTATGGGTTGGGTAAGTTGGGGGATGGTGAGTCATGAGAGGCTAATTGACCCCCCTATCAGTAGTTTCACTGACCAAGCCGCTCCCAAGCTTCTATTTGTTTTATGGGATGTCTGGGCCATTCTTCAGGAGGGGAAACCTGTCCCAGCACAAACCACTAGATTTCTGGAAGAAAGCACAGAAAAGATGATACTATTTTCTCCTGGGCATTTTTTAAATGACTTGATTTTTTTTTTTTTTTTTTGGCTGTTAAAATATAATTCGTTGTAACAACTTAAAAAACATGACAGTGGACATGGTAGTATGCAGCCCTAATCTAGACCCTTCTTTCAGGTCTGTTTTCCTTTAGCTAGCTGCAGGTGGATGGATGGATGGGCAGATCCCAGCTAACCTCCTCCGTCCTTTGCTGAAATGAATAGCTTCATCCAAAATTATTTCCCTTTCTCAGGGGCAGCCCACACCCAATGACTGGTCAACTTCCCCAACGTGAGGGCCACTCTTCAGGGCCATCCCAGTTCCAGAGATTCTTTCAGAATTTGCAGAGGCCTACGTGTGACAGACTCACAGCTGAACTTATCTGCTCAATCCTACTTCTTTACACTCCCACAGATGTTGATCCAAGAGTGCCCTCCAAAAACTTACTGCATGCTTCTCACCACCACAGACTGCCTCGCTGGAAACCTAGCTTGTAACAGTTGATGGGGGGAGTGGTGCAAGAAAGCAGATGTTCAATCTGGGTCACCCACCAGTTATCTAGAAATAAGGACCCCCATCATGAGTTGTTGGTAGAGTATGGATAGAGCCAGGCCCACAGTAGCAGTGTGACTGTTGACAGTTTCTGGAATGGCATACTTTTCTGGAAGGGAATGCATTGGTTGGGGCAATGGAACCAGTATTTGATAAGCATGAGGAAATTGGTAATTACAAGGGCAAAAAACGCTCTGGAGAAAGACAAGGAAAGGCTGAGTGCGATTAATCAGCAATTAAAGGCTAAACATAACACAATTTAAAAAAGAAATTATGTATAAAAATAATGAGAAAAAGATTGCAAAAATAAAAATTAAAAAAAAATTTAAAAAATAATGGCTAAACATAAAAGTCACAGGGCCTCCTTGCAAAGTACAATGAGACTTGCATCTCCAATAGCTGGAGGGCAGATAAAAATGAAGATCAGGCTCAGATCTAAGCATAAACTTAGCAGAGCTCCAGAAAACCTTCAGTTCTCAGTGGCGGGTCTGCTACTCTTAGGTCCAAGTTCTAATTGGGAAAGAGTGGGACCCTGCTAAATGGAAGGTAGATAGTTGGGTTGATGTGATGGAAATCTTGAATCTGCATATTCCCCTGAAGCCTCTAGGTGTGCAAAAAGGACCTACTCCTCCCTGTCAAAGGCTGGTACTCATTCCCCCCTTAAGGATGGTACTTAGGCTTCTGACTTGCAATACAACCTGTGTTACCATCAGAATCTGCCACCATTTCCCTTCTTGCCACTAGACCCATCATAACCCATTATAGTACAAAACATAACCCATTAAGTCATAGCAAATGTAGTTAGGGATGCACTGGGTCTGCAAGAGGAAGAAAGGAACTATACCCTGAAGGAGTTGCAGGATCTGACCAATATGTACAGAGCTAAGAGAGGATGTACAGGATTGGAGTCTGAGGGTGTGGAATCAAGGGAAAGTAGAATATTAAGTTGGCTAAGGGAGTGTCGATTGATATGGGAGCAGTCTCCTAGGCTATATAGGATTATAAGGCATTGGCAGGGACCCCAGCATACACTGCTAGGACGGCTCTTAGATACTTGGAGAAAGTGATGCTCATACTCAATGAGGAATAAATGTCAGAACCTTTCTTGCAGACCATGGAAAAAGGAACCAAATGTCTTATAGAAGGAAGCATGCTTGAGTGGATTTATTATGTGAGGTTGAAAACTCTACCAGATGACTATTTTCCGACATTCCCTGGTAAGAGGGACATCAGATTCACTGAGGAACTCACTGGTGGCTCTCCTTTATAGTCCAGAGCTTGTGGTTAGAGATGTCATTACAGAACTGGGCTCCTTGATAATGATGGCGATGACAATAACCTGAAATATTAGAGGCAGTGGCAGTGCTTAACCTTTAGAAGCAAAATGGGTTCAATTATTATAGTGAGAGGCAAGGTTGCAGAGGCAGTAAGAGGAGCCTGATCCCAGAAAGCTATGGAGTTGGTTAACAGAAAACAGTATATCCTTATGGGCAAGATGGATAGACAGCCAACAAGAATATTGTTCAATCTACCCAATCAAAATAATCAAGGATGAATGATCAAGAGGCTGAGGGCAGCAATACCAATAAAAACTTATGATCCTTTGCCCAGCTTCCATATCTGGGTTATTTTATACACCCAGAACTCTTAACTGAACCACAGAACACACTAAGCACTAAGTAGACAGAATGGCTCAGCCAGTTGACATCAGCTAGGCTTTGTGTTGTACCTCACTGTTGACACAACAAAGTAGCCATGGTGGCAGGAATGGTAGATACATATGGACTCAACAGTATGGGCTCCCACCCACCAAGACTGCTGAAGCTACTGCCACTACCAAATTTCCAATCTTCCAGCAATAGAAACCAATCCTATTTTCCTAAAGAGCACCATCACTTAGGGGAGATCAACAAGCCATTTGGTGTCAAGTTGACTTCACTGGACTTCTTCCACCCTGGAAGGGGCAATAATTTATCTGGACTGAAATCAATAAATATTCCAGCTACTAGTTTGTCTTTCCTGTTTACAGGCTCCTAGACAACACCATTATCCAAGGGCTCATAGAGTATTTGATCCACTAATAGGGGGTTCTACAAAAGATCACACTGGAATAGGTGAGGTATAGTAGTGAGTATATGATCATAGGATCCACTGGCCTTACCCCATCCCATACTGCATCACACAGATAAAGCAATGGAATGACTTGTTGAGGTGCAACTGAGAGACTGGACTGGAGGTGATACCTTACAGTATATACCTTAAATCAACAGCCATTATATGCTGTGTTGTCTCTAATGGTTAGAGTACATAGGTCTAAGAACCACGGGGTGGAAGTAGAAGTGTGCCTGCTTACCCACACTCCCAGAGGTCCACTGGGGGGAATTTCTGCTCTTGTTCCTGCAACTTTGGGCTTTGTGAATTTAGAGAGCTTAGCTCCCAGGGAGAGGGTGTTCCACCAGGGTGCACAGCAAGAATCTTTTTTTTTTTTTTTTTTTTAGATTTTATTTATTTATGTGACAGAGAGACAGCCAGCGAGAGAGGGAACACAGCAGGGGGAGTGGGAGAGGAAGAAGCAGGCTCACAGCGGAAGAGCCTGACGTGGGACTCGATCCCGGATCGCCAGGATCACGCCCTGAGCCGAAGGCAGACGCCCTAACGACTGCGCCACCCAGGCACCCCCACAGCAAGAATCTTATTCAAGTTCAAGTTTTGTCTGCTGCCTAGTCACTTCAGGTTCCTCATGCCAAGAAATCAGCAGGCATAGAAAGAAGTCAGTTGCCTTAGGGGGAAATTGACCCTAAACATCTGGAGGAGATAGGGGGGCATGGAATAATATATTTGACCCCAATACATTGGTGACCACTTGGTACTTTCTTGAAGCAGCCTCAGCCTGAGAAGGGCAAGGTGACCGGAAGATCAAGCTCCTAAGGTACAAGAGTCTGGATCATGCTACTTAGAAAAACTATCTAACCCAGAAAAACTGCTAGCTAAGGGTGAGTGAACTTTATCACAGACAGTAGAAGATGGAGTTAATGAGTGCTAGGTGGGACCGTGAGACCAGGTGCAGTGGAGGAGATAAGTTTTTTCCATTAATCTTCCTCTAAGTTTCCCTCAGGGAAGGATACTCACTAGGTTCATTCAAAATCACTCCTTCCCAAGGCCAGTCCAGCTTCAGAATTTCTCCTGGGATTGCAACGAATCCAAGTTTTTCTCCACCCACTCCTGCTGCCATCATTCCACGTTACCCACCCATCCCCACGTGCTGGTCACGAGGATCAAGGGTTAGAAACCTCTTGCATTCAAATCTCCATCTCAGACTGCTTTCTGGGGAACTTAACTTGTGGCAGTTTTTAATTGTATCAGTTCCTAATACATCTATTTTTTTTCTGTGTTCCTCCCTAGTTGATACATATTTTTGCAGGATGGGTGGGGGCTTGATTATTATCTTTGTGTACATGTACTTTTGTGTTTATTAACTTAACATTATCATAATGCACTCTTTCCACATATTATTACATAGTCTTCATAAATCTCATTTTAATGTCGATATAACATTCCCTTCAGTTGATGTAGCATAATTTTTAAAAACCATCCTTCTGGGGTGCCTAATTGGCTCAGTCAGTTAATCATCTCCCAGGGTTCTGGTATCGAGTCCCATATCAGGATCCTTGCTCAGTGGGGAGCCTGCTTCTCCCTCTCCCTCTGCCTGTCACTCCTCCTGCTTGTGCTCACGCACACTCTCTCTCTGACAAATAAATAAATAAAAATTTTAAAAAAACCCCAAAACTGTTCTTCTATTGTGGTCATTTAGGTTTATTTATAGAGTACATCTTATATAAAATTAATATCTCCCTTCAGATGATTGTCTTCTTCAATTGAATTAACTCCTTACATAAGTCCCGAGTAGTAAGATGATGGAGTAAAAGGGAGTGAACAACTATTTTTAGGTCTCTTTGTATCTGTAACCAAATTGCTCTCCAAAACAATTATAGCATTTATACTGCTGCATCAAGGAGCATTTCAGCACAATCTTCTGTCACTAGAAATTATTACCATAGAATTTGTTGGTAGTTTAATAAATGTAAAATAGTACTTCATTACTGTATTACCTTGTGTCTTTTCTGCAAATTCTGGCTGAGATTTTATGCTTTATTGTTACTGTAATTTTCTTTTGTGTGTTGCTGTTCCTAGGAATGCTGACAACATTTTTGTAAACTAGAAGGCACTCACCGCCATCGCCAAATAGAAGAGAACTGAAAGGTTTTCTGATGAGTAAAATTCAACATGGGAATCTGCTGGAAAGAACACTGGACTTGGAATCAGTGCATATAACCTCAAGTTCTGGCTGAGTTCTGTTAGTACTTGTATTATTCTGAAAATATTTTAGACCACCAAAAAAATTGAGAGACCTCAGAGTAGACCAGATCCTATTTTGCTTTTCTTTTTTTGTAATGATGTTTAAAAATGATAGATACCAAATATAGACACTGATCAGAAGGCTTTCAGTCTCCGGCCATGCTCTCCAGAATTACCCACCTTACATCTGCCCTACCCCTGGAGGTTGGGGTCTTCAATTCCCAGGCTGTCCAGGGTATTGGAGCTGACCAGCATGGCTCACTTAGTTTCAGGCAGTCGATGTTTGGTGATACAGAGGTTATCAGTCTTCTGAAGCAGACACGTGGTTGGCAGAACAGAGAACTAGGCCAAGGAGAGAGGTGTTCAGACCTAAAAAACATTATTTTATGTTCCATGGTTTAAAAAAGTTGAAGAGAAATGGGCTAGTTGACATTAACAGACACTTTGTAAATGATAGTTATTTTTACTTGTTTAGGATTATTAGGTTTTAGTTTGTGGTTATTGGATTATTATTATTTTTTTTAATTTTTCAACAGACACTTATTGAGGTACTAAGCTAAGTGCCAGGGACATAAAAGTGAATAACACAGTCCTTGCCCTCAAGGAAGATCATAATTTACAATGGAGACAGCCACTTACAAGATTATAACTACCATATGTAATTATAACTGTAAGAGTGTGGTAACCACAGCCGTAAAAGCATACATAGTGGTTCTCTTTTCCTGTTGTGAAGGATGTGTTTCAGAGTTTTAGTGTTTTAAAATATCTTGTACTTTTGCTTATTAAGTAGAATAAAGAGATTAGAGGCTGAAAAATTAGAAAAGAGGAAGCAAAAATGTCATGATTTGGAAGTGATAAAACTGCATATCTGAAACCCCCAAGAGTATCAGCTACAAATTACCATAAACTGTAAAATAATATAGTAAGATGGTTGCATTCAAAATTAATATACAGAAATAATTAATCTTCATATAGACAAACAACTAGTCAGGAATACACAGGAAAGACCCCATTTATAAAAAAAATTTAAGGATAAAATAGCCACATATAAATTAAACAGTAATAGATGCGTAATACCTATAGAAAGAAAATTTTAGAACACCAGTAAGGAACCCAAAAGATAATTTGAACAAAATGAAAGTCAAAATATATTCTTGGAGAGGATGATGACTCAACATCATAGATATGTCTGTTTTCTCTAAATTAATCTATAAATTTAATCCAGTCATCCTCTCCCACCCAAATTTAATTAGTAAGCTGATCTAAACTTTATACAGAAAGATAAACAAGCAAGAATATTTAGGAAAATTTTGAAGGTCATGAGAAGGGACTACTAGCCCTAGCATATATTCAAACATATTATAAAAACTATATTTTTTAAAACAGTATACTGCTGATGTATGAAAAAATAGATCAATGGAGCAGAAGAGAGAAGTCCAGGAATGGACCCAAACATATGGGATTTTGTATATAGTAAAGTTAGCAAAGAGATGCATTAGTTCCTACATGGTGTTAGGAAGGCAGTGTAGTGGATGCTGTAGTGTGCCATCCATACTCCTGCTTCAGGACCGAGGCACCAATTCCCCCAGCTGCTGGGAGTGCTGTTCACTGAGGCTCCTGGCTGGCTCCCTCTGCAGGAGTTGCTCTCAGCCGAAGGGAGCTGCCACATCTAAAAGCATACAGAAGGGGGAGTGAACCACGAGAGACTATGGACTCTGGGAAACAAACCAAGGGTTTCAGAGGTGAGGGGGGTGGGGGAATGGGATAGGCTGGTGATGGGTATTAAGGAGGGCACGTATTGCATGGAGCACTGGGTGTTATACACAAACAATGAATCATGGAATACTACATCAAAAACTAAGGATGTACTGTATGGTGACTAACGTGACATAATAAAAAATTAAAAATAAATAAAAAATAAATAAAAGCATACCCTAGGGTCAGTAATTTCCAAGGACTGGTTGATGCAGGAGTACAAATGCCTGGACCTCTTCACTCAATTTAAGACGATTCTGCAAAGCCATTCCAGGGCCAGAGCTAATGCAATCGGATAAAGCTTTGTTGCCACTGCATTTCAATTCAACTTCTCCCTCTGCCCAATTCACTTCCTTCATTCCTTATAGGTATGATTCCTGAGAGTACTCCCCAACAAACTTCTTGCATTCAAATCTCTGTCCCAAAATCTGTCTCTTGGGGAACCTGATCTTCAAAATGACTTTCTTCTCTGGATGCAAAACTTGCAAATTCAACTAGAATAAATTTCAGCTGAATCAAAACTTCAAAGGTAATATTAAAATGTAAACTATCAATGTGGTAGAAGAAACTAGAAACGAATCTTTATACTTCCATTAGCATAAATATTAGAACCTATTTAAAAAACATAGATTTTTTCCACATTAAAATAAAACTGTGATGAATGGATAAACAAAATGTGGCATATGCATACAATGGAATATTATTTAGCTTTAAAAAGGAAGGAAATTCTGCCTCATGCTACAATATAGATGAAACTTGAAGACATTATGCTAAACGAAATAAGCCAGTCACAAAAGGACAAATACCATCTGATTCCACTTATATGAGATCCCTAGAGTAGTTAGATTCACAGAAACATGAAGTGGAAATAGTGGTTACCAGGGTCGGGGGTGGGGGAAGTGGGGAGAGAGAAAAAGGGACTTGTTATTAAATGGGTACAGAGTTTCTATTTAGGATTTCTGTTCTGGAAATGGATAATGGTGATGGTTGTACAATACGGTGCCTGTACTGGACGCCACTGAATTGTATACTTAAAAATGGTTAAGATGATATATTTTATGTCCCATATATTTTGCCACAATGAAAAAATAAATAAATAAAATTCTGTTTCACCCACCAAAGTGAAAAGAAACAAAATATGTGCAACTTCTATCAGAACAAAGGGTTAATTGTCCTATGAAGAAAAAGGGAAAAGACCCAAGTACAATAGAAAAATGGGGGAAATGACAGGAACAGAGAATTCACAAAAGAAAAAAAAATTGGCTTTTAGATGCATAAAAATATGCTCAACTTCACTCCTAAAAAGAGAAATTCAATTCACATCACATTGAGATACTACCTTACACCTGTTAGGTTAGCTAAGATTAAAAGACAGCTGGGATTCCAAGAGCCAATGAGTATATGAGGAAATATGCATGTCTTGTTACGCCATAGAAGGAACAATGGCAATACTGATTCGAATTATAAAAACATATCCCTTTGACTCAGAAATTGTACTCCCAGAAATTTATTCTACAGACATACTGTACTTACAACTTGTTATAAGATTACAAGATGACACACTGCAGTGTTTTCTTGTAATAATAAAAGCTTGAAAACAATCTGAAAGCCCATCAATAGAAAATTTGTTAAAACCTTTTTAAAAAGGAAAGCAATCCAACGAAGAATATGTGTCAGGGGATTTGTGAAGGGTTCCACCTTCTCCAGGTGGGTAAGTGAGTTTCCAAGAAGCTTCAGACAATATTTGGGTAAATAGATGAAGGTAGTAATCAGAACTATGACTGATGTGATCACTGGTTGGCCCAGGAACTTTGAGTCTTTTCTGTTCCCCAGGTGAACCAATGGCTAGAAGAGCATTTCTAAAAGAAATATAGGAATTTAATGGTTAGGACTGGGGACAAAATGCAAAGACAGGCCTGTTGAGTCTGAAAAGAGTTCCAGTGGTCCACACAAAGACTTACACATAAATATTTATAGAAGCATTATTCCTAATAGCCCCAAATTAAAAACTACCTAAATGTTCATCAAAGTTTGTGAATGGATAAACCATGGAATATCCATACAATGAAAAAACTACTCAGCATTAAAAAGGATCAAATTACAGATGAATCTCAAAGAACTTATGCTCAGTGAAAGAAGGCAGACACAAGGAACCACATGGTATATGATTCCATTTATATGAAATATCTGTAAAGAACCAAGCCATAGAGACAGAAATTATCTATGTGGTTCCCCAGGGTGGGGAGCAGAGAATTAACAACAAATTTGCATGAAGGATCTTATTGGGATGATAAAAATGTTCCAAAGTGTGTTTATGCTGATGGTTTACACTATTTGATACATTTACTTTAAAAATCGCTAGATTGTATTCTTAGTATGCACAATGCCTCAGTAAAATTATTTTGAAAAAGTTCCCTGGGAAGATGGTGTCCACTCTGGTGGCTTGCATACCTCTAGAGGCTCAGTTGAGGCCCTTTCCTCACTCTTCTACCTTGCGGTTTGCTTTATGTTGGCTAGAATAAGCCTGAACAAGAACTGGTGGGTCACTAGAAAGGGTCAGGAAAGAGGGTGGGCCTTCTCTGGAGTGTTGGGAGACTTTCTTGCTCTCAAAAGAGAAAATAGGAAAGGATAGGGTTAGTGCAGAATTGCCTGAATCAGGTAGGGAATCTCAGGAGCTTAGAAGGAAGACACTTTCTCAGCCAGAACTCAGGGCTGGAGCAATGCACACAGGGACTGAGGGCCCAGAGGGAAGTGTAAACCCAAGCTGAGGCCAGAGGAGAGCACTCTGCCAGATAAGCAAGGAAATGGATTCCCGATATGGCTTGGGGTTGGTGAAGTTTCTAGTCTGGATGAGTCTCCTTCTGGTGTGGTGGAGGGAACAGCTCTGGTCCTGAGCCTGTGGGGGTAATGCTGCGCTAAGCAGTTCTACTAGTGGCATATGCCACTTAGGAGACACAAATTCAGAGTGGATGGAGCAGAAGATGCATAGAGTTCTCTTTAGTTTGATAATTTCATTATTCTGTGGCTGATTCTGTGAGGTTCCAGTAAGAACACAGAGGCTCACCAGGGAGTCATTCTAATATTTACACTCCCAGGGCACTGCCATGGAACTAAGTGGCAAGTAAGAGAGAGATGTGAAGGGGAGTGGATGATGTTGAGAGACATCAAGAAAAGTGCTAAGAAGGAAAGAAAGGCCAGGATCCCATGGGAAGGGCACAGTGTGTGGCACGGGAGTTGGGTACCCTGGCTTTGCCATCACAGATTGGATTCTAGACCAGGCTACTTCTCACTATTACGTGCTTGTCCTTGAAGAAGTTGCACAACGTTTCAGATCTTCAGCATCCTCACTTGTGAAATGGAGACATGGCAGTGCCTTCCACCCAGAATTCCCACAGGGATGAAAGGATGTAAAGCATCTAAGTGCTTGGCACAATCCCAGGCACGTATAGTGTCTGCTCATTAAGTGTTAGAAAGTTATATTATTATTACTGTTCTCTCTTCTTGTCTTAAAAGTACTGAGTAGGGATGTAATGTACAGTATGGTGACTACAGTAAATCCGGTACTGCATATTTCAAAGTTGCTAAGAGAGTGGATCTTAAAAGCTCTCATCATAAGAAAAAAAAATTTGTGACTATGTGTGCTGATGGGTGTTAACGAGACTTACTGTGGTGATCGTTTGGCAATGTATACAAATATTGAATCATTATGTTGTACACCTGAAACTAATAGAACATTACGTATGTCAATTATACCTCAGTTAAAAAAATAAGCAGTGTTATGAAGAGGCCCATGTGGTGAGCAGCTGACACCCCTTGCCTATAGCCAGCACCCATTTGCTATCCATATGAGCAGGTCACCTTGAGAGCAGATCTTTCAACCCAACTCAAGTCTTCTGATGGCAACAGCTCTAGGCAATAGCTTGACAGCAACCCCATGACAGATTTTAAACCAGAACCACCAGCTAAGCTTCTTCTGCGCTCCCGACCCACAGACATTTTGAAATAACAAATATTTATTTTTTAGGCAAAAAAACCCCCCAAAACCAAAAAACAAACCACAAAACAAAACAAAACGACCACAAAAACAGTAGTGAGATCATGCATCAGTGAGGCATCTCCTCTTTCACAAGCATCAAGTAACAGTCAAAGCACACTTCCGGGTGGGGCCGGCATTCCTGGTGGGTATACTAAAGACCCTGCCTATTTCTCACCCTGTCTCTCTAACCCTGAAACCAATCAAAGTGAGACATCTTGCTGACTTAGAACAACCATCTGCAGAGGGGACAAAGGTGCTTTCTGCTCCGGTCAGAGGAGAATTCATGAGCTGTTTTGTATTGCAAACTCCTTAATCAGACTGCCAGGACTGGTTCCTTGCCTTATGCCTGAACTGTTGCCAATAACCCATTTTAACCCTCTTAAGTTCTTAATGGTGGCTTCAATAACTGAGAGAATTTGGGGGGGGGCAACTTTTTGAGCCTTCAATATGCACAAATAAATCAGGTGACTGTTCAATATTGAGCATTTTAATCTGTATTTGTAATACAACAGATAGAATATATGCATTATTTCCAATGTCCTGTGGACTCAATTTTGTAAGATTTATGAGATGGTAGATGTTCTTGTGCTTGAGTTAAGTTAGGAACAGCAGTCATCATATGTATCATGTAAACTTATTAATTAATTCATTAATTTTTAAATATTTTATTTATTTATTTGACAGAGAGAGAGAGAGACAGCCAGTGAGAGAGTGAACACAAGCAGGGGGAGTGGGAGAGGAAGAAGCAGGCTCCCAGCGGATCGGGGAGCCCGATGCGGGGCTTGATCCCAGAATGCTGGGATCACGTCCTGAGCTGAACGCAGATGCTTAATGACCGAGCCACCCAGGCGCCCCTCATGTAAACTTAATTTAAACCTTAAGGCCATAGTATCCCATTTTTATAGCCAAGTATGCCTTTATCTCTCAAAATCATGCCAAGGTCACCAAATTGTGCCCTTGCCCATGCAGGATATTTCATTTCCTCTAGCTGGTTTCACTTAGAAGGCAACCAAATCTGAACCTCATCAGGGATGTCAGTTCTGCAATGTGGCCTCCAAGTCCAGTTTTCACACCCTGGAAGATTCTATGACCTTCCCAATACTTTAAATCCACGGGCACCTGGGTGGCTCAGTCGGTTAAGCATCTGTCTTGGCTCATGTCATGATCTTGGGGTCCTGGGATCAAGTGCCACATTGAGCCCTGCATTAGGCCCCCTGCTCAGTGGGGAGCCCACTTCTTCCTCTTCCTCTGCCCTTCCCCACTGCTCATGCTCTCTCTCTCTCTCAAGTAAATAAAATCTTTAAAAAAAATCCATTTAGAGGAGTGCTGTGGGGACATGGGCAAAATGGGTGAAGGGGAGTGGGAAATACAGGCTTCCAGTTAGGGAATGAAAGGCACAGCACAGGGATATAGTCAATGATATTGTAATAGTGTCGTATGGTGACAGATGGGAGCTACACTTGTGGTGCGTACAGCATAATGGATAGATGTTGAATCACTATGTTATATGCCTGAAACTAATGTAACATTGTATGTTAACTGTATTCAAACAAAAAAATAAAAAATTAAAATAAATAAATTTATTTTGTATTTAAATTAGCCAGAATTGACTTCTTTTTGCTCACTACAGAGAGCTCTAATATATACTTCTCATACATCAGTTATCTCTTATAAAATGTGAGTAGTGTTAATTACACATTATTAACCCTAAATTAGATTTAAGTGTTAAATGGGTAATCTAAATATCTTTCTTGCAAATAATTACCAGGAAAATTATTTCACATTTAAAAATGAAATTAGACTGCTTGCTTCTTTCTCCATTATTCTATTTTCTTTCAAAGAAACTTACATGTATTAAAATAAGAAAGAAAATGTCTGGGCACCTGGGTGGCTCAGTTGGTTGAGTGTCCATCTCTTGGTTTCAGCTCAGGTCATGATCTCAGGGTCATGAGACTGAGCCCCACGGGCCTGGTGCTCATTGTGGAGTTGGCTTGAGATTCTCTCCCTCCCTCTGCTCCAGTCACCCTTCCACCGTGCATGCATGCTCTTGCTCTCAATCTCTCTCAAGTAAATATATAAATCTTAAAAAAAAAGAAAAGAAAAGAAAAAAAATGTCCTTGGGTAAGTTGGAAAGTTATTGTTTTTTAAAACAGCTGTAACATCCTTTAGGAATGAAAATATTATAATACCTTGAACACTATGGATATTGAAATTTTAATTAATGAAAAAGATTTTTGAAAATGTATAAAAACTTTGATCTTCTAGAAAGAAAGATGATATAAAAGACAAGATACCCTCAATAAAAGATATTACAATAGGCATATAAAGAACTTAGACACACATGAACACTTAGCTGGAAGAGATGGCAGTAAATGGAGTCTTTGTCCCAAAGGGACATATGACCAGCTGATCACTGAGGGGTGTACAATATGGATTAAGGGGAGAATGGACATGTGGGTCTCTGTTACAAGAATTTCTTCCATGTCAAAAAATACAGACGTTGTTATTTTTAACAATGCACAGACATTCATATTGTACATTCTCTTTTAACTCAAGGTCATTTTCATACCAGTTTTATGTTTATGTTTCACACGGAGTAAGCATTTTCCTCTCCCCATAGGAGTTCTATTTCAAAGAGAAACTTTTAAGGAACGAAACAGGATGAGGCAATATATGGAGATGCCCAGTCACAGAGGCCAGGGGTAAATCCAGTGGCAGTCAGAGCCTCTATAATTAGTGATTAGTGCTCAGTAGGCAGATATAAGGCCAGTGACAGTGCTATCTGGAAAAGAAACACAAAATATAGTTCTGGTACTCTCCCTCTGTGCCCCCATTCTCCACCTATGCGTGGAGATCAAATAATTTAGAGAGAAAAAAAGGCAAACTCATGCTGTAATTACCCCAGATACTCAATGTTAAAAAATAGAACAAAATAAACTCATGGTTCAACTTGAAGTTTTGAAGGAAATGTATGCTTGTGTGTTCACAGGTTTTTTCCTTCCAGTTAAAGATTATTTAGTGTATTCATGTCAGATTATCTCTGTTTTCTCATCTATGGTTCAAACTTGAATATTTAGAATTTAATAGGGTGTAGGGATGGATATAAAAGAATGAAAAACAGGATCCCTGCTTTCAAAAAGCCTTTAGAATCTCATCCATGGATAACTGCAAGGGTCTGGTGGTCCATC